>NW_020799091.1:30250878-30270293 GCF_003259725.1 Athene cunicularia | reverse complement strand
TGAAGAAAGTCTGCTTCTGTAGAGCAATGTGTTAGGAACAGTACAGAAGTGGGATTTGTTGATCCCAGAGTGTAGTTATTGGCACTACAGACTAGTGGAAAAAGCTTGCTAGTAAGATTATTAGTATTAATTTTGTTATAGGAAGTAACTAATAAAAATGGAGGTCTTGAAACTTTGCTCTTCATTTAATTGTGGATTGGTTTTTTTTACATGTAATACATATTCTTTCTCTTGTGCTGTAGACCCAGGTTGATGGACAGCTTTTCTTAATAAAACACCTTTTGATTCTTCGTGAACAAATTGCTCCTTTCCACACTGATTTCACCATTAAGGAAATTTCCCTGGACCTTAAGAAAACTAGAGGTACTGAACAGTTGCTGGCTACAGCATGGGATGGGATTGTCCTCCCTTAATGTGCCAGTAAAAGTTCTGGGTTTATTTTATGTTCACTTGCAATGACCTGCATGCTTGTTCTAATCTCTTGCTTTGTTCTTTTCTGAAAAAAACTCTGAAACCATTCAAGATGTATCTTAACAAATTCTTTATTCTTGTATGAAATGCATTTGACTGCTTTTTGCTGCTGACCTAACTTATTTATCCAGTCTTTTTTAAGAACAGCGAAGTAATCTACATTTCTACTGCACAGAGATGTCTTTCCCCTTTTCTGACCCTTTAAAGGAATATGTTTTGTTACCGCTGTTTAGCAGGTGAATTTAACAATACATAGTTGACTGCCTAGAACAAATTAAGATTTCCTAGACCTTTCTGCGAGGTTTTGTTTTGGAAAGGATTTCTTAGGTTGCAAGTTCAATAAACAGTATTGTTGAACAGTTTTATGTACCAACTGTGCTGCTGTAGGAAGGGAAAATAAAGAGTAGTGGCCGTGGCCATGGCCATGATTTTTAAAATTGTTCTATGGTTCCTTTGTAAAATGCAGAAAAAGACCTCTCAATACAAAAGTGAACTGTCATGCATTTGTCAAGTTTATAAAGATAATGGGAGAAATAATTGGAAACATATCAAGTTTTCGTCTTCCGTTCCAGAAGAGAAAGGTGAAGAAGTAACTTTTCTTTCCTGCCATCTAATATGCTGCTGTTTTAACTGTTGCTGTTTTTAAGCTTGCTGTTTTTAAGCAAGCAATTCTTACACTAACCATTTCACCTGTTGCATTTGAACATCAATGAAACCTCCTACCTGTTGAGTATTTTCTAGTTGACTGGAGGTTAAAGGGCAAATATATCCTTTTGGTGTCTTGTCCTGGCTGACACACAAGTTTGTTCTCCATCTTCAGTTAGTTGAATAAATTTTTGTGCCAGCTAGTGCTTTGCAGATGATAATGGTAAGTAATGGATAACATTTTCTTTTTATTGAGTGGTGGTGTTGAAAAAGATGTACATTGTGTTTAATTCTTAATGTAGTATAACATAGGCCAGTAGGGCTTTTATATTTGGGATGAGTTGTAGAAGAAAAATAACATGGCTAATATGAGTTTTACTGTGTTCTAGCCAAGCTTTTTATACATAGATTTAATTTGGGATTTATAGACAAAAGGTCACTGCTTAATGTAAAAGTCATGCTTCCGCCCAATTTTTTTTTTTTATAGTAGTATAATGCTAAGGTTCATGTAACTGAAGCATGCAGTGTGGAGAAGTGACTTTCACACTGACTAGCTCATAGGTTTCTAATCAAGTACTCAGGTAATGAAACAAAATGAATCTTTCTCTGTGGTCTACTTTAACTGCACAGGAGTGCAAAACCTACATGCCTGCATCTCTGGTATTTCCTCTTCATTTAATGCCTTTGACAGTACTTCTTTAAGTCTTGTGTCTTGTTTCCCCCCATTGTTTTATACAGCAACAGGGGTGCAGAATTGGTTTTGAAATGAAGAAAAAGCAGATGGATCTATAGAATGATAAATTAATGACATTAGGGCAAAAAGCCATACCGAAACTGTATTAATAATTTTCCCAGTTTGTCTAGATTTCAGGTTGACAACATCCTGTTAACAATATAGGAATAATTTCATTAATTTGTGTTAAGATGTTGCTTTTCTTTCTTGGGACTTTTGTGGAGACCATAAACATTGAGGGTATATCAACCTTGATACTTTGTTGTTTAGAGCTAACTAAAATAATTAAGCACAAAGAAAAAGAGTGCCAGCTCTATGTTATTTCATGCAACTGTACTTGGTTTTCAGAGGCAACATGGATCAAATTATGCATATTGTTCCTAAATGCTTAACTACATAGTTTATGTAAAATTCTTTCACTTGTAGATATAGTTACAAAAGGAAAAGAGCTCACACAACTTGCATGCTGACAGCACTACAGCTGGTATAAGTCATTTGTTAGGTTCATGTGATGTATCTATCTCTTTAAACTGTGCAGCTGTTAGATTCAGGTTTACCACAGGTGCAATTAAAACACAGTGGATCAAGCTTTGTGTGCTTCTGTGCATGTGCACTTGTGCATCCACACCTAGTGGTAGTGGAATCATTAATGTTATAGTTCTAATCATGATAGCCATTTTTTATGCATGAGTGATTAAAGTTTTTTATTCCTGGAGCCAAATCCCATTGATTTAGAATGTGAGTGACTTTCTGATTCACAGATGCAGCATTTAAAATTCTGAACCCTAAGACAGTTTCAAGATTTTTTCGACTAAACAGCAACAACGCCTTGATACAGTTCTTACTGGAGGTAATATGGAGTCTTATTGCATTAATGAAAATTGGGTCATTTAAGCGGGTAGTGATCTTTGGCAAATAAAAAGGAGAGAATTGTTGTCTTCTGTTCAAGGGTACTCCAGAAATCAGAGAACATTATATTGACTCTAAGAAAGATGTAGATCGTCATCTGAAATCAGCTTGTGAGCAGTTTATTCAGCAGCAAACCAAACAGTTTATAGAACAGCTGGAGGAGTTCATGACAAAGGTACAGATGTGTTCTATGTTTGTTATCCTAACTGAAATACTGGTAGGACAAGGGAATTACTGTTTAGTTTGGGTATAGGAGAAGCTGCTAGTTTTGTCTGATTAGCTGAGGATGATGGCATTTCCCATGATAAGGTTGTGCTTCCCTTTAAATTCTAACAACAGTTTTCCAGGCACTTTTGAGATTAACAGATTAAAGGAACATGTTATAGTTTGTTTTAGAAAGCAACCCTTATGCTCTTTGATCAAGAAGCTTTAATGTTTCATTGAGGTGAAACAGGTCTGTGAAAGCTGGCAGGAGCTTTTCTGATTGCAGGAAGATTCCTATCTTGACTAAACCTCCAGAAACAATCTTGGGTCACACATGTTCTTGAGGGAAGTCTTTAGAGTATGGCTGTGAAGTGTGTTACAATTTTCTGTTCTCAGTGTATTTTATACCTGTGAGGTGCTTGCTGAGCAGGACTTTCCTCCCAAGTCCTGTTTCTGACAGAAATTCCTGATAAAAGTTGATCAGAAAGATTAGGCATCCTAGGGGATAGGAACAAAAGAGATACCTTGTTACAATACACTTCTTTCTAGAACCTGCGCTAGAGCTCAAAATTTCTAGGCATCTTGAGAAAACCATGCAGCGGGATCTGTTACTTCCGGAAGATAAGAAGTGTGATGTGGATATGTATGTACTGAGAATAAGCAGCATGACATCTCAGAAACTGGGGCTACAGCATTGCATGAACATCGCAAATATCCCAGCTGCTGTTTTAAAAGATTACAGTGTTAAATTTACTGATGCCTGTCATGCTGGGGTGAGGGGTCAGTGGTGTGCCTAAAATACAGATGAATAACTGGTGAGGTTGATGGATCGTCTAGGTGATCCCAGTGATTTCATTTGGAATCTGGGATGTTTGACTAACGTGCTTAAGTAAATCTCTTGAGGTTTTGTATCGTTAGGTGCCTAAGAGACTTTGTAAATTTAATCCCATTTTGAATTTTACTTTCAAGAAGTAGTGATCATGGTTGTAATTTTGAATTGCATTTTTGTTAAGCTACTTCAGCTGTGTGCTGTTAAGTCAGGGCATAGAAGAGAGAGAGCAGAGGAGATTCCACACACTGCAGTATCTGGGAGACTTGCACAGTTGTTACTTGGACACTTTGTTGTGAATTCAACTGAAAGAAACACCATTTTGTTGATTGTACTTGTTTTAGGTAGCTGCTTTAAAAACAATGGCCACTCAAGGAGGTCCCAAGTACAGCCTTTCACAGCAACCTTGGGCACAACCAGGTATTTCCTTTGTTTTATACTCATAGACTAGTAAAACCATGATCATGTACTACTTTGAGACTTCTTCTCAAAACTTCTCATCAAATGGAGACCCTTCCCATTCACTATTTTTGGTAGAGCAATATAAGCTGTATTATCAGGCTGAAAAATTGGCCAGATTAATTTGGACTCTGAGACTGCAATGATTTGGAAAAATTCTAAGTACCCGAGAACTTTTTCTTGAAAATCCTGGCTTCCATTTTTACCTGTGTGCTATTTAAAATGTCTTAAAATACCTCTAAAACAAAATCTGACAATCTTCAGGATATATTTAATTAGTGCAGTAGGTGAATGACTTAAGTGTTTCTGAAGCTGTAACTGTTCTTGCATGAAAACAGCATTTCTGCAACTGCATACAGAATGTGCTTAAGGAATTATTTGATTGCATTGAGATAAAGTTTTTGGTTTTGTAGGAAAAACTGAATCTGCATTGAAGCTTTCATTGTCTGTACATTTGGTACCTACTTCCTTTTCAGTTTTTCTGTCACTGTGCAAAAATGGAATCCAGTTTTGTTTCCGTCATCTTAAAAATTCAAATGTGAATGCTTCTTAGGAGCATTTGGAGTAGTTTAGATGTTTCAGGGTTGTTTTGCTCTTCATGTTACGAACTTGTGCTTCTGGGTGACAGAAATCTGATTATTCCAATTCATACATTGGAGCCTTCTGTTGCATCATGTTCTTAAAATGCAAAGCCAGCTATGTTCATTTATAATTCAGTGCTGGTCCATGGGTCAGACACTTTCAAGGACTAACTCAAGCTTCTGCTTAACATCTCCTACTTCTTCAGAGTATTTTTAATGTTTGTTTGGAGATAATTATGTGTGTTAGAGGCAGATCTAAGCAGAGCTTCTGCTGTTTCTTGGAGTCATTTGTCTGGGAAGCAGAGGCAGGCAGAAAATTTAGAAACAGTAGAAATTGAGTTTAAAAAAACCATAGTATATTAATTTTGGTACTTTAAAGCTATGAAATATATTTTCCCCCTGCCCTTTAAGCAAAGATCTTGTAAAATCATTAAAATACCTAGCAATAAAGAAAGAAGGTCTTGTCTGAGAGAGGATTTCTGTTTGGTTGATTCAAAATCCAGATGGCTATGCAGCCTTTCTTCTTACAGATGTGGCCTGTGGTCAGTAAGGAGAATTGTCATGTGCTGTTCTCTTATTTCTCTGATATTTCCCAGCAGTTTTTCTTTTCCAGACAAGTTTTCTAGGGGGGAGGCTCTGTAGGACTTTGCTGTTGGAAGGCGGTGACTTCAGGAACCTCAGGAGGATGTGGTAGCTTGCAGAAATGGGTTGGATGCACTTTCTGCAAGGAAAGAGAGGCAGATGTCTTGAGTAGGTCCCAAAAGAAAAGCATTGTTTGGCATACTGTGGTTGTATGATGGGTTGATGCTGCACAGGCCAGTCACCTCCTCTTTCCCTTTCACTCAAATGTGTGGGTATGATCCGCCCCAGTAAAGTGGAGGTGATATTATGGAATGCAGATTTCAACTACCAGAATGCCATTTTAGTTCATTAAACGTATTTTCTTTTACTTTCAGCAAAGATCAACGATCTGGTCTCTTCCACTTATAAGACAATAAAAACAAAACTGCCATCAACACTACGAAGCATGTCATTATACTTGTCCAATAAAGATACAGAATTAATTTTGTTTAAGCCAGTTAGGGTGAGTATTGCTAGATGTACTTAAGCATGGTTTTTTGTAGGTGTGGGGCCTTCATTTAGTTAAAGACTTTAGTGGGATCATTCACCTTATATTTCTGTGTGTGTATGGTTATATGTATAGTATATCTATATAAATGTATGTATGCATAAATTTATAAGTGTATATATACAGACACATACATACACATATCTGTATATTTTAGGCTACCAGTCCAGCCAGTAAATATGTGACAAATACTATGCACATGTAAGAGTGAACAGACTGTTACAGTCACTGTGGTGTCCCTGATCTGAGAATCCTGTTGAAAAGACACATGAAATAATTTTTTTTTTTTTAAATATGCTTTATAATGGTATGTTTAGCTTAAAAAAAACAAACCAAAGAACAAGAAGCTGTCCTGCTCTCCGTTATACTCAGCTTACATAACATGCACACGGTACAGGGTAGTAACTGATTCTATTCATTCTGCACATCTTCTGTATGAGCCACTGTAAAAAAACCCCAAAACTCTGTCCCAGCCAAAACCTGTACAGCTTGGCCAGCTATGCATAGGCAGAAGCACTGGAGACAGAGAGGTTGTTACAGATTCAATTGGAGACCCACTGTAAACTCACCAGAAAGAACCAAGCTTGAGTTTTAAGCTTCCACATTAAGTCTGTAGGACTCAGTGTTTCAGCTTAGCACATTTTAGCTGAAGTTTTTACCTCACAGCCAATGTGGATTCCTTGTGGCTGTTTGGGGCTTGCTTTAGGAGAAAAGCTGTTAAAGCTCGACTGCTTCTCCCTACCTGGTCACTTCAGTAGCTATTCTGTGTACATTGTGCTTATTCTGTTTCATGTTTGAGATGGGTGTTGTGGTTTTTAATACTGAGTTTTTTCTTCTTTCCTTTAAAAGAATAACATTCAGCAAATGTTCCAGAAACTCCATGCTTTGTTAAAGGAAGAATTTAGTAATGAAGATCTTCAGATCATAGCTTGTCCTTCAATGGAACAGGTATATATTGAAACTCCCTGGTTTTTATCAGTTGCTCTTTCATGTAACTGGCTCTTTATAAACATTAGTTTTTTCAGTTTTAGTATTTTCAGTGTTCAGAGTCTTTATTTATTTAGGTATTTATTATCCCACTTAATCCTAGGCTTTATCTGAACTCTAGGGTCTCAGCTAAAGGGGCGGGGTGTGTTTGGTTTTTGCTAATGAATATCCAGTAGAGGTTTTTAAACTGAAGGTGGTGATTGATGCTGTTGGCAATTGAGTTTTACAACATCATGACAGAGTTGCCGTTTCTGGGCATTGTCTTTTTGGAGAAATATCAAAGCTAGTGAATGCACTTTAAAAAAGCCTGTACGTGAGAAAGCAGTCTTGCTTTTGACAAATATAAAAAGCAGCAACTTTTACCTTTGGGAAGCATGAGAAAGGGTTCATTTGAAGTAAATTGCATTGGGAAAACGTGCAGATGTTTATGGAAATGTAACCCTACATGATAAGGTCTTTAGTTTCAGAGGTGATTGGGGTTGAGAATTCTCTGTATTAGGATGCTCTGACAGAAACCAAGTAGGTTTTTAAAAATCTTGCTTTGACCTTAGTAGTTCAGGGAATGTGGATGGAATCATGATTATCCCAGGATGCCAATATTTAAACAGTCGTTTACAGATTAGAGGGTATTGCCTACAGTGAATGTGGCCACAGGGATGTATGATAATTATCTTGGAGCACTGGAAGGAGGTGGGGTTATCCTAGAGGAGATGGCTTTCTCTAATTGTTTATCCATTAATCCTTAGGATCACTTCTCCTACAAACTGAGGCGTATGGGAAACCATACTGTAATCTGTGGGAACAAGTATTGTGAAGGATCCCAAATGTTTTTCAGATACTGAACAGGAATGTTTTTGGCAGTGCGCATATTTTTTTGGAATTCCTTGACAACACATGAAGTCATTTTAGAGACTTTGACACAGTAGGTTGTGACAGCTGAAATAACTAGTCAGCATGGTCAAGAACTGCATTTTAAAAATCCTGCAAGTAGGCACTTGACTGGAAATTTTTGCCAGTTGTTTTGTAGCTATCTTTTCCTGATTTATCTGAGCCTCTGTGTGCTTCCTAGGAATCCCATTTAAAGATTAAAATATATATACTTTTTGAAACTTAGCTACTCTAATGTAGGCTTTCCTTTTGTCTTTCAGGTGAACTTACTTTTATCGATGTCCAAGTAGCCTGACAGTGAGGCTGCTTGAAATATGCTTCAGATGAATGCAAGGCAGTGAAGGCAATGCACACAGATTTGCTTGAAGTAAACAAAGGATCCCACTGTGCAGTTCAGTCTGCATCAAAACTATCCAGGCTGCTTAACCCTGTTTTAGGAGAAACCCCCCAAAATGGTTTTATTTATTTATTTAAGGTTTTTCTGTTCATTGGCTTGAGAAGTTGGGGGGGAAAGAAAAAACAAAACAAAAACCCCTTTGCTGATCAATGTTGTGGAAGCTCAGTTACTGCCTTATCCAGATGTTTTCAAAGTTGGAGTCCTCCTTGTTTGGGTTTTTTTTTATGTTAAAACCTTGCTTGCTTTCCTTTAATAAGCTGATGTATGCAGTGAAAAGCCGCACTTTCAAAGACACGCTGGAAATAATGTTCAGGGAATCAAATAGAAGTGGTAATAGGTATTTGCAAGGCTTGGAGATAAGCACATCGGTATGACAATTTGACTTAAGCAGGCATGCTCTGATTTTTCTTTAACTCCCTTGAAAATCCTGGTAATTCACCATGTGCTTGAACATAATGTGGAGGTTCTTAGCTGGGAAAACTATTTCCTGCATGTGAAGCATTTCTTGAAACACTGGATGTGTTGTTTTTCTTACACTGTTGTGATTGGGAGCTGTGAGGTCAGACCTGAAGTTTCATGCTCTAACCTTCCTCCATGTAAAGAATCTCAGTTCCTTGGGATTTGCAATGGAAAGCTGTGCAATAGAATTTCTGTTGTTTCTGAGGGAACTGCATGTTTTCGGATGCTTTACAGCAAAGCTTAGCATTGAGATTCTCAGGTACTTAGTTTTAGGTTAGAGTTGTGTTTTTGCCTTATCCAAGATCAAATGGTGTTGTTGCATTGTTTAAAGTGGGAACTGGGCGTGGAACTTGTACAACCTTTGTGTAAGTGCTAATAAGGGGGTGCTGGGATGCCAGGAAATGAATGTGCAAGCCAGAAATCAGCATTGTAAACAGAGGGCAACTACTTGGTAACTGGTAAACAGTGCATGCTGTTCAGTATGCATTAATTGGTTATTATTTTGGAAATCTGAACGCTAAACACTCAGCCGTTGATGGAATGAAACACTAGAAGCAGCTTTAGGGTGTTTTCAGTGTGTAAGTCTTTATTGTGCAGCCCTGCAAATGAAAAATGTGGTGACTTACGTGGCAGATATTTAACTTATGTATAAAACCTGTTCTGTAGCTTAAAATATGTAAAATTTCTGTACACATCGCTGGTGGTTTGGTTTAATAATTTTCCTGTTATAAATCATATGGCTGGAGACTAAGATGGTAGAATTTAAAGCTACCATGAGAAGCATTGCAGCCGTGGTGCTGAGGTACATAAATGGTACTTGTTGGACCTTACGTGACTCCTTAAAAATTAACTAAAGGAACTAACAAGGAAGAAAACTTACCTTTCTTTTTACTTATGTAGAAATACAGGCTGTAAAATAATGTCCAGTGCATTGTAATATATGTATATTTGGTTTTTATAAACTTTTACAGAAGGACTGCATGGTCACTGTACAGAGTTATGACTGAAAATTAATACAGAAAATATGTGAAGGGTAAACCATTGCAGTAGTTACTCTTGTGCTTGGGATCTTTTTCTCTCTTGGAGTACCCAGACAGCTCTAGGACAGCTGGTCAAAAGATTAGAAGAGCAATCAGTTTATACAGCCTGTTTGCTAAATGAACATTTGTTTAAACATGTACAGTTTCAGATATTTACGTTTACAAATAATGTAAATACTTTCAAAAGATTAATTTAAGATGCTTTATATTATCTGACTAGAAACTTGCTGTTTTTAATTTTTTTAAATAAAAATGTTGCCTCCTATTTTGGTCCAAGAGTAAAGCTTTATTCTGTATCCTGAGGCTTGTCTGTCAAGTTAACTATAATACGGAGACAATAAACATCTTGTAAGCACAGGCAGTGCATCCCTGAGAAGTGTTCTTCTTTAGCAGAAAGAGAATTGACTTTATTTGGCACAGATGTATACCTGAGTACTGAATGTACAGCTAATTGTTAAAGTAATGCCTCTTTATGGTTACAATAAAAGTAAATTTGTATTTTCTTTACTGACAAATGATCTTGTGTGACTAAGCGGTCTATTTGCTTGCAGTTTTGTTAAGGGGAAGAAACCACAACTGTAATACAAGAACGTATTTTAACTAGTTGGCTTTTACTAAGAGAAAACTTGGGAGCTGGTGTCAGAAAGCCCAAGCATTATTGTATTTGATAGCTGTTCTCATTGCCTGGTTACTCAGACTCTACCTGTAGTTTCTCATTACCACATACTGTTTTCCTGGCCCTTGGTACTGTAGAAGCACATCATCCAGAGGCTTGTGGTTTGTCCCATAATGTCAGCGTGAAGCTTCCCTTCACCCTCCGGCTCTAACAATGTCATTTGAATGAACTAACCTAAGGAAAAATGCTCCTTTCTTGTGGAATTCAGCTTCTGTCTGAGGGGTATGGGGCAGTGATCTGTGACGGTTGCTTCCTAGGCACTTGGAGCCTCTTAAAGAGATCTGGCCCTTTGGATTGCCTCTCGTAAGGGAAGTGAATGCCAAAGCAGCTGGCCAGACATTCATGCTTCTTTTTGCACACCAGTGATGCCCTCAGCATAGTTTATGCTATGCTGGGTGTTTTCCAAGCAAAACCAATAGTCCCTTACTCAAACTGCATATTTGGTGTTGGCAAAGTGATACGGGTAGGAAAAGAGGAAAAAGTCTGTGCTGCTGAAGCAACTTGTGGTGACTTCAGGTAGGTACAGCCCTGTCCACAAATGCTGCTTTTTCCTACCTTCATGCATTTTTATCCTCGTTGAACTCTAAAACCAAGCCAATGCTGTGGTGCAAGTCAGATCTTTGATAGAAAGACCTCTGAATAGAACTATAAAAAGAAAAAAAGACTCAGTTGGCCCCTTCCATGGGAGGCCAACCATGCCCCTAAGCTATAGGATTTACCATCTACCACCATCTTGGAGCCCTGAAACCTAAGAGGCACCACTTCATCTTCTCTCTCTTGGATTACCCTCAGTCCCTGTGCCCAAAGTGCTGTTCATCACGTCTCCACCAGCCTGGGTGTCTCTGGCTGAGAGCCAAAGCAGGCTCCTCAGTCACACTTGGTACAAGTTCCCAAAGTACAGTTCATCAGCTGTAGGAAGGAAGCTGCCTCCTCCAAGAGCACTGCACATTCAGCGTATGACCCCACTGATCATACTATGATCCATCAAGTGCTTTCAACTGAGATGAATTTGATCTTACAAGGACTTGATGTACAGGAAGATAGGCGTTGTGAGCTTGAAGAGTTTTTATTTTCATCACAAAGTGACTGTTATCACCTTGATGGAGGAAAAGTTGATATGAAATGCTGATGAAACTGCTTGCTGTGAGTCTTAATATCTTAATTTCAGTATTTTGTGCAGATAGAAGATGATGAAGCACAAGGAGTGATATCACTGAAAGGGGGTTTGCCAAAAGTATTACAACACTGCCTGTTTTGGACACCAGGCTCCTAAGCTGATTCTTTTTAGGCTGAAGGAAGAGCTCCTCTTTGCTTTCTGGCCACATCAGTAGGTGACTTGTCTCTGGGTCAATGGTCAACTGCAAAGAGAGCCTGTGCAAAATGAAGACCACAAATGCTGAACCCCCTTAAGTAAGGCTGAGCAGGAGAACATCCCTTGTAACCCAGCCTTTTATGCTTACCCGTGTAGCGTGTTCAAGGTGCCCTTCCCTCCCTGCTCATGGAGCACACTAACCCTACGGTTCCCCTTTGGAGGTAATCCTCTGCCAGTGCATGTACAAGGGGCCAGAGGAGCTAAACTCATGGCTCTAACCTCTTTTGGTAGGAGTGGGCTGCCCAGGAGTTGGGCAAGGAAACTGAATTCCTTAACAAAGGTAGCAATTTGTCCTGAGAAGAAGTCCGAATTTTGGGGATTGAAAAGCACATGCCAGTGCTTCATGGCTCTGCACTAACTTTTGTCTTGTTGCCACCTTTCTGAATAGCTCCCCCCTATGTCTGTTTCCATGAGCAACACATCTGTGGTCACATATAGGCTTGCTATTAGGGCTGTCAAAATTCGGTTTGTGTCTGCACCAGGGGAGACAACTTGAATCCTTCACCCTGAGGCCACATCCCCCAACAAAGCATGAGCTCCTGGCAACATGTAATGTGTGTTTCAGAGCTGACCAGTTGTGTTTGCATCCAGAGAAGGACAGAGGTGCATACCAGTAAGCTGGGACAGCTGCACCAGCACTGAGCAGGGCGGATCCCTGGCCAGAACAGCATTTCCACCTCCAGCAAAGGGTCAGATGTGGGAAACCTGAGTGACAACAAATACCAAAGGATTTCAGTGTACCCTGTATTGCGAAAACCTCCCCAGATGCTTGTTTCACATTAAGTGAAATGCTGGTTTAGATAAAATCAAGAGCTTTGTGTTTCTATTGACATTTAATATAAATGTTTTGGTAAGAAAAAGTGTTTCAGAATGAATTTGTGCAACTTCCTGTTCTCACCCTTCAGCGACAGCATTTCAATCTTATCTAAATGCTTTCCTGAAAGGGAATTTCATTAAGATTCACACAGGCAGGAAATTTGCTTTTGAATGAAATGGTGACTGTTCCACCTGAAAATTTGTGACCAGTCCCATGCGGCAGCCCCAAGCTTATCTCCACTGAGTTGTTTCCCTGCTGCTGCTACTCTCCAAGGAGCTGGTAGGCAGGAGCTGGCTGGTGAGGGCTACCTTAGCAAATACGTACCTTGATCAGGGACCTGATCTTGAAATGGGCGTGATTGCTGTAGCAGGTGAACAGTAAGGCAATTTGATCCTGAGCCAGGATTTTAATAGTGATGTGGCTGCTTACTTTCATGGTGATGGACTGGAAAGGAGGGCTATGAGCATGGTGGCTGAAGTCGTGCCACTTCCAGCACGTCTGGCTGGCCCCTGCCTGGTCTAAGCAGATCCCAGTGCAGGGGTCCAGGGCAGCCCTGCAGACAAATGGGAAGCTGGATGAGTCCAGAGCCAACAACTTCCTGGTCCCAGATGCCATCTTTTGTCTGCGGTTGGACCAAACTTCTTATTTTTGCCATCCAAGAGTAACTGCTGGGACCTGAAGCATCAGTTCAGGGACTGGTTTTTGTTAATAGTTTTTGTCCTACAGTGAAAGCACACTACAGAAATTGGCTGGCTTCTGGGAGGGCAATCAGTCCGTGAACGGCAGAGAAAATCCTCAGGCAGAGCGTGAGCTCTGTGTGTGTGTCCCCCTCTTCCTATTGCATGTCTACATCTTCTGAAAGTCCCTGGACATGATAAGTTCGTTTGCTCTGGCAACCTTTATGCTGAGAACAGGTCCTCTGTGCATGTGTGTGTGGTTGTGAATGTAGCTGGGTACAGAAAATGGCCTTGCCAAACAAAGGAGAGAGAAACGCAGTGTGTGTGTGAAAACAGCCTGTATTTATGGCATACAAATACAAATTGATACTCCCCATCTCATGACAGCCTGGGTAGGTGATGCTGGGTGCTGAATTATCTCCCCAGCCATGGCACACAGGGAGTTTTTATCATTCACGGCATGTGTTACATTGAGTTTTTCCTGCCTAAGCGTGAAGAAGTTGATTCTTACCAGGCTGTGAGAGCAGCTTGACCTTCCCCAGCATTACATTGTGCCGTAGCTCGGAAAAAACAGTAGGAAAAAAAAGATCTAACTTTCCAGCTGTGATATTCTATAGCTCTGGCCATGGACAAGCCTGAACTGGTCAGACAACATATCCACAGGCTGTCTGTTTTCTGTTTTTCTTTATCAAAGCTATCATATTCTTTTTAGAAATCTAAGTAGTCATTTAACATTACCCTTAATTTACAAGTGCAGGGAGAGTCATAGCAGCCTGCCCCAGCTTGGTGGCAAGCTGGCAGCTGGTGCGTGGCTAACACTGATGGGGAGCATGTGGTCCAATGGGGTCAGGAGAGACCCGTGATAGGGCTGGCGATGGTGTTGAGCTGCTAGGGATCACCTCGGTGCTGGGCTGTAAAAACCTGACTGCTGTGTGATGGATGAAAGACCAACATGTCTGCAGGCGAATAGTAGGACTGCAGGAGTCTGATGGAAGTGTTATTTCAAAAGCTATTTAAAATGATTTGTAATAGCCAGTTAGACATTTAAGATGTCCATTAATTAGTCTCAGCACAGGGAGGACTTGTAAAATTGAGACAGGATTTACTGATTCCTCAGATACTAGCTTTCTGAAGGGAAACTTTGGAGACTGGGGATGGGGTGTCGAAAATTAGTATTTGATTGCTCAAATGCCAGCAGTTTTTACTAGAGCATTGGTCACCTCATATTACAACTTAGGCTATAAGAAATTGGTCACCTAAGCCATTCTTTAGTGAGGAACACTCACTGGATATGAGAAACAAACCAGGAGCAATGTTGACCTCAAGCTAACTGGTGCTGGCTATTGTGGCTTCCCCTTGCGTGCAGATAAGCCCACATTTTTCCAGCATGGCCACCTGGGGCTCTACAGGAAGCTGGTAAAGTAGATGCGCCCTCATTCCTGCACTGTAATGGGGCCAAAACACCTCCATGGCCATGTGGCTAACCTTGGCCAAGATCAATCCTCATGCTGGGATCTGTGGACAGATGTTACCCGCAATTGAGATGAGGCAATCCACAAGTGCCCTTGTGCTGTGCATGATGCCTATACCTGGTACCTTTGTGCACAACACAAGAAACCACCACTCCGGTGGACTGCATCACAGCCCTCTCTCCTCTTCATGCACTTTCACGTTAAAAAAAAAACAAAACAAACCTGGAAGAAAAAATGAAGATGCTTTCAGTGTGCCTTAAAGCCCTGGGGTGCCACCAGGATGGGTTGTGGATGAGCTGGGACCCGGTGTCACCTCTAGTCTTGCACTCACCAGAGGTGCCTATCAGGGTGGAAGGAGACCCCTTGGCTGTGGCTCCTGAAGTCAGTCCTGACCCCTGGGTGCCTGCTGTCCTCCAAGATGCCATAGGTAAACAGGGCTTCCTCGGTGAATGTGATGAGAATGGCTATGTTGCCTGACAGGTAGCTGAGAAACAGTTAAGGAAAGAGAAGCCCACAGAAGGCCCACAGAAAGCACTCTTTCTAAGAAAACCACTGTGGGACAGCGTCTGGAGGGAAGTGACCCAAGCCTCCACTACCCTTCAGACAGCCAACCCTAAGGCAACCAGCTCTGTAGACCTCATTTCCTTGCAAGAGCAGCACGAGTTGTGCAGCCAGCTCAGGAGGCTGAGGTTGGTTACCCCAAGGGAGGATGGTCATGGTGACCCGCCTCGAGGCAGGGTGCTTCTGTGGCTGACTCCTTCCATCTAGGAACAGGAGAAAAAAATGTTTACCCATCAGGATAACATTGTCTTATGGGCTCAGGAGAACGGCAGTGCTGCAGGATCAAAACCAAGGTGGTGAGAGGCAAGTAGGGGTGTGGAGGGAGTGTCATGGGGATGCCTGCCTGGACGCAAGGGATGGGAATGCTCTGCCCCAGGCCCTCCTCTCCCCACACTGCCAACCCCAGAGCACTGTCAGACCATCATGCTTTGTGCTTTCCACCTAGCCTTGTTTTTTTGTGTTTGTTTTCTTACTTTTTAATTAAATTAAATCCTTTTAAGTAACTGAGAACTTATCCTTCATTTCTGTGTTTTCGCATTTCATGTACAAAGCTCAGCTCTTATTTTATGCTCTCTGATGAAATAATTTGCCAAGAGCCCTCTTTCCATCAGACGCACAAGTGATTTATCCTGCAACATACTGACAAGTGAAATAGAAACATTTCTTTGCTAAGGGCTCAGCTCCCAGCATTACAAGGGAGCTGGGTTTAATGCTTTCTAATAGGAATAAGCAGCATTACCACCTGCTTCTCCAGGAAGAACAGAGAGCAGCTAGGAGAGGGGAGAAGTGGGGAGACCTCGCTCTGTTCCCTTTTAGCACCATCGTTAAAAGCAGCAGCTAATTCTCATATGCTGAAAGGGGCCATGCTCGGGTTTTGTCTGTTGCAGGGACCTGAGGGACTCATCCGCAGAAGCTCCCAGGTGGAGGAATTTACGTACACGTGAAGTGACTCCAGCCCTAACTGCGGCACTAATTTATAACCTGAAGATGTACATTTTGTCTCTGCAGAATAGCTAAGAATTACTTCCTGGTTGTAAGGGATGGAGGGGAACAAAAAAGCAACAAACTGATGATTTTGTTCCTGCTCTCATTTTTCAGGCTTTTTATGAGGCTAAAAAGAGACGGTCCCAGGCAGGAGGATTTGCTATCCCTATATTTCAGGAGGGTAGAGCAGTATAATGCACTTCTATGTTGAAAATAAAAAAGCCAACAAAATCACTGATTGTGTGATAAATCACAGATAATTTTCTTGCACACCTGCAGAAACTGTAATGCTTTCTTTTTTGGGAAGGGAGCGGAGAGGGAGGTGAGGAAAAAGAAGAGCTGTGCTGGGGGGGGGTTGAGCTGGTGAGGGGGTCCCATCCAGCCCCTGGCTGATGGGGCAGGCCACCAGTCTCTTCTTGCCCTCCCAGAGACACTGGAGCTGGGACAACAGGCCCTGGAGTGCTGCTTCTCTTGGCAGCTGGAGTGGAGGAGACACCCCATCCCTTTCTGGACACAATGGTGATGTCCTACTTATGAGTTCAAGGCTTCCTGGACCCTGTAAAACTTCTGGCTGTGCTGGTAAATTGTTGGACTAGGGTTTGGCCTGGGACAGGGAGCACTCCCCCAAGTGATTCCTGGCTGAGGAGCCTGGATCTGACCCTGCTAGGCAGTTTGGATAAAGCAGCCTAATCTGGAGGGTAAGAGAGATGAATGATATGGAAGTGAGTAGACCAGATTCTAAGGCTTCACTTAGGCTGGAGATCACTGACTGCTGTTGTTCAGCCTTCAAGCTGCATAGTATGTAAACCTATTTATAAATCGGTACCATCCCAGTAAAACTGCAGGGACACCAGACTCAGCTTTCCACCTCAGCCACGAACTGGTATGTCCCATCAGCTTAGTGCACCCACTGATAATAACTTTAACATTTTGCCTGAATCAGGTTCTTTTTCATATCTCGCAGGAGATATCTAAATGTCCTTGACTGGAACCATAGGACTCTCATGAGATATGAGCAGACCCAACACTATACAGCTCTCTACAATACCTACCTGAAAAGCAACAAGAAGAGATCCAACAGGCTACACTCACCTTTAAGTGCTCTGCAAGAAACTCACTGTCTGGCTCCAGCAGGTCTTCTGGAGGTGCTGATGTCAGTCGGTGCTTTTTGAAAGATTAAGTTTTCAGTTTGGCAGCTTATTAATTTTGTTTTGAGAGTATGAATGATATTCTGTTCCCTGAAAAAAAAAAAAAATTAGAAGGTTTTTGTTGAGGAGAATGTGATGCAGCTTTGTTTCTCCAAGCCTTGTGTCATGTATGACTTGAAAAGGAGAAGGGATGGAGGGAGAGACTGAGGAGTTTCTGTGTGTTTTGCCTTCTTTGAGGAGAAATAAATAGAAAGGGAAAATCTAACCTAACTAGAATGGGGTAGGCTCTGTGATGCTGCAGGATGGCTTTCCTAAGGGATGTAAGGGATCCCCTTGCTTAAAACAATGAAATGTTCAGCCCACCAGCAGCTGATAATTACTCATAGCAAACAATGGATTAGATATGAACCAGCAAGTCTCTTCCATACTATCTCCTACTACTCTCAACCAGATGATGTATGGCCTGGAGATGACAGGTTTAGCAGGCAGGGAATTATGCAGCCCTGTGTTTTGATAAACCATGAAGGCCCCTGGCCACTTTTAATTAGGATTATGGCACCTTTTACTACACAAAGGGCTGCAGTCTCTGTTTCTTCTCTAGGTGCGCTGCAGCTACCACATGCTTCTGTCTCCAGGACAAGCCCAGCAATCACAGCAACTCACTAGCAAAGGTACTTACAGGCAAGAAATCTCAGATACTGCTGCTAAAGCCTTCTTCATCCAGCTTAAGATAAAAAAAAAGGGGGAAGTTAAAAATGGAACAAATTGTTGGCTAATGACACCACCCACATAATCTAAAAGAAAAACTGTAGGATGTTATATCAGGATTCACCTGAAGCAATGCAGATGTCTGCATATGAGATTGTCACCTCAGATGGCTTTTATAGTCAAAGAAGAGAAGTGGGAGATCCATCTCATTGCAGGTCTGATAAACTGTGTAGTAGAAATGCCAGTTTCCCTGCCCTTTAAGCAAAGATCTTGTAAAATCATTAAAATACCTAGCAATAAAGAAAGAAGGTCTTGTCTGAGAGAGGATTTCTGTTTGGTTGATTCAAAATCCAGATGGCTATGCAGCCTTTCTTCTTACAGATGTGGCCTGTGGTCAGTAAGGAGAATTGTCATGTGCTGTTCTCTTATTTCTCTGATATTTCCCAGCAGTTTTTCTTTTCCAGACAAGTTTTCTAGGGGGGAGGCTCTGTAGGACTTTGCTGTTGGAAGGCGGTGACTTCAGGAACCTCAGGAGGATGTGGTAGCTTGCAGAAATGGGTTGGATGCACTTTCTGCAAGGAAAGAGAGGCAGATGTCTTGAGTAGGTCCCAAAAGAAAAGCATTGTTTGGCATACTGTGGTTGTATGATGGGTTGATGCTGCACAGGCCAGTCACCTCCTCTTTCCCTTTCACTCAAATGTGTGGGTATGATCCGCCCCAGTAAAGTGGAGGTGATATTATGGAATGCAGATTTCAACTACCAGAATGCCATTTTAGTTCATTAAACGTATTTTCTTTTACTTTCAGCAAAGATCAACGATCTGGTCTCTTCCACTTATAAGACAATAAAAACAAAACTGCCATCAACACTACGAAGCATGTCATTATACTTGTCCAATAAAGATACAGAATTAATTTTGTTTAAGCCAGTTAGGGTGAGTATTGCTAGATGTACTTAAGCATGGTTTTTTGTAGGTGTGGGGCCTTCATTTAGTTAAAGACTTTAGTGGGATCATTCACCTTATATTTCTGTGTGTGTATGGTTATATGTATAGTATATCTATATAAATGTATGTATGCATAAATTTATAAGTGTATATATACAGACACATACATACACATATCTGTATATTTTAGGCTACCAGTCCAGCCAGTAAATATGTGACAAATACTATGCACATGTAAGAGTGAACAGACTGTTACAGTCACTGTGGTGTCCCTGATCTGAGAATCCTGTTGAAAAGACACATGAAATAATTTTTTTTTTTT
>NW_020799091.1:30196429-30250828 GCF_003259725.1 Athene cunicularia | reverse complement strand
GTGTGTGTGTGTGTGTGTGTGTGTGTGTGTGTGTGTAGGGTGGTGGGGTAGGGCAGGAAGGCATGGGTATGGGCTTGTGGAAGTAAGGTGTGTTCCAGCCCTTGGGGCATTCTGCCCACACATCTCATCACATGTGTGGTTGGATTGTCTGCCCCGCCCCACCTGTGTGCCATGCCCCTGACAGCCACTCTGGCCTCTCAGGACAAAACTTGGTTTGTGTGACTGGTGGGACCAAGCGCTGCATGCCATGTATGCTGCTGACCCCTGCAGAGCCAGAAGACAGACCCTACCCAAAAGGCTCAAACCAGATCCTACCTGGAGACCTGAGTGGCACTTGAACCTCGAACTGCCCCTCTGTACCCAAGGGAAATTCCAGTGTGTTGCTCCCATGAAAGTATGATGGCACTTACAAGTCAGACCCCAAAAGACCAAAAATGGTGGAAGGAAAGGGGCAACAGCAACAAAGCATGGATAAATCAAGTGATGCATTCTGGTCTCTGCCCACCTCGCTGAGACCAGTGTGTCCCGAGCATGGCCACCCATGGTGTGCCCTGGGAAAGATGCATCCCCAGGGGGTGAAACAGGAGTTAGACACTTCTTCTGCTACTAAGCAGCCTGGGAAGAAGTTGGGAAGCCACATCCATGTCCACCAAGGCTGCTGGGTGTGGGGACCGAAGCAGCTGTGTGGGAAGGTGTGCAGGGGCTGTGCAATGGGAGGGAGGCCCCAGATGGGGTCAGATGCCTTCAGAGTCTCTTGGGAGAGAACAGTTACACAGGATTTGACTTGGGAAAACCTTTTACCATCTGGGAAAACATGTGGCCCCATCCCCCTTTCTAGGGAGCTTCGTAACCTGTGAATGTCAAACCTTCAATGCCAGAAGCGCAGATATGGCGCAGCTGCTGAGCCCTCAGCTCTAGCTCTCCTTATCAAGCCATGCAATACCTTTCTAAGGGCTATACAGTGAAGATGAGCTGTGTGAGGAGACTCAGGCAAGTATCGCTTTCAGAGCACTGAACCATCCTGGTCCAACATTTTATTCTGGCCCTGTTCAGCACTGTTGCATGCTCAGCACATCCTGCCTGTGGGAGGCAGTGGATCTTTCCTGCTAGGGGTACCATCGTAGGACTGACATGAGGATGTCTCAGTGCTTGTTGGTGAATTTGGGCAGCAGCAATGCCACAAATAGGTTCCCAATAGTGAAATTCCCTGGGACTGGAGTGAAGGGACCTGATGGCACTTCTCTCCTCCCATCAGGGCCTGGGGCTGCTCTAACTCAGTCCCTTACTGTTGCAGCAGTTTCTTTTTGATACTGCTTCTCAGCTCAGCTTGGGAAGGGTTGGCATGGGGAGTGATGTCCAGATCTTCCTCCACTTCATCTTCACTCATCAGCTCTTAGATGAGAGTGTCAAACACTTCCTTAGATGTCCTGCAGCAAAAGAGCTGTGGGGCGCAGCGTCCATCAGAAGTGGTGGGGCAGGCATAGGACATAAATGCAGCTGGCACGTTTATGCTTCCTTCCTAAGAGCTCAGTGGAAAGTTATAGTTGTTTTTCAAACGAAAATGTGAACAGTTTGTTAATTTGGTCCTCTTCTAGCATTCTGTGAAGTAGAAAAAAAAAGGCAAACAAAGGCTTTAAGCCTTTTTAAAAGACTTAAAAATTTAAGACTTTTAAAACAAGTTTTAAAAATTAACTCCTGTCTCTTCTTTAAAAACAACCCCCTGAGAAACTACATTTTAATAAACAAGACACTCAGTTTTTTTAGGCAATCTTGATATGGAGAAACTTCAAGGGAAGTGAGAATGTTTGCATTTTGGAAAGGAAAAACAGCCCTTTGTTTTGCAAAGCATTTGTGATGGAAACAGTCATTATTAGCTTTCCTCCTTCCTGATAATTGCTCAAAAGTGGCTTAAGTCTGATTTAGCTTTAAAGGCCTTTTTCTTCTCTGTAGTATTTATAGTAGTCATCCTGATGCCTTCTACCATGAGCAGTCATGTCACTTAAATCCACCCCATTTTGTCCCAGGTTGTTTCTGGGTGGGTTTTCCTCTTCCATCAGCCAGTTGTGGTCCAGGGCTGGGTGGGCTGACTGATGGCACAAGCTCTGATGCCACCAGGACCGATGAACAGCTCCCATACATTTTTGCACCATACTCTGGTTTTAGATATTTTAATGCATTGTGGGTTTGTACTGGTCCAGCTACATAGGTTGCTGTCACTACTATTTACACAAGTATGCTCTCTGTCTGTGATCCCCATCTCCCTTTCTGGTGGTGATAAGAGATATTATTTAGTACTTCTTCCTTCCAAAAACCTCCCATTGAAAAAGGAGGGCAAAGACCTAAATAAAATGGGAAATTTGTAACAGCCACCGAAGGGACTGATTTTATAGCCCCTATCACTGCACCATGGCTGTGCAGACATGTCCACCACTCTGGTGTGGTCCACCAGCAGTGGGCTGACACTGGGCATACCACACAGCCATTCCAGCCTCAAATCTTAACCTTAAACAAGCAAAGGCTGAAGACACAGCTGAAATCCTCAGCCATGACAGAGGAGCTCCCAGCACTTGTCAGTCCCTCGCTTCAGTCCCTGGAGTGGGCAATGACATGACCAGCAGCCAAAAGGCTGGGTTGGAAATAGAAACTTCTGTCTTTGTGTTTAAGGTGACCAAGTGTCTTCTTTGTTCAGACAAGGAGGGAGTTGATGACTTCAGTATCAGCAGGTCTGCCACTGGTCTCTTGAATTTCTGTTTTGGTTTGCGGATATGTGAAACCACTAAGGTTCTTCATGTGCATACATTATTTTTACTTTTAGGAGAGACAGGTCTTCTCACATCTAAAGATCCACTTTGTGCCTGCATCACTGATGCCTACTCCTTTCTTGTGTTATCAAATGGGTCATGGTTTTCTGATGGGTCAAGCTTTAAGTACTGTGTGCAGTTCTGGGCCCCACAATTTAAGAAAGATGTTCAGGTACTCAAATGTGTCCAGAGGAGGACAACAAAGCTGGTGAAAGGGCTGGAAAGAATGTCCTGTGAGGAGCAGGTAAGGACTTTGGGCTTGTCTAGTCTGGAGAAAAGGAGGCTGAGGGGTGACCTCATTGCTCTCTGCAGCTTCCTGAGGAGTAGAAGTGGAGAGGGAGGTGGTGAGCTCTTCTGCCTGGGATGCAGTGATAGAACGTGTTGGGGTGTTCAAAGCTGTGCCAGGGGAGGCTTAGACTGTACATTAGGCAACATTTCTTTACCAAGAGGGTGGTCAAACACTGAAACTGGCTTCCTACAGAGGTGTTTAAGAGGGATTTGGACAATGCACTTAACAAAAAGCTTTAACTTTTGGTCACCCCTGAGTTGGTCAGGAAGTTGCACTAGATGATCATTGTAGGTCCCTTCCAACTGAAAATTATTCTATTCTATTCTATTCTATTCTATTCTCTATTCTATTCTATTCTATTCTATTCTATTCTATTCTATTCTATTCTATTCTATTCTATTCTATTCTATTCTATTCTATTCTATTCCTTCTGTCACTGAAAGGGGAGAGCATCTGCCCTTTGGAGCAATTTTTGTTCCGTTATCAGGCAAGAAATACTATTGTCCTTTCTCCCCTCACAGCTGCAGGAGAATCAAACCACCTCTGCAGAGAATTTTTCTGGAAGCCACATGCCTTTTCTGGAAGGTGTCTTGCCAGAGGGCTGGCAAATCCTGCATGGCCTGGCTGTAAATGCAGCCACAAGAAATTGCCAGGGTTGGGGAGGAGAGTGAAACATGCTTGGTGTGAACCCACAGCTCTGAGGTGTACCACCAGACAGGCATGAGAAACCCTCTACCAAAGCTAATAACTTTCTCATCTGAATTGATTTCATGCTCACTTCCAGTGCCAGAGTGATGTTCAACCCACAAATAGCATCTTTTGCCTACAAATAGCATTGGCAGTTCTCCAGCCTCTTCCCCCAAACAAGGATGCACCCAGCAGAAAGAAGAATTCCTCACTGTTGTCCCCCTGGCACTGACCTGCTGGCAGGCACGGCTGCAAGGTGCTGCTCCCCGGGAAAACACCATCACTGAAAAAGTGCTTCTCAGGATAATTCCTGGTTATTGGCTGGCTGGGTGACACCTCACCCACATGGAGGGCGGTCACAGTCATCCTCACACTCTCTTCCCATGGACCAGCTTCTCATCTGACTCTAGCCTTGGACTCCCTCCAGAAAGCTCAACAGATTCCCATGAATCTTATTGCAAGCAAGAGTTACCAGTTAGCTCCTATTTGTTCAAAGTGATGTCTTACAACTTTGAGTGCAGTGCTTTTCTCAGAGAAAGGCTTTGCCATCCATTGCTTCCCCTCTGCCTCCTCCCCTGGGACCCCAGGACTCCTGCATGCCTCTTTGTGCCAGGGCCCAGCTTCAGCAAGAGAAAGGGCCACCATAACCCTATTATCTCCTACTAATCCTGTACAGTCTGGTGGAGGGGCTAGACACATATACCACAAGCAGCATCACCTCCCCATCTATTTGTGCAAGGGGAAAGGAAGACATGCTAGTTAAGCACACCATCCATCTCCAGAAGCACCAACTGATCTCTAGTTGCATCCCAAGAGCTTGGGAGGCTACATTTCTTCCCTCTTTTTGGGACCTGGCACTTCAAATTTGAGAGAGAAACCTGCTAAATTAGCCTAAGCACCATCCCATGCTTTTGAAATACTCATAAATAATCTCAAAATAGAAGTGAGCAGGGAGACAAGAAGTTTGCTGATGATATTCAGGGTGGTTGAGGCAAAGGGCTGACTGTGAAGAGTTGCAGAAAGACCCTCATGGCACTGAATAAAATGGTAATAAAATCACAGATGAAATCTGATGTAGATAAATGTAAAGTGATGCGCATGGGAAAAGACAATTCTGGCTTTACATACAAAATAATGGGCTCTGAGCTAGCTATTTCCACTTGGGAGAAAAATCTTCAGGTTATAATAGATAGTTCTATGCAAATGTCAGCTCAACACTCAGTAACAATCAAAATAGCAAACAGAAAGCTAGAAATTATTAGGAAAGGAGGAGAGAGCAAAACAGAGGAAATGATTATGCTGCTGTATAAATCTGTGGGCTCCCATCTCTTGAATACTATTGTGCAGTCCTGATTCACCAATCTCAAATATGATATAGAAGAAATAGAAAAGTTACAGAGGAAGGCAATTGAAGATGATCAAAGGCATAAAAGGGCCTCCATTCAGGGAATGAATGAATAGATTAAGACTTTTTATCTTGGAAGAAAAAATGACTGAAGAAGAAATATGACCGAGTTTTGTGATGGAAAGAGTGGCATGACTGGGGAACAGCTGTTCACATTATTCAGTGCTCTTCAAAGGAAGAGAGTTATCATCAAAGAAAACTATCAAGTGACAAGTTCAAAATAAACAAAAGAGATTTTTAGCTGTGGCACTCCTTGCCATAGGGTACAGTAGATGTATAAAATTTACATTGGTTCAATAGGGTGTAAACTAATCAATGAAAGAAGAATCCATCAAGGGCTGTTAAATGCAGAGATGATGTCTACAGTTAGGAGGTTCCCGAGTCACAGGCCACTAGGGAAATAGAGAGTATTCTGGGAAGCATAAATAAATGTTTGCTCTATTTTTGTATTGCTTCCTGAGCATCTGCTGGCTCTTGTCCAGGGCAGGATGCTGAGCCAGGCTTACCTTGGGTTTGACCCTTTGCAGTCGTCCTGCATTTCACAACATTTCTCCCACTAAGGCAAAGCAGCTTAAACGTAGCTCGAGGTGTCTGGTGCTGCTGCCTGTCACCACTTCTGATGCAGACCCCTGCATCACAGAGATATAGCTGCTTGGTGACTTTCCAGCCTGAACACACCAGGCACAATTTTCAGCTTAATAACCCTTCCACCAAGACCCATGGGCAGGTGCACCCCCTTTCCTTTAGCTCCCAACCCAAAAGCTTCTGTAGGCCAATCACTTCAGAGCACAGACCCCTTCTCATGGAATACTACCACTGTGGAAGGCAAAGCAGTGACCTCTGTGGCTGTCTGTGGGAGCCCTGAAGCAGACCTTAGTGCTCGAGGGAGAGTACCAAGCCACCTGAGTGCTGGCTATCTCCAACAGGCACAATGACATAAGGCAAAAGGCATACGTGGCAGAAAGCTGGCTTGCACCATCTCCTCCCACCACCAGGTCTGGGACCTGCAGAAACCTGTCCAGTCCACCTTGTCCTGCATGGACAAGTCTTCTCCAAAGGTCCTCAGCTGGAGGCCGAGTTGTTCTGAAACATGGCTGACAGCTAAGGGATGCACCTCATGCTCCATGCAGACACTTGATGGGCGCCTCACCGTGTGGTGGAAATGTGACCTGGCAGTGGCTGTGGTTAGAACAAGGATGTTTTACGGCAACCAGGTCAACTTCCCTTAGCCTGACCTGGATCATCTTGGTTTTTATCATTCCAAGGCAGCATTCAAAGAGAGTGGCTCCTGTTCTGCTTATGATGCATGGTTACAAACGATGGGAGAGCAAAAGAAATTAAATGTGCAGCAGTGGCTAAAATGGTCAGCCCAAATCTGAGTCATTCATGCAAGTTTTCCCTGACTAAATTAAAAACAAACACTTGGATGCTCTGATGACGCAATATACAAGTGCCTCTTCTGGCTGAAAACTCAACAACTTGATGACAGGGACATTTTATGTCCCTGTGCACTTTTCCAAGGTTGCCTTAAAAGCCATGCCTTGGCTGTTTACCAGCTGATGGATACAAACTAGGGGCCTCGCTTTGCACCTCCTTTCCAGCTAGAAATGAGAATGAGGGATAGTGGCTATTACAAGATAATCACACCCTGGGGGGAAATCCTGAGCTCTAGTATCTCTCTTCTCTAGATCAGGCCAGCCATTGGCAAAGATTGTCAGACCAGGCTGGCTTGTCACTCTCAGCATTTAGGAGCCTGCCCTATTTCTGGAGGCAGCTGCATCATCCAAGCAGCCTCATGTAGACATTGCATGCTCAGCAATATGGAGGGGAAGCTTCTTTTCTGAAAACCTAACTTTTTCACCTATATGGCCTAATTTAAAGTAAATGTAAGGCCAAATTCTATTCTTATTGACACCTGTGCTATTTTGCAGTGTATCCAGAGGGTAATGATGATATCTGTTGAAACAGGACAATTGGATATCTGTCTGGTCGATTGATCTGCAGAAGAGGGAGCACAAAAAAGCTCCATTACACTCACTGAAGCAGATAGTTTGATAGTGATAATTAAGGAAAAAACCTCAACCAAACCACACTTCTTGGCCCTAGATTTCCATTAGGAAGGAGTCCCTGCTATGTTTGGTTCTGTAGGATAAGAAGGAAGATGAGAGCCTTGAATGTAGAGTGCCAGCTGCAAGTGGGCAAGAGCAGGAAACCCCAGCTCTTAGCTGCAACCTGGGGAAACCAGTTGCTTTCCTTGTTCCCTTCCCCTTCCCCTTCCCTTTCCTCTCCCTCTTCCTTTTCCTCTTCCTCTTCCTCTCCCATTGTGGCTACTCCTTCTCCTCCTTGGGGCTCCCCACCTGTCACTGGTTGGGGATCCTGCCACGCCACAGGGTGCCCCCCAGCACCACAGTCAAGCTGATGAGCCAGGGCAAATCCCGACGTGGTTCACAGCGCATGGGCTGGCCCTGTGCCACTGGTGCTGGAGGGAGTTTTTGGCCACAGAAGGCAGACTGGGTACCCTACGGCTACAGGCCTCACGCATTGCTGGCACAGGATCCTCACTCTCACGTTGGCCTCATTTTCAGGTATTTGTGCTGAATAATACATATTTCTTGCAGAGACAGGTGAGTATTTCTGTGCAGGCGATACTTGGCAGTTCTGAATACTGAGCAACCATTTCCTCAAAGCAGTAGGATTGAACCTGGTAATCAACCCTATTAGCATTAAAAGGAACTGTCTAAATGTCAAGCCAGGTTCAATAAATAAGCACTAACACATTTAGAAATGGCTTAGAAAGGGGAATTAAAAGTTTTGCTGCTAATTATGTTTCTTATTTTAGATTTTCTGTCAATTCTAGATCTTCCATTCAAATGAAGCAATCATTTGCTGCTAAGATGAAGGAAATTAGATGGTCTGAAAGTTGAGGATAGGCAAAGCTGTTCATATACAATAGAGGGCTAATGGGGACCTCGATCCCTTTTGCAAGCCCCTGGAAGCACTGTAAAGATGGGGTCAGCATACCCTTCAGTCAGGTACCAACCAGCCTTTTGTTACTGTGGGTCCCAGATCCTCTGATGCCTCTTGATCCCACCAGAACCTCACAGAGGAGAGGAGGGCATGCTCCTCCTACCAGCTGAAGGCATGCAGCCCAGGAGATAGGCAAACAGAAGCAGGGAGTATACCTTGCTGGAGGCACATTTTATAAGCAGCTTCAGAAATCAGTGCCTGTTTTAACAACCAACCCTCCTCTGGACCCAGCCACCACCAACACTGCCTGAATGGAAGTGGCTTACCCACATCTGATGCTTTGATGCAGTAATGACATATAACTGATACTGATGGCAAAGGCTAATACACTCTGCCCCATAATGTCCCCAGTCAATCATGCAATATTCTGTTATTGGAAAAACTCATTTTTGCCCCTCTGATGGTAATCAGTGTATGCCCTGAAGCACAAGACTTGATAGCCTGTGTAATTTGCAACCTAGCTAAGTGTAACTGCAGATGTTAATCCTATTTATACAAATGCCTGACAAGCAAAAGTAAGGATGGAGGAACCAGCTGCAGGGTGGGGGAAGGCATAGAGCCAGATTTCCAGGAATTCTCCTCCTGCAGATTTCAAGCTGATGCACCGCAGTGATGGGAGACCAAGAGGTTTGGTGTGGGCAAATGAAGGTAAGCACAGGCAGTGACCAGCGACATTGCAGTTGTGCCCCTCCTTTTGCCTGATATCTGTTCTGGAAAAAGCTGGAGCAGACCACACCGTGGAGCAAGGCCCTTGCTCTGGGCAATGACTCTTTACCTAACAAACGTGAGTCAAGGCTTGTTGTGAAAAATAAAAATCTAAAAAAAAAAAAGAAAGAAAAGAATATCTTCTTTCTGCCCTTTTCTCTTTTCTCTCCAGAGTGAGCACTTTTTATCCCAACAGAAAGGAAGTACTCTGCAGTCCCAGGTCTTTCTTTCATCGCCTGATTCCTCTGAGGACTGCAGATATCCACACAGGGGAAGAAAAGAGGAGTTACCTTCTCTGCACTATTTTGTCACCAAACTTTCAATGGACAACTTTCAATGGAGCATTGTGTTGCTGAGCCTGTCTATATCCCCTGCTCTCTGGAATCAACCATTCTTCTCTTTAAATGACTCACTCTGATTTTCCACCATCCCCCCTGCTCTATCTCTCTCCTAATCTTTATCCATGTTTTCCTCTCCTCCTTGGGGTCTGTCCTCTTTAGTTTTTCATTCATATCCTCACAGCTATTGATATTTTTTCCTTCTCTAGTCTCATATTTCTTGCCCTCTTTCTCACATTCCCAGTTTTCATTCTTTCATCCCCTTTCCTAACTTTCTCCAAACCATATGTTTTTCTTGCCTCCTGTGGTTTCTGACACTCCATGTCCCACCCAGCTGAGATTTGACAAAACTGAAACATTGAAACTGGTGAGGAAGACCATGGGAGGAAGAGGTCTGTGACCCTTCAGTTTAAGGCTGGTACTCCCAGGTATCCACCTGACCCTTTCCTAGAGGCTAACTCTAGAGACAAAAATGCTCCCATTCACATTTCCCTTCTCATTTTTATTATGGCCCTGGATGACTAGACAGGATAACTTTTCCTCCATGACCACCAAACAGTGCTAATCTCTGATCTACAGCAGGAAAAGGAGGACTTCAAATGCTTTGTTCATTCTTATGAACAAAATGGTTTTTAGTTTATCCTGAGATTTTCAAAGCATGGAAGATGGGCACCTAGAAAACTCAGGTTTATCTCACAGTGGCTGTGATGATTCCAGATACCACACTGTACCTTGCTCACACAGTTCTGCTTTGTTATTCTCCTCTCTGTCCTCCGCTACTGCCTCTTCCTTGGTTTCGACTGGCCCCTTGTTCTTTCTGGCCTTGGGGTACAACTTGGTGTCCCAGGAGAGCACCTCCCTGGCTGGAGGGAAGACCAGAATTTCCCTCACCATAAGGAAACAACACTGAAACTGCTTCTGCACCATTGCAGCCTCCAAGGGCTGCCAGATGGGGTGGGGACCATGTGCCCCCACTGCAGTCAGCCTGGGTGAAGGGGTGTGGTGAGCGTGACCTGCCTCTGCAAATACCTTTCCTAGGCCTTTTAAGGAGGGTATCTCATGGATGAGCAGAACTGTGTGAGCTGAACCAAGGCCCAAGGTCATGCCTGTAAGTGAAATGCCTGAATTAGGAGCCTAATATTGTCAACAGCAAGGAACAGGCACCTCCAGCAAGTGATTCAGAGGAGTAGGCACCTAGCTGAGGAGGGGTGAGTTACCCACTCCTAAAAGGGCAGGAAAAGCTATTTCCTCACCTCACCAGGGTGCAATGAGACCTAAACTTATTAAATAACATATTCTGGGTGAACTACACTCTGAAGTGATGTTCAATTTCTCTATTCGGCTGCTCAGTACTGAAAATACCCTCCTGATTGCATGTTGCAGGATTGAACTGTGGGAGGAAGGGTTACATATTCAGAGAGGCACCAAATCTGCTCCTGTGACAGGTGGGTTCTTGCACTGGTGATGATTATCTGTGCTTGCAATTGCTCACTCCACCTGAGTGGAGTGAGGAGAGGGAGGTAAGGAGGTTGCTGCTTTTAACTGCAGAAAAGCCCCAATTTCTAGGAATTCACACCTTCAAGTGAAATCTCACCAAACAAGTCTCTCAGGCCTTACAGCAGAGGAAGGTTTAATGCCAGCAAGCCTGGGCTCCTGCAGGAGCTGTGACCCACCGATGACAACTGTGCCATCAGGGCAGGAGGGACCCACTGTCACAGGGACCCAGCTGCCAAGCAGCATTTCCAGCCACGGATTTCCCTGGCTTTGCTCCCCTCCTAACAGCCCTGCAACACCCAGCACCTCCACCCTGCTGTGCTAGTGCTGGCACCATTCTTCATCCTGCAGGATCAATGAAATAGCAGCATTTCCCTGGTCTTATTCCAGGTTTAGCTAATCTAAACCAAACACCAAAAACACCCCCATAACCAAATCAAGGGAAACCCAGCTCAATGACCGTTTAATTAAGAATGATACCCCTGGGAAACATAGTTATAGGCTAAACTTCTTGTGCTTTGTTTTCCTGATGTTTATCTATAAGGTTGCCTTCCACTTGGGCAAGAAACATCAGATGCACTAAGAGCACACTTGTGAGTGCATGCAGTGCTCTACCTCACCAACACATCCTTTCTGCCTGGTTACACTGAGTCTTGTTTGCTTTTTAGGCTGTGACAGCTTGGCCCTGTTGCACATTTCCATAGCTGCAGGAGCCTCGACTGCATCCAAGAGCCCCCACTTGCTGTGGTTCCAGCTGCAGGGTCTCAGGACAGCAGAGAGGATGGGCTGGCAGAGGATGGTAATATCTTTAAGTGTATCCATTAATATAGATGGAAAAGAACAGATGAGCATTTGGGCACATTTGCTGCTTTCTTTCAGAGCTGAGAAAGAGTTGGTACAGCCAAGAACACATTTTCCACCCCAACTGTATACTACAATTGGTCTAATAAAAATGTATTTCGTTTGCCTACAAAAATCACTTTTCTGGGCACTTTACAGCTGTAAAGCATGTTTTCTATTCCTGGCTTCCTTTAAAAGGCCAGATCTTGCTGCTTGTATTAGTGAATGCATCAGACACATGGTACAGCCAAGTGAGCACTGCTGTAGGAGTCTTCACATTATAGTTTTCTAGGCTTGATCCTCCATGCACATAAATTGATTTTACACTCACGGTACTCCTGGGACACCCAGGCAGCTGTTTCAGGTTTTTGCCAGTTTAAGTAAGATTAGGACTGGGCCCAAGAGCTTGTGTGCCTTGCAACAGTCTATGTGGTGCAGGTGCTTTTACCTTGGTGAACTCACATCTGTGTTTCCAGAGGACAAAGAGTAGGACTGGGATCTGCAACTGGCATGAGTGCAAAACTGATGGTTAACTGTGGGAATGGACAAGTAAACTCATATAAAACCAGGCAAAACTGGTTTATAATCTGGTTGTGATGCACATGTCACCAAGTAGCATTTGGTCCTTGTAGCATCCCTAAGATCATCTGCAGAGGATGCTTTGGTCAAAAAAGGGGTATTAAAACCAGAACATTAATGCCCCTCACCTCAGCCTTCTGTGAGCTTAAGGCTGCTCCTACCACCCACAGCCTCTGAGCTCTTCTTCTCCTCTTCTATTACTGAAACAGCCTAAACATCATGTTTTAGTTATAAAGTGAGTTTAGTGGATGGAAGGGTGGGAGGAGAAGGGGGATTAAATTTACTGCTTCAGTGACTACAGATCTGAAATAAATCTCCGATTCAATGATAGATCAATAACACCAAGATTGGGTTTAAATTATTAATAAACTATGAGAAACGAGGATAATTATTCTATGAGTCACAGCTCTCTAATGCACTGCACATTTTTTCCCTGAGACATCTGCATTGAAGCACGACCTGCCTATCTTTTGGCATAAAGCTGTAGCCAAGAAGTTAATGTTTTTTGTTTTGCTAGCTAAGCATTTCATAAACTCTTGTGGGTTGCAACAGCCTAATGACAACACTGTGCTTGTCTCACAGAGAAACCCTTAGGCCAGAATCCCCTAAAACATGTAGGTGTCTCATGTGTCCCTGGAAGTAAATGTGATTGATTTGAATCACATTGGTGAATGGTTCAGAAGGCCCTCAAATGTCCTTCTGAACCTGGATGACAGAAGATGGAGAGGTTGTGTTAGCCTAAAAGGAGATACTGGCCTTAAAAAGTGACCTTGGATGGTTGCAAGAGGCCCGTCTTGCTGGCAGCAAGAAGGATGGACAACCTCAGGAGGCAGGAAGGGGAGGAACAGCTTTTGCACATTTGGTGTGGTTGATATGCTAGAAGGAAATGATGCCATTCAGAGGGATTTTGACAGGCTTGAGACGTGGGACCATGCAAACCTCATGAAGTTCAACAAGGTCAAGTGCAAGGTCCTGCACATGGGTTGGGGCAATCCCAAGCACAAATACAGGCTGGGCAATAAGGGGATTGAGAGCAGCTCCAAGAAAAAGGACTTGGGGGTATTGGTGGATCAAAACCAACTAGAAGACAACAATTTGCAATCACAGACCAGAACGCCAGCCGTATCCTGGGCTGCATCAAGAGAAGACCTGCCAGCAGGTCGAGGGAAGGGATTCTCCCCCTCTGCTCTGCTCTTGTGAGACCCCACCTGGGGTGCTGTGTCCAGCTCTGGAGCCCCCAACATAAGAAGGACGTGGATCTGCTTGAGTGGGTCCAGAGGAGGCCACAGAGATGATCGGGGGGCTGGAGCACCTCCCTTAGAGGCTGAGAGAGTTGGCATGGTTCATCCTGGAGAAGGGTCAGGGCAGACCTTATAGCAGCCTTCCAGTACTTAAAGGGGGCTACAGGAAAGATGAGGAGAGACTCTTCAGGGAGTGTAATGACAGGATGAGGGGTAATGGCTTTAAACAGAAAGAGGGTTGATTTAGACTAGATATAAGGAAGAAATTATTTCCTGTGAGGCATTGTTACAGGTTGCCCAGAGCAGCTGTGGCTGCCCCCTCCGTGGCAGTGTTCAAGGCCAGGTTGGACAGGGCTTTGAGCAACCTGCTCTAGTGGAAGGTGTCCCTGCCCATGGCAGGGGGGTCAGAACTGCATGATCTTTAAGGTTCCTCCCAACCCAAACCATTCTGTGATGATTCTGTGAGTCTTTGCTTGTAGACTGCAATGACAGTACCATCAAAATGCTTGTGAACTTCAAGTGAAGTTCACTTCATTCCCCTTTTTCGGTCAGAAAGAGAGAGATCCATTGGCCTGAGGATGCCTATTAAAATCAGGAAGATGAAATCTAGAATATTCCTCCATTTTGTGTCATGACCATCTCTGTTGACTGAGACAACCCACGCTGACAGAGTGTGAGCTGGAAATGCTGAGCGTCTCTGGGCATTCTTCCACCTCAACAGGTGTTACTCCTCAGCTTCAGCGTCGTGGCTTGTGGTAGTGATGAAGTCTGACTTCAAGGGGCAACTCACTGCAAATTCAGCTTATTCCTGCTCTTTGATCATACAGGCTCAGAGCATTCTTGATGATGCTTGTTAGCTGCTGGACTATCAGGTGAGGTGTTCAGCATTGCCCTGGCTTACCAGGAAGGTACCTTACTTAACAGGAGAGGAACAGAACTCAGGATGCTGGTAGCAAGAGGCATTTATCCTTGTCAAAGTCCTTCAACCAAATCAAAATTTCTACCAAAGAAAGCCTCCCTTATGAGTATCTTTTTTTTTAAACTGATGCCAAAAAGCCACTTTTTAAAAGAAACCTACACTTCTGAGTACTTGGGATGTTGGACAAAGTTTAAACCACCTTTCTTGCCAGGCAGGGTCTCATCTGAGTACCTCCACTCCATCTGGGTCATCTCACCCTCCATGTTGTGCATACTACTGTGGCAGGAGGCAGAATAGCTTTGCAAAGAGGTGACACTGGGTGGCATGCTTGTAGGTGGTTCATGGTCGGCAGGGAAGAGGACTGTGGTGTTTAGAAGCAAGCAAGCTTTCCCAGTAGTTTCCAGTGATTCTTGGTGGCTTTATTTTGGGCAAGGAGCACCAGTCACCTTAAATGAGTCCTGCCTCAGAAGATGTGAAAGTTAGGTCTCTGCAGTGTGCAGAGGGGAGATACACACTCACAAAACTAAGGGCAGCAGAGTGGAAAGGGGTAACTGCCAGCACCCCAAAATGGGCAAAGAGTATTGGTAGCAGCTGTGCACAGTGTTGTCTCTGTAGTTCCTACTTTCCTTGCCTCTAGTTCACTGGGCAAAACAAGGTTGTATTCAGTCCTAAAACCCCTCTCCTGCTTATCTCAGCTTACAGAGTTTTGCAAACAGCATGAGGTGACTCCTGCTCTGTGGGGCGATATGTCATCAGCCTGCACCACATGTGGGCTGGAGCTCTGCTGGAGCACTCTTCACTTACCACAGCACGCCCAGACACAACTGGGGCTTTCCATACTCACCTCCCACTCTCTCCTTTCACCTGAAGTTGTCTTGCAGGGTATAAAAATGTTCTGAGCCTACAACATGGAGCTATCAAGGTGTCCAGCTTCTTCTATCTGTGTAATGTGGGGAGAATTTTTTGCTTGCCCCTGTGATATACTAATTTAAAGATGCCTGTGGCCTTGGCAAATGAAGGAAAAAAAAAAAAAAAGACGCTGAACAAACTATGGTTGGGGCCTGACTCAAGGGATCCGATGCAAGGGAAGGAATGAGGGGTTTCTGATTTTTTTTTTAATTTATCTGCATTAGTAATTCAACAAGGCCTTTACACATCACTGCTTTTTATTAGTTACCTATGAATTGTAAAGGATTCTGGACACACCACACACAAATTAATGCCTCCATGGATGAAAATTTTTGAAGAACAGGAGGAGCAGCAATGCGTTGGTGCCTCTATCATGTGTTTGCTCTCCCAGCTCTGCTGAGGTAGTGATAATGCCATCATCTCCACCTTACACATGAAAAACAGAGCCCCGTAATGCAGGTTAATTGGGACAGGCATCAAACCCAAATGTCATGGACGCCCCTGTTCCTGGGACTGGTGTGTTGGAAGGAGACTCAGGGTGCTCCATAAGTCAAGCCGGTGTTTGCTTGAGGACAAGACATGTGCTCAGACCAAGCTACTTGCCTGCCCATAAAGGGTCCTGGTGCAACCCCAGTGATGCATGAGCAACTGGCTGCATGCACCCCAAATCCCTCAAGGACAGCTCAGGACAGCTCTGCAAGGAGCTGGGCTGCTGGGCTCCCACCAGCTTCTGCAGCAGCAGCTCCACACCTTGCAGGAAGACACAAACCTCTCATATGGGCTGGAAATGTCATTTTTCTTACATTTGTGTAGTAGCTGTTAGCCTGGAAACCATAAGACTGATTTCCCTTGATATCACAACAGAGGTTTTTAACTCAGACCATAATACTTTTACAATTTGGGGAAGAAATAGAGACTGCACTCTTTCAGGTTGCAAGTTATGAATTTATAGCCCTATAATGAAAAAACACCTTGCTGCATGTAGCAATACAACAGCCTTCACTTAAACAGCTGCTATATCCATTTCCTTTGGTGCCAAGAGCATGTGGTAACATCTTTAAGGAAAAAAGTCAAAACATCCTGCAGACATTCATACAAGGAATGTTATCAATGAACTGAGTGCAATTTAAAGTACACTACAGAAGAATCTGGTCTTTATTTGTCTCTTGAACAAGCATCTCTATTAAATTTCTCTTCTCTCCCCTTCTCTCTGTCTGCAGGGAAGATTAGGTATGTCTAACGTTTATATCGGACAGCTGAAAGGAGTGAGCTACATCCCTGGCTGATGTAAATCCATGTTGTTGCTGCAGCATTGGTGGTGTGAAGGGTAATAATATGCTGATTTACTGTGGCTGGCAAATCAGACCTCTTTTTCCTCCCCAGCTGGAAGAGCAGCCTGCAAAATAAAAACCACACATTGCAGTCGCTTCGAAAGATGCTGCACAGTATTTATCTGTCTAACAACAACAACAAAAATATTAAAAGAAACCTCTGCAGAGGCCAGAAGCATCCCTTTTAATACAGCAAATGTTGAGGGGCCCAAAGACAACCACTCGGACACACATAACTTCCAGTTTATTAATTGTAGGGGCACAGAAGTGGCTGACAGGCTGTGGATGTCTCAGGCATACTGTAAATCTCCAGTTGTTAGGTGTTCCTGCTGCTCACCCGCGTATGGCATAAATACAGCCTAACGTGACTGAATTATATAGAAAAATGTTACCAATTACTCTGCTTACTTGGATTCCTTTGGCTTAGAGCCAGTGGGCTGAGCTGGTGGGGAATGTTGTTGGTGCTGGAGGGAAGAGAAAAAGCTTTCTTTAAAAAAAAAAAAAAATAAAAAAAAAAAAATCTCTTTTTGTGTAGAACAATGGGATTTTTTTTTCTTGCCTTGAGATTTCTTGCCATTTCATTATTTTGTATTTCAGTTAAAATCTTCCCACCTTAACGAGGGACATTTCTCCCCATTGGTTTTAATAGTATAATAAATTGCAGGAGAGCAAAGGAAAAGCTCCCAAAAATGAGCTGTAAAAAAAGTTGCTGGAGACCGAGGGCAGGTTTTGCAGAGGAAGAGACAAGAGTTACAAGCTAATTTACTTTGCCTTTCTATTCAGGTTTCCTCTGTAAGCAGTCTGGGTCTCTTTATTCTACTGTCTCTTTGGGAGGGCATATTCCCACGGGTGTCTCACCTTCCCTGCTTGTGCTGGTGTGGCTGCACAGAGGCGATGGTGCTAAGAGGTCTGGGGCTGCCCCTCTGTGGGAAGGTCATGATGCTAAAAGAATGGGGAAGAAACTGAGAATTTTGTCCTGAACACCTTGTATAGTCAGAGGAAGTGCCCTGGGGGGTTTGCTGTCAGAGCAGCACCTTTCTCCTTCAGGTTTGCATTAATTTGGTGGCCACAGGCTGCAAGTTTCACTCTGCGTGCAGAGCACAGCAGACCTGGGTTCTGTTGCAGACCCCATCTATTGGGTTAATTGTACATCTCAGCTTAGCTCAAATGCTCTATCAGATAAACTAATGCTTAGGCAATGTACCTTAGTGCCAACATCCCAGGAGAAGTTATTTCAAAAAACCCAGAGAGGACAGAGGGAGAGATTTAGGGCAGGCATATGCAGAAGGTGGTGGGAGAGGGGATAGGCACCGGTGGGCATGCAGAAGTTTGTGGAAAGAGCATAGCTATGGAGGCATTTGGGGAAGGCACTAGCGGAGTGGACTAGCAGAGGAGACTGTGGAAGAGAAAATGTAGAAGAGTAAGAAACATGGGGAAAAGAGAGGCATTACTGTGACAGGAAGCCAGAAAAAGCATTGAAATGAAGGTTACTGCTCAGATTACATAAGCCATTTTTATGAAAGTAAAAAAAAAAAATGAGAAGAGATTGAAAAAGGTCAAAGAAGCCCCATGAATCATTGTACTGTGAAAATTTTTGAAGACACATTAACTATTCACTCTAGGTTCCTAATGAGACATTCCCATATTTGATTTTCCTCGGTAAAACTGGTTGTGTCTAAACACTAGCTCTCTACTGAAACAGGCTGAAAGAATGTTCATATTTCATCTGAATTTTAAATTTTGATGTGGAAATCCAACAAACGATTGGCTGGGATAGCACTGAGAGGTTTCTGCATGTATTTGCTTCCACTCGCTTGTGGCTCTTTCAGATCTTCAGCCTCTTGCAGGGGCAGATTTGTCCTCAAGGATGCAGCTCACGTGTATGCCTGCTAAGAATAGTTGATTTCCACGTGGAAAGCTCTTCAAAAATAAACTTTACATTTGCAAACAGTTGATTTTCCTTTTCTTGGGAGCTGGCAAATTTGCATTGAGAAAAATGCAAAACTGAGCAGAAAACACTTCTGTTGGCCAACCCCCAAGGAGGACTAATGCATGAATTCTCTAGGAAATAGGTAACCCTTTGCTTCAAGGATTAGACTGGCTCCTTCATGCCGGCTGTGCCTTTCTGGCTATGCTAAGGCAGGCTGTGCTAGGGGCTCTTCTCTAGCAAGTGGAATGCATGCTCATAGCATAATCAAAGAAGGAATATGGAAAAAGTCCAATCTTTCCTCAGATGCCAGTTTGGGATCCAGTCTCTGTTGCAGAAAGCCAAACTCCCCCTATGTAGGGAACCAGTTACCTCTGTGGTCCCCTTTCAGTGGCCTTTGATGGGGCTGCTCATCCCTTCCTTACCCGCTCACAGGGGACAGATATGACCCTGTCCTACCTACAGCCACAAGCCACATCCTGGCTTGCAAGCAGAGGAGATGGGCTGTGTCACTGCAGGCAGCCAGAACCAAAACAGGACAAGTTCTTGCCATCTTTAAAAAATGTTTTTCTTCTCCTGTAATTTAGAGGGGTTTCCTTTCCATGGATTAACTATATTTGTGTCCCTGCTATCTGCCTCTGAACATTGGCTGGTTTACTTAATGAGCTGTAATATATTATTAAAAGCAGTGTGTGTGTATATATATATATATATATATATATAAACCAACCACCAAACCATAGCTTGAGATAACTAATAAGAGAGAGAATTGTCTAATATTAATTTTCTGACATTTACACGCAACAGAGCAACTCTGCTCCAGACAAAACTAGTCACAGTGTTTGGACTTTGACCACCTTGGAAATTCAGAAATTCTGCCTAAAATGGGTATGTGGATTTTCATTTCCACTCTGTCCTGGCTTCACTTTGCTTCTGTTCAACTTACTGGTGAAGTCCCATTTTTTCCAGCTGGGGCACTAAGACTAGCGCCTTCCATTTGTGATGAGCTCTCTGACAAACTCCATGGTTTGGATTTAGGTCTGGGTGTTGGTGCTCCTTGTTGTGCTCTCACAGCTCAATACCTTTGCCCCAGACATGGTACAAACCAGCCCAGCGGTCCACACAACCCTGATGGCAGGAAGGGAAGGGCAGGCACATGTTGCTCCTCAAAATCCATCACACCATTTTTGGTGCCCATGCATGGCACTCATATTTACCATGCAAATAGAAACGTAGAAAAGATCAAGGACAACTGATTTATTCTCTCCTATTCCCTCTAATGCTGAATAATACCTGTTAATAGCTTATCTTGTCTTGAAGTTTCTTCAGAGGTCTTCTAGCAAACTTCTTTGCAGGAAAGGATGAGGAGGTTCCTTCAGGCATCCCAGACAAACTCTGTGCTGTTTCCTTAGTTGTCTCTTTGTTGAAATGAGCAGGATTAGTCTGCTTAATATAATCTTATATTCTCTGCTTGTTGAAGGCTTCTAAAGAAGTCGTGTACTCCTTTTCCAGCCTTTTCACATTTTCTGCTGTGAGAGCAGAGCTGGAATCTGATGAACCAGTCCCAGGGGGAAATATTTTTGGTTGGGACTGGTTGCTGCCAGACCCTGACAGCTTGCATCCATTAGACATATCTGCAATGCATTAAGGAGATGAGAATCTTCAGCAACAGGCAAAGTCAATTCATCATTCTGGTAACAAAGAAAGAAAGAAAAGAGAAATCCCATTAGTCATTTACTCCTGACGGGCATATTGATTGATGTAGTTAAAATGTTCACACTAAGATAACCTTATTAGATTGAAAATCACTTTCTTTTCAAGAGGATCTACTAGGCTCCAATTCAACAAAGCACTTAAACAAATACCTGATATTAAGGGCATGCCCAAGTCTCATTGGTGGGATTTTCTTAAATAGGTTCCACCTAACACTTAAATGCCAAAGCCTGAGGTAGTTTAAAAAGATGGCATAATGCCTATCTGTGCTCAGGTAGGCCGAAAGCTGAGCAACCAAATACCTCGCATCGTAACATGCAATGGTACCCTCGTCCCCACTAGGGCTGTACTAAAGATTGCATCAGTGATTTCATTATTAATCCAGTTGGGCTGTAAAATGTTGTACAGCTGAAACTTACTCTATGCAGGCTGGAGCAGAGTGCACTTTATATTCATTACTAGTACTCAGACAAATTATTTTAGACATTTTATGCTACATGCTGATGAAGAAAATAATAAAAACGTACAGTGGAATCTATTGAATCTGTTTAATAGGACCTGCTGGTGGCCATCTGACCATGCCGATTAAATAAAGACAAACAAAAGCAGCTCTCAAAGGACTTGAAGTGAATAAATCCAAGGCAAATACCTCATGGTTTTTGTTATTGCATTATTCTGTATAGTTGTGTGTCTGAAACATAAACTAGCCATAAAAAGCAACTTGCCCTCCTGTTTGCGATATCTGGTTAATTCTGTCTGCATTTTCCCTTCATCCGCTAAGCCTGTTTAATGTCAAAAGAGAAAGGAAGGAAAAATAATAAGGTTAGTTTGGCAGAACTAGTATTTTGCAACCTCCTCTTTCCCCGCCTGCCCCTTCCTGCCAGTTTCCATTGGGCATGATGCTGTGCTCTGATTACAAACCAGGATGACTGTTTCCAGGTGTTTTACCAATGCAGGAGGCCCTAGCAGGACAATTTCTGGGGAGAGAGTAGCAAGCACCAAGCAGGAATGGCACATGGCTGTCCACAGTGAAGACACTGGTCAGGGGAGGTCCCAGCCAGCGCTGTTTCTGTGCTAGTCTGGCAATGGTCATCCGTTATGGTTTGTTGTGTTCTAAAGACCATAGGTCTGAGACCTGCTGTTTAGAGTGTTTTAATCCACAAGGCTGACCTGGTTTAGGTTCTTAACACAAATGCCTGGCAAAATCAACTCAAATGCTACAGAGAAGCACATGTATAGGGTATCAATACTTTTCCCTCTGTCAGCTGAACTTACAAATCTCATTAAAAGAAATCACTGAGCTGATCTGGCAAAAGCTGTATTCCCTATGTTGATTCACATATATAATCATTAATTCTCCTCTTATCCTTCTCTCAGAATAATTTTTTTCAGTTCTCTGGAACTTGCCTTCTGATCCAGGACTTGTGAAAACTTATACCAATGGCCCAGAGAGATCCCAAAGGCTTCTTCTTTATTACCGTTTAGTGTGGTCTAGCTGCCTACATCTGATTTTAAAGCACGTAGCTTTATCAATGACCACATCCTTCATTGCTGGGACAGAAAGTATCCCATTATCATATAATCTAATTACATTGTTTGATTTTCATCTCCTTAAAGAACAAGGTTTGCAAAACTCTGCTGTTTCTGCCTTTCATGAACAATTCTGTAATTTCTCTTGTAACAAATTAATGATAAGATTCCTTTGCTTTTTCATCATAATTTAAAGCATCTCTGATGTCATTAACTCTACTGATCATTGTACTGTTGTCCTTTTGCATCCTGTGTCAGCTTTTCATGGTCACAGACCTGTAGAACAAACCAGGCTGGAAGGTGCCTCTAGAGGTCACCTGGTCCAGGCCCCTCCTCAAAGCAAGTTAACTCAATCAGGAGCTTAAGGGTGTTGCCCAGTCAAATTTTAAATATCTCAGAAGACCGAGATCCTACAACATTTCTGACTCCAGTAGTTAACCACCCTCAGGGATCAAACAGTTAACTGAGATTTCTCATATTCCAGTGTGTGTCCGTTGCCCTTCTACAGCTGCCCAGCTCTGAGAAGAGTCTGGCTGTCCTCTCTTCACCCTCCCATTTGGCAGCTGTAGGCAGCAATAAGATGTCTGTAAACATTTTCTCCTTCAGGCTGAACAGTCCCAGCTCTCTCAGCTTCCTCTTATGCATATAGGCTCCAACCCCTACACGTCTTTGTGACCTTTTGCTTTGGTACATCTGTGTTTCTCATACTGGGGATCCCCAAACTGGGCACAGCATGCCAGATGTGCCTCACCAGTGCCAAGCAGAGGGCAATAATCATGCCCCTCCACCTGGGGTTTGGAAGTCAAGTCTCACTTGACTGTTTTTGTTGCTTCTTCCTCCAAACCAGCATCACCGTCATCTCCCCAGTCTCACACCCTGTAATTGCCATGTGCCTTGGATTGCGTTGCATGGCTTTGGGCAGGCTGAGACTGCTCTGAGGCAAGCTGGTGCCATTTTCACAATCTGCATGGCTGGGGCTGTCCTGGTCCCCAGTCTGTGCATGATGCTTCCCTTCACCTCCAGCCAGATGCTGAGTTTCACCTAAGTAAGTCCCTGCGCACCATCACCACTTAAAACTGGCTGCCACCCATGAACTTTCCCTCTTTCATGTATATTTTAAAGGATGTTTTATAGTGTATTCTTAGTAATGCTTTAAAAAAAAATTCTCTTGCAACCTCAAAAATGGGAAATTTAAATTAATAAAAGCACAACTGAAATGAGCACTTTTCAAACCTAGTGGAAAAACATGAGCTATAACTGTGCAGGCTTATCTCACTTGCCTTGTTTCATGCAGCAACAGCTGCAGCAGTGCCTAAGGGCAGGATCTCATCTTTAATATACACTTTGTCTACATTGCCTTGTCACCCTTCCTATCCTAATTTCCCCCTAAAACAAAAGAGAAGAATCAGCTTATACAGAAAGTGTTGAGAACTTCTCTTCCAGTGGTGGAAAGTAATTTCAAATGGACTTTCCTGTTCTCTCTCTGCTGCTCCACACACAACCATATAGCTGACCCTATGGGAATCGTGTATCAGGAAGGTAGAGCCTGCAGGACAGACAGCCCCCGGCTCTGTGCCTGTACTGTACCTGTCAGGGTGAACTTTCATGCTCATCAGAATGGTCCTACTGAGTAATATGAATTATTGTAGCTTTTAGAGTACCCTCTCTTGGCACTTGGCACATCAAAGCTGCACAACTCACGGATCAGCAGTTTCTCCACAATTTGAAGAAATGCAGTGTTTGAATGTTCATGTTGAACTTTTCCAGAAAACTGAAGAGGATCAAATGAAGCATTTTATTGAGTTCTAAATAGGGGTGGGTTTTTTTGTTTGCATGCTTGCTTTCATCAAAAGAAATGTTCAAAACAAAAAGCCCATGGCAAATTAGAGGGATGAAATGCCACATTTTGAAAGTGCCAAAGTTAAAGATTTCTGCTTTGGAAGTTTGCCTCCTCCTCTCTATCACAAGCCATTCTGGGATTTTGATATCAAACTATCATATTTTTCACTTGACCTGATACATATTTTTGTTACAAAGCCCAATCTTTTTTTTCAAAATGCAAATACACACTTTGCTAATCGGGCCAGATAGGATCACCATACAAAGAGAAGTGCTCTTGCTTTTGTAAGCTCGTAGTTCATGGGTGCCAGTATTAAATAGAAAAATCAGTCACATCAAAATGACAGGTTTAAAAATCTAATAGATTATGGTAAGCTGCCCATTACAATGTCACAGGAGATTGTCCACTAAGTATTCACAAACACATCTGCAGCACAGCAACACATTTTCTCCAAAGCCATATCTGTCCCTGACATCAGAGCTCACCATAAAAAGCAAGTGAATTCAAAGCAACATTTATTGGCTATTTCCTCTGTGAAGCTTTGCTTTCTCTATAGCTCTTCTGTTCTCATAATAATATGCTGAAATCTAGTCAGAATATTTGAATCTTAGAGAAACAAAACACAGCTGAAGTAGCTGGAAGGCTAAGGGTTTGGGAGGCAATTTCCTCTGATTCATCGGGAGACAAAGGCAGAGCAATGACTGTGTTTGTGTTAATAACAGTGGAATTGCCTCCTTGGCGCCATTACTCTCATATTTCTTTGGATCTTGCTGTCATGTCCCATCTTTCAGCCCCTCAGTCCTCCACTCTCAGCCACAGTTGAGCTGGATGTGTCCACGGGAGGTCACGGGAGGACCTCCTGCCATCCCCACTCTGGGGCACTGCCCTGAACTCAGTGGGGCCGGTGAACTGAGCTGGACCCACATGGGTATTCCATCACAGCTGCCAGCCTCATCATCAAAACTTTGTTTTCCTTATTCCAATCTCTCCCATCATCCCCCATTAAAAATCAAGCTGAATTCACCATTTCTATGACCATGGTCCTTGGGTTAGGGTCCCCTGCTGGGTGCAAGTGTAGCCAGGAATTGACAAGCTATTTTGCTGAGAGCAACTGGTGGGACCCAGTACCCCAGGCAGCTCCACTGGGTGCTGCAAACACACAGTCAGAGATGATACCTTCCTCGCAGGATCACCACAGGGGAAATTGTATTATTTGCACGGCTGTAACTCCCCAGGTGGCGGCAGAAGGCAGAAAGTGCAATGCCATCAAATGAGGATTAAACTCAGCGCCGTACTGCAAAATGTCAACTAAATTAATTCCAGTTGTAAGCTCCCTGCACATATCCCAAAAGGTAGAGAAGTGCTATGTACACAAGGCTAGAGAGACTTTCATACACAGACATTCCAGGGGAATTCACACCACAGCAGGTCTGGAGAGAATACTATGTAAATATAAGTTTAGTCAGCCTCTGCTTTCCTTCACTATCTTCAAGATATTTGTGCCTGTAGAGAGAATCTTTCCCCCTAAGCAATGCCTTCTTGGTCCTACAGGATTTATACTGTCCTATTCCACAGTCCGTTACAATGGAAGGCATCTGATGGTGCCTCTACTTTGTTTAAATGTGACTTTGCAGCAGGACTTTACAATGCAATATCAGATCTCAGGAGCTTTCAGATGCACAGCCCAGCAGGAACAGAGGCCCTCAGTGAAGTGCTCCCATCACTGTGGTCACCCTATTTTGTTGGAGCAGATGGGCCCGTTGGCACGGTGGGTGCTGTGATGTGTAGAGCTACAGCTTACTACTATCCACCAAGGGCAGGTTGGGCTGTTGGGAGTCCTTAAATGCTAAAGAAGCAACTATATGTGTGTATATATGCATAAACATATGTATATATGTATCTATTTACAGATCCAAGGAGAGTAGTTGACTACTTTCCTAACAGTGTGCACATTATACCCACTACTATTACTATTATACACATTACATACATTTATATCTATATATAATACAATATAATATTATATCTCAAAAAAACATTTATGGGTTTTAATTGCAGAACAAACCAAGTAAAAGCAAGCAGGTTGTTTCACCTATTTCTGCCATTGTAGTTGTATCCAGACTAGATCTCCAAATTCCATGTTATAACTACTACTCTTGTAGAGAAAACAATCTCCTAAAATAACTCTGTTTCTGCACTTTGCACTTTCAAAGGCATTTGGAAAGCAATTGGTTGCCATAAATCACACAAAAGACTCTTGAGTGGTCTCCTGTTGTGCAGCCCTTATGCCTATTGCATCCTACCAGTCCTGTAAGCACCAGCAGAGCCAGTAATACTCATCTCAGTGGTGTCTTTCAGCTTGAAGGGCTGCATCCAAAAGCCTGAATCTCACCACAGTGGTGACATCGGCTCCAGCTGAGGGGCTGCCTACCTCTCTGTAACCCGCAGTGGCCATTAACAGGCTCGTAGGAAATACAGAAGGATACAGCAAATATGCAGTGATTCAGGCCCTGGTGAATTCACTCAGCCTCAAGGCTACAAAGACCATGCAGGTGCATAGATGAGAAGCAGCTGCCTCTGCTTGCAGACACTAACACTCACAAATGAAGAGTTAAAACTATTTATTCTGGTAAGTCAGAAAAGTAACTTCCCTTATTTTTGTAATACATCGTCACAAACAGCTTGGGAGGGGCATGCAGAATCAGACTACCAAGCTCTAACACTGGGATTTTAAAATAAACATGATTTGAGCAGATGCCATTGCCTGGGTCATGGAGCGGACAGGACACACATTCTACACGCAGCTGAGGAGCTACAGTCCATGAATATTCTTCAGAAAGCTTGGCCCTTCAACAGGATAGCAATTACATGAAACAGTAAAATGAAGTGTCTCCAGCCGTAAATCATGGTTATTAGTATGTGTTCTGGGATTTGTGTCATGAGAGACAAGAAGTAAACCAAAGTTAGATTGAAAGCACAGAAATCCCTACCAGCAGTTCTGGCTCTTTCTTGCTCTGGAAGGGAAAAGGACTCACACGACAGCACCCCTGGAGATTTACTGGGATTGGCTCTGGGTAACACACAGCTGAAGTTACTGCTGGCTGTGGCTTTGATTTCTAACACTGCAGCGAACTGCAGGTAGAACCATTTTGTGCTCGTTTCAGCACGCAGGGCCCGATCCTCTCATCCCCGCAGAGGTCTTTCAGCAGTCGAGTCCCTCCTGCTTCATATCCCATAGTGCAAGAAGGAAGGCCAGGCACCTCTGCCTTTTGCCCTGCCCTTCCCAGAAGCCAAATATTCTAGTAGAGATCAGAACAGAATTTCTTACACATGGTGAATAATGCACGGCTAATCCTAAACACAGAGCTAAAGTTCATAGTCATGATGCACCCAGTGAAATGCCAGTGGTGTAAATTTGCATCAATACTGAGTAACTACGGTTACTGTAGGTTTAGAGCAGAATAAATCACAGAATCACAGGCAGTTGTACTGAGAAAAATCTGGGAAGCGCTCTGATGTCTCCTCCTTCCCCTGACAGAATAAACGATACTTATGTTATTCAGCTAAGCCTCTTCTTTATGCTACTCTCTCTGAAGTATGCATCTAGAAATATAAATGTTATGGTAAGTCTCAGGAAAAAAAAACATATATCCATGGAACTGTCTATTAAAACTACAAGTTCAGAGGTAGAAATTTATGACAGTATAATCTGGAAAAAAAAAAGACAAAGAGATAAATGAATGAGAACATTGTGTATGAAAACAGAGATTGAGAAAGAAACCAGGAGCCAATCCTGTCAGCACTGATTGTGCTGAGGTACAATCCTACCAAATTCCCTAAAAACCACTTGCTTGTACACTATCCATAGGTACCTTGGTGAGAGCCTGCCTGCAGCGCTGCACTGTCCCAATGCGACATTTGTAGGGTCTGCCAGCCTGAGGGTCTGTGCCGGCATCCTGGGGCAGGGGCAGAGGGGGGCACTGACAGAGGGGCAGCTCTCACCAGGACCGGATCAGCAGATTTTGGAGACAGTTTTACGTTTTCCTATCTTTTTTTTCTTTTTTTTTTTTTTTTTTTTTTTTTTTTTTTTTTTTTTAATATAAATTAAGGTGTGTTATAATATGGTCTGGCCAACTGTTGCTCCTACATTTCAGGAAAGTCCAATTTCAGTGAGGGCTGGGGGGCTAAAGAGGTAGGCTGGCTATGTATCTATCCTCCTCCCACCACCCACCCTTGTGTTTCCACCCCTACCTGCTGTGGGGAAGGGGACAGCCCTTGGGGCATCCCACAGCTTCTTCCTCCTCCTCCCCCTGTAACCCCCTTAAGGTGTTGGGGTTTTTCATGCAGGGGTTTAATTTTCATCTCCTAGGTGAAATGGGAAAGGAGAGCAACAAAAATGGGAGCAACAAGGAAACATGGAGGTAAATGGTAAAGAAGCATCTGGCAGACATGACAGGACCCCAAAAAAGCTTCCTCCCTGTAAAGCCCTGGACATGTATCCCAGGACAGTCTTACCTCTCTGGACAGGAGCATCCAGGAGAGCAGGAGCAGAAACCACCCCCACAAGGGGCAGGCAGAGACCCACTGGTGGGGAGGTGACTGGGACACCTTCTTGGTCCTCAGTGGCTGTGAGTGGACATCTCCCCTTGTTATCCCCTTGTTTCATTGTCCCCCTGACTGTCCAGCTGCTGGTGTTACGGTTCCCAGGGCCATAGCAATGGAGCAGGCAGGGACATGGGAGCTCCTGCCAGGTTTCAACCCTCCCTGGAAATCTTGGCAGGGCTGTGGGAGGCTGGTGCAGGGCTGGGGATGGAGGGGACAGGGACTTGCTGTGGTGGAGGATGTGCAAGACCGTGTCCAGAGAGGCTGGGACTGCCTGGCTTGCTGGAAGTGGGATGCTGACCTGTGAGCTCATCACAGGGAAGGATCAATACCACCAGCACCTGAGGCATCTTGTGAGGAGGCAAGGGAATTGGCCCTTTTATGTTTCTCCACACAGAGATCCTGGGCAACTCATGCTTGACCCATCGATCTAAGTCACAGTGGACAGTCTCCATCCAAAGGCTCCCTTACTGTTGTTGTTTTTGCTGTGTGTCTGAGTCGCCCCTGTGCTCCCCAGCACTCCATCATTCTCACCCCATCCAGCTACTGGTGCTGGGGCATGGAGTGAATTCATAACCCCTGCTGTCCTCTAAAAGGGCTCTCCAGCTTAGCGAGTTTAGGTCTTTTATATATATATGCCTTTTTTTCCTACATCCAGGGATGAAATAAGATTGCTTCTTATTCTGGCAGCTGAGTGAGCTGAAAGGGCTTGGGGTCCTGGAGAAGTTGCAAAGGCCAATGACTCAGGCAAAAACTGCTTCTTCATTTTATTCAGAGATTTCTTGAAAAGGTTTAAAGGGAGTGCTTCCTTAAGTCCAGCTGTGAGATGTACTGGTGCCGTTAGGAAGTTGTGGCCCTATCTCTGCTGCCTCTGCGTTTGTTTTACCCTTTGGAGTCAGTCCCTTTGAACCCCTCCGAGAGACTCTGTGGGATATTTTCCATGCTGGCGACGGTGCTTGTGGTGGGCCCGAGGGATGACCTTACAAAATGCACAGAGAGGAATTCACCTTCTGCTTGGTGGTGTCTTGGTGGGTTTTGTTTGTTTGTTTGTTTTACAGGAACAAACAACAATAGGTGAAACAAACAAAGAAAAGTGATCAGGTCAGTGGCCGTGCAGCTGGGCTGCCTGCAGAGCCCTCTGCTTTACATGCACTTCAGGTGAATGTTGCAGCCTGGTTTTCCTCTTTTGCAGGACTGGTGATAAAAATTGAAACAAGATGTCTGTGCATTTGACCATTGCATATATTCTGAGTGCTTACTGTTGATAAGTTGGCAGATGGAGGTCCAGTGGGGCTAAAGGAGCTGGCTCCTGCTGGCTCCTGCTGCAAAGAGCAATTAGAAAGCATCAGGTGATGGATAAAGATGATGTCTGAGGCCAGGGGCAGTGCTCTCCTCCTCTTCTGGACAGCCATGATTCCAATTTGCATCCTGTGTCCCCAGAATTTCCCTGAGGATACCTAGATGTGGAAGTTTCTCATGCAGTGTTGCTGTCAGACTGGGGCTGGGGCCCAGCTTCCCATTGCAAAACAAGTGGTTTTGTGGAGGCAGGGGGCATTCCGTAATATACAGTAATGTAAATGAAAATCATGTATTGTGCAGTACATACCTCTAATATACTATAGATTTTATAATTGACTCAAATTTCTCACTAGAAAAAAGTCAATTCCTGCATGGCAGGGCAGCCAGAGGAAAGAACGCTTTAGTCCGCTCAGCAAACAGGGACCTATTTTTAATCCAAAGGCCCCTCCGTTAGTTCTTACCTATTTAATGTAAAAGCAGGATTTACTGCACACACAACTTAATCCCCTTTTTATATTTGCATAGAGATCCCGGAGGATGTGTATGAACAGTTTTTGAGATAAGAGAGGGAAGGCCTCAGGATTCAAAGTCATTATTTTTGCATGAAGTATTTAATGCTAAACATAAATATTGAGAGGACTGAATTCCCATGCACTTGCAGACTTCACTCTTGTGCTCCTGAGGATTTTTGCTTTACATCCAATTATTAAGACCCTAGTTGTAAGGGAATGAAACAAAAATTACAGGAAGCCTTTATAGCAAAGACACTTAGCATGCTTCATTTTCCAGTTAGAAGGAGAGACAGGTTATAGACGAAACAGAAGCAGAACTTCTCATCTCCCCCAAAAGAGTGTGGCTAAGAAGTAGATGTGCCAGGCAGTAGAAACCTAGCCCTAGGAAAGGACTTTCTCCAGGGATGACCTCGAAGTGGATTGAAGCTGGAGTTCCTGTGGTGCACATTCATCAACCCGCTCATTGTAATTCGCATGATTTACGTTCTCACAATCATGATTAGGTGGTGAAAAAAAATGATCTACACGCAGGTTGACTTCAGAAAGTGACATTCTTTGTCCAAATCCAATCAAGCCCCACGGCAGGCAGTCCTTTTGATTTAGCATTAATTTTAATACATGGCCCTGAAAATAACCCTCCTGGCTTTGGAAACCTCGGAGATGAAAAGACTATTGGGTAAGTGCTGGGCAGAAGATTATTTCCGAGAGCTGTCATTCCTTCCTCCAGAGGCAGTTTTGCTGAAGAACGGGATGCTGCACTAGCATGAAATTAATTTAAAAAATGTAGTTGAAGGCAAATTGGTGGAGAAATTTACTTGTCCAGAAGAAAAAACGGGTCCAGAGGAACTGCACCAGAATGGTTCGTGGAGTTGTGAGCTCAACAGTGAATGCAGTGAAGAGCAGACTTTTGTCTTACTGGGGACAATACAATTGGATTAATTTTTACTCTTTTGCTTCTAATGGCTGTAATAAGATGGGCAAAATGTGTTTACCTTTGGATGCAAAATCACCGACTCACTAGATATTGTGACTTCAGTGGGCCAAGACTACCCTGAAGTCTCCTGCTGCTGCTACTCAAAGCTTTCCAAGATAGTCACATAACAGACTGGTTCTTGCCTGCTGACAACTGGGTTCTTCATCGCAAATCAAAGACCAGAAACCATTAAAGATATTGGCCTGATTCTCACTCCTAAACCGGGGCAAAACAAGAGGGTAAAAACTCAGGCAGCATCTCTCCAGCATGTCTTTCTACATCGCCTCGCTATATTAAACTTCAAAAGCAAATCTTGACCATCACTAATGAGCAAGAACAGTCTGTGGGCAGCCATCCAGGAAAACAGCTCATGGGTACGGGGAAGGAGGAAATCAGAAATGTGTTACTTAACTGCTACAGGCTGAGAGAATGAGTTTGAACCCAAAACTTGCATCGGGTTCAATCAGACAGACAAATGAACACGAGCATTTTTATTAGTGTGCTACATACCTAAATTAAGGAACTGTTCTCTCCTAATAATGTGTTTGAAACCATTAACCAGTCACAGTACACAAGTGACAGCGATTTCCTATGCTCTTAAGTGGTTGTCCCACCCTACAATTTTTCTCCTATGAAGAGAAAGCCGTAGTGCTGATTGCAAAGGACAGATACCAAATTATAGGGCTTGTTATTAGTAGAGTCTGGGAAATAACAAGTCTGCAGTTCATACATTGTAGAACATGATGAAGCATCTCAAACTGCTAATGTGACTTAAAATGGGGTCTATTGGAATCTGCACATTTTTTCCCCCCATTAAATCTGTGGGAAAGCCTATTTACAGCAAGATTTGGAAGGCTTTGCTGTTCTTTTTCTTGACTTTTGCTAAAATTAAACTTTGACTGTTTTTCTGACATCTTTATCCCATTGGTCTGTCAGTCAGGCTGACAATACCCTTCATGCAAACCTATCAGGGCGTTCTATAATCCAGTGTCTAATAGACATCTTGAAGGAAAACAATGTTTGACAACATCTCAAAGGCTTGATGTCCTACTGCACCCAGGCACATCCCAGCAAGTTTCTGGGACAAGTTGTCCCTTTGCTACCCTTGGTACATGCTTGTGGCTGATCATTGCATTGCAGGCTCATTGTCCCCAGGTGTGGCTAACGGGGAATGACCTTGGGAAGGGACAGAAGTGGGGCTGTTTCCAATCAGCATACACCTCTGTCCCTGCTAACAGTCTGCTTTATAGTTGCATTCAAACCATATATATTGTTTAGACTAAAATGGAGAAAAAAAAAAAAAAAAAGAAAGCATCCAAGAGTAAAAATGTGAAGTGAGGGGAAACAGGCACTTCTTTCTGGGTTGCTGAAGGCTTCGTAAAGATAACGAGCCATTAAACTTTATGACCAAGGTCTCAGGGTAATACTGATTTGGTTTTTTGTGCTGCAGTTGACTGCACAAGTTTTGGACTGATTTTGACCCCTCGCCTCCCCTCCTGCATTTTCTTCTGTTCTCCCTGCCCATTTCTGTGAGATATTTGGTCCTTTGAATAAATTGCACCTATTCATTTCTCATGGGCTTGTTGTCAAGCCTGTCTCTTAAGGACAGTCCATAGGGCTGAGTTAACCTCATTCGGTGATGGTATAAAGCACATCTGGGCTTGTCACTTTTCAGTGGATATTCCTAGAAATTTTCTGTGCTGGCACTCACTCGGTTAATGAGCGCTCTGACTTTATGGCCTGAAATATCCAACTCCAGAGTTCCTGTTATGTGGCAAATGGTATGCATGGAGATAAAACTTTGGATTTCTCCATGATTTTAATCTGGGAAAAAATACAGAGGAAAGGGTAATTTCTAATTTCATATTTTTAAATTTTCACAAGAAAAAATACAGACTCTCCAACCTTTCTTCCTTCTCACACCCTCTTTCAGGACTATTATATCTTAGTCTAGTTCTAAAATTTGGCCAAACCCCAGAAGAGACACAGTTCATAATCAGCAAATTATGACTTGCCATACATAGAGGTATCAAATGCAAAATGAAAATAATGAAGAAAAAGAAGAAGAAAGAAGAATGGTACATTCTTGGAACTGGATGAAAGGAATTAGACTGTAATGTAATGTGCAAAGGAGTAACAGAACAGCTTAAGTTAGAAGGATGTGACAGCTGAACCTACCTAAATATTGGAAATCTGAGTCCTTGCAAGTTTTGTGGGAGACCCAGGGCAGTCTCTCAGAAGAGGAATAATGTGATCTTGACATTGCTAATGAGCTGGCAGCTGTGGGATTCTGAGGCAGCTGCAAATGATATAAAGGATTTACCAGGGAAATCGAAGATGGGATGAAAGCAGTAAGTAGAGAGAGTGACAAAATTATGTTTCAAGGATTCTGGTTCTCCTTGACATAACATGTCAAAAGCTGGAAATATCCAGGCATGGGCTGTAAACAGCTTTGACAATCTGATTGATGTGGGCATTAACTGAAGTTACGACATAAAATATATGATCCTGCAAGTGCTTATTTTTCCCCATGAAAATGATTACCACAAGCACTTTGTGCAGTGACATGTATGTGAACTTGTACCTGTGGTTTCTTATACACACTACAAAAAGATGTCAGTATAATGAAGACCCACTATCTCTATCATTTATTTTATATGTATATGCAAGTGACAAGGCATTTAAAACAAGTATCTTTCTAATAAATATGATCTGAGCAGATTTTAGTTCAGCTCTTTTTACCCACATCAGCTTTTTTTTTTACTTAGGAAGATTTTCAGTGTTTCTGTCATTTCAGGGGGAAAAAAAAAAAAAGTGTCATGTTACTTCTCAGGTATTGGTGTTTCATATGCAAAATTTGGAGGAAATGCTGCTTCAGATTCCTGTGAATGTCAGTACTTCCAGTTCTATGTGTTTTTCCTCTCTGAGAACACAGGTATTCCACAGAAGGACATAGTTTCACATGATATTAAAATTCACCTAAATCTCAGAAGCAGTTTCTTTAGCAGGCCGCCCAGGAGGTCTGTAGCTCAGCCCTAGACATCATCCAGGTATGTCTGTGTTTTAGTAGCAGTTATGCACAAAGATGATGTGTTTCAACAACAATGCAATCCATTTCTGGCCTCATTTGCTCAAGCATTTTATTGCATCTGAATTTTTGCCTTTAAACGGTACTGCCTGGGCTTCCTCAAAAGAGGAAATGTGCGAGTTATGTGTACGTGTAAATGGAGATGGTTGGAGATGGTTTCTAAGGGCCCAGTGTTTGGTGGGGTGGAGCTGATGCAAAGGGAAAGAGACGGAGATAGTGGCAGGTAACAGAACTGATAGGAAGGACTGTAAGGCTGCTAATAATCACACTGGCCAGAGGAGGTGGAGGTAGCTAGCTGTCTAGTCATCTGCTTTTCTCTTCTGAGGCCGAGTTGCGTGAAGTAGATGCTCATAGCGTGTCCTTTTACTCCCTATGTAACACTGAAACACATTCTGGCAAGAAAATCACAGAGCAAAAGTAAATATGACAAACCAAAGTCAAAAAACATGGCAGATGTTTCATTATTTTTAAGAGATCATCTGCTGTCACCTGAAAGAAAGTAACTTTGTCTCCCATGGGTGTGAATGAAATCTGACCTCCATAAAGATCCAGAATCTAGATGTCAAATGAAAAGAACCCCACATTTTATTTTTTAAATTGTCTTTATTTTTGGTGTGTTTTATGATTGTTGAAGGCTTGGGGTTAGCAAGGCTGAACCTAGTCAATGAGACTGTAGAGTACAGCAGATAATGGTATCTTTGATCAATCAGGCAAAGCAGATAAAGATGCACTGCAAAAAATTGTCCCACAAGCCACAGAAATATCTTTTTTCTGTCATTCATCAGTTCTTGGGATGAGACTTGTAGAAATTAATCAGCACTGGGGTGGAAGGTGAGAGAGATATGGGCTGATGACATGTACCTTGTCTGTAAGCTTATGACAGGCTTTGGTTCAGTCATTTCAGATGAGGCTTCCTAGGTCACTGGAGTGCTCCTTTCTGCCTCAAAAAAGGCGGTGTTGGGCTGCTGTCTTCTTATTAGTGTCAGGTAGAAATCTTCACTAGAAATAGGAGGACAGTCTCCAGGTACCTTGTTAGATACAGAAGACATGACAATCACAGCAGCAAATAATACAAAGCATTTCATGGATCAGGAAAGACTCTGCTGTCTCATAAAAAAAGGGTTTGCAGAGATTCTGCAGTCAGTGGAACTGTTCTCTTCTGTGCACTTCAAAGTTGTGAATAAACATGCAAGCATGCACACGTTTAGAGGAATAGTTGTGCAGCTTTCCACAAGCTACAGACTAATGACAACTTGGCTTTAGACAGGAACTGTTGACCCATTACTGTCTTTCTGTCATAAGCATGGGAACGAGTGTCCTTGGCATTTGTCCATTCAGCAGTGGGGCACCATGGTACTTGGTCTGTGATAACCTACAATGCACTGAGATGTATAAACAATAAATCATATTCCTGATACTCTGTCTATGCAGAAAGCGAATTTGGTAAGAAGGAAGAGTAACAGCACAATGTGTAACCTCAGTGTCTGTATTATGCAAAATGATGTTTCAGTTAATGGGCTGACTGCCACATACTGTATGTTTATCTTCTACAGAAAGTCCAGGCAGCTTACTGTTTCTACCACAATGCTCAGGTTAAATACCATGCAAAATATTTTAATGGGCATTGCCTATTTCTGCCACATCATCTCTGCTTACAGGTGGAAAGAGATGAGCTGTCTTTTCCCAAAGCTGAAGAGCCAGCTCTGCTCAGACCTGATGACGTGATGCCTGGTGGTGTCCAAAATGTCTGGCAGCTCAGTCAAATAACATGACTTATGTGGTAGGAGACACCTTGCAGAAAGAGACAGTGTCCCTTGCACTGTAAATCATGGATCCAAATCTTATGTATATGTAAGTGAATGCTTTGGACAGTACACATTAAGGTATTCTGCACTCCAGGGCCACCATATCAGAAACCTTGCACGAGGGGTGGTTGCCATTGCTTGAGTGCACTGGAGAAGAGCTGATGTAAAAAAGGCCAACGGAGGACAACCAAGGACATGTGCAAGCTGGCAGCACAGCTTATTGTGCAGCCGCATGGTCACAGAGACTTATACTTGGCCCCAGAATAACAGTCACCTCCAATATTCTTCCCTTTCGTTGTGGTAGCAATCTGACTGCAGTTCACATTTAGCAATGCAGGACGAGGTTGCAGCTGTGTCTGAGGAGTGTCTCTCCCCATCTCATCACACACTTCGCCCCACCTAAGCCTTTTTCTCAGACTTTGCTCACTGTATCGTTGGCATTACAGGAATATGAACATCTTCATGGCATTTGTCCCTTCACCTAGCTGAGTTCTGTGCTTCTTTTCCTTCTGGATGCTTAAGAGTGAAAGCACTACACCAAGTAAGGAACAGCAATAGTAATAAAAAGTAGTGTAATATTTTTTAAAGCCCAATAACTCCATACTTGCTCCTTCTGAGATATGCCTTGCTATGAAGCTTATGCCACTGATGGGACTGTTCATTTGAGTGAGGCAAAGCATCAGGGACATTATAATTAATAATGCTTAGCAGGAAACAAGTTATTGTGCTTGGGGCGAGAAGGCCGAAAACTGTTCTCTATTATTTTTTGAAGAGTTAATTGGTAGTAGGCAAAGATTTGCTGCGTTGAGCCAGCAGGTGCTGCTTTATGACTACATTAATGTTAATGATATCCTCCGGACACATATGAAGGCAGTTTAACCTCTTTCTTTCTCATTGCGTTTCATAGGGTGGATGTGTGCTCTGGTTCCAGCTATTTTTCGCGTGCCACCACAGAGCACTTGGACAAACAGTGACCTCAAATTTGCACAGAAATTTTCAGGTAGTTATATAAGACCAGGTAACTTTTATAACCTCTGGGCACTCTGGGACAGACTTTGCAGATTAAAAGTTGAGGGAAATGGGTACAAGGGACTGCTTCTCTGGCATAAAATAATTCCTAGGGGTTGCATAACATTTCTAAAATTGCCTGTTTAACTGTTCCTAGGTGTGCTTAACAATGGTACCTGGCATCTAACTGTTTATTATCTTCTTTTATCGCTGAAATCTCTCTTCTTCTAGCATATTATTACAAAAGTACTCTGACAGCAATTTAAACTCTGAGATGAACAGGTGTTAAAATTGTCTTCCTTTAACCAAATCGTGCTGTGGCCCATCAAAGCATGATACATGCTAGAAAAGGTAAACCTGTGGCTCCACAGAGCTTGATATGGTCTCATTTGCACCACTCCATACTTGAAGTTTTATGAGTCTATGTTGTCTTTTTTTTTTTTTTCCTGCACTTTTTCCATACCTAGTTTGGCAAACCTACACTGTCCAGCAGCAGGCTTCAGAGACCCTTCAAGCTATTTATATTTTTCATAAGATGCTTGTTTTGCACAAGCACGTCAGCTCTAGCCAAAATCTGGGTGCAACTGTAGCAGGCAAAAATGCTGTGGAAGGACAGGCCTTGGAGCTGGGTGTGGAGCTCTTTACAAAATTTAGGTGATAAAGCTACCATTGGAGAAATCCAATAGGTAGAGAGTGTTTCTAAAAGCCAAATCGGATTTTTAATAAGATTGTCAGATGGGTCCTGTGCCCTGTTAGAAGTCTGCCCCTGCAGAACTAGTCATAAAAAATAGAAGAACAAACCTTGCATGCCTGTAAAGACTGAGAGTTGTACACAGCAGTGTTTGCCCATTAGAACATGAGTGCAACTCCAAGTAAGCTATTTCATAATTTCTTGAAGGAGGAAACATGAGTAACGAGAAAGGGAGGGAAGAGACTGTATAAAATCATAGGAGGGAGAGTGGGACCCTACATACTCAGACTTTTTGGAAATGGTGTTTCTAGGATGCAATACTTGTTTTGTGAGCTATAGGAATAGGAGAAAGGACCCAGGACCAGCAGTGGCTGAGAAAGAGAGAAAAGGTGTAGAGTAGTTGAGGGAGTTGGGCTGTGGTGGAGAGCTGCCAGGAAGCCTTGTCCATCCCACAGATCCAAACCTAGTGTTTTGGGGTCTCCAGGTTCCCTGGTAGTCAGCACGTAACTGTGAAACTCATTGACAGTCCAGCTATCTTCTTGCATCATACATGTCTCCCTATAGCACAGCTTTGTGTATAAAGCAGCAACTTGTTATTATTGCTATTGCAAATACACCTTGTTTGATTCAAATTGTGGCGATGTTACCAGTTCTGCTGGTGATGTGTAGAGATCAATGTGGCTGTATATAATCAATTTTTCTCAGTTCATCTTTTCAAAAATGTCAGAAAATGCACATGCACAAACATGTCAGTTGAACATTAAGGCTGCAAAGTCAAACAGCCAAGAGACAGGAAATATCTGAGCTTGCCAGTATTTCTAAATGAGACACGTCTTTCTTCTCTGGTAGGTTTCCACCATGCTCTGCCATTTAATCATCTGGGTTAGCATCTGGATGGATTTTTCACATTGCTTTTATGATTCTTCGTTTAGCATTGTTTATAGTATAGTATCTAGTAAATCCTAATGGGATACTAATTTTTTAAGATCTCAACATCCTCTTCTTTATAGCTTTTAAAATAAAATAAAATTATTAGATTTCAGTTAAACAGATCCTTATTAAAGCAGCACCTAGTCTGGTAATGACTTAAATTGATGCTATGTGGCCATCACATGTTATTTGATAATCATTCCATTATAATTAAGAGTGGCTAATAGACAATTAATATACAGGATTACACACTTAGCTAATTAGATGATTCTGGGTGGGTTTTTTTGTTAGATTAAAATGTACAGGACCTCATAAATCACTATTAGAGATTGTTTAATAAGCCCGAACCCTCAATTTTCTCCCTGTCAATCAGGAATAGAGCCGTTGACTTTTCCTCTCACCCAGTGAGACTTGTCACATGGAAGAACTGCTGTGTTCAAAATGAGCTGAAACACCCTCAACTCCCAAACCTCACACCCACTTGCGGAGCGTTGCAGCTCAAACCTCTGCTCTCATGGTCTGCTCCACTCCTCGAGATTCTCAGCTTCTGCCCTTGCACATGAAGTGGTATGTTCCGCAGGGTTCTCCCTGTCCCTACACATTTTGCAGTCTCTTGACTGATGCCCGTGAGGGACAGGAGTTTTGCACATGGCTTTTTGTAACCCCTGGGAAAAGGGTGCTTATTTTTGACATGTCTGCCAGTTCTGCCAAGCTGACACCATTCAAGTGTCCCAGGCCATGCAGCAGTTGTTAGCTCAGCAGCACCTTTGCTTGCAGGGTGCATGTGTGAGCCAAGCTGAGGAGTGCTCTGCTAGCAAGTGAGGCTCCACTTTACCCACCTAATGGAGGATGTTAACCACTGCAGACTCCTCAATGGTGAATGCAGGGAGAGACACCTATGTCTGTAGGAGATGACATGTCATGTCCAACAACACCATGGGCCAGGGAAGACTCACCTTTCAAACTGTCAACAAATACTTCGAGATGTCTACATGTAATGCCTAGAGGACAGTGAAGTGTTTAAGCTGTCCTGAAGTCAGCAGAGATCTAATCAGTGCAGTAATGAGGGCCGCATCGTCACTTGACTGACACGTCACCAAGGGCCCAAGTCTGTTTGCTGAACACCAGTGCCTGTTGCTGTTTGGGGTTTGTGGGTAGCAGAGACCAGGCCAGCAGGTTCAGCACAGCCTGGTGTCAGGCCTGCCTCTTGGATTGGCCTCTACAGGCCACACAGGATAACCCCATGGTCACACGTGGCACATTGAGATGACCGTACCCATCTGAATTGTCTCGGTGCAAGGGAAGAACCGAAGAGCTCCTTTGGGTGCTATGTCAGCTCTGCCCCTCTACCACCCTTGGTGAGGGTGTCTCTGCCCTCACAGCAAAAACAGTGCACCTATGATCATTACTTCTAGTATTTACACCACAATAAACAACTAATGGAATGTTTCAGAGGGGTCTGTAAAGTTTGATCAGACAGAAGTAGGAGAGTGAGACGGTAATTGGGCTGTGAGTATTTTGTTGGCAAGGCTCACAAGCAGTATGTCACAGAAGCAAAACACAAAGGAATAACTGACAGGCAACAGGAGTTGACCAGGAGTCTGCACATGGTTTTGATATGCTTTTTAAAATATTCATAGCTGAAGTAGAATGAAATCAAGGTGGGAATGAGATCTAAGGTGGAACAACACACAGCACCTCTAAGATGTTACTACCAAAAAGTCAAACGTTTTTCTTCAGCGTGTAAACAATTTGTGTATTACAACTGTGGGGTTAAATAAGGGTGGTATGTAGGGCTCCTTTACTGTAGTGCTCTTCATGTTCAAAGCACTTCACAAGTAAGAATTAATTTCTCTTGACAACTTGTGTCAGAAAGTCAGTATCCCAGACTCACTGAGAACCCGAGGAAATGGGGGTATAGAAACATATGACTTGCCCAAGTCTAAGATGAAATCAGGACCAGAGGCAAGGTATAAAAGTAGATATTTTCACCTCTCATTTTAGCTCTCAGCTGACCCAATCATCCTGACGGGTGTTGACATTAGTACACAGAGCTTGGTGTTTTACACAGCATTGCACACGTGAGGGTTACAAGGCACACTGGTAGCAGCACTGTCATTGGTGTCCCTGGAAGGACAATTAGTCCAAATAGATGGTGACATAGGTGCATCCCTCAAGCCATTTATCTGTCTGAAAAAAACTTGATTTGGAGGTTTTCATTACTGTTTTTCACACTGCTGACCAAATGTACTCATCTCTTCTTGGGCAGAATACAATGATGAGATATTACCACCTCTCCCTCCAGACACTTCACTGCCTCAGAAACTGAAGAAACCTTATTTTTAATCTCTATACAGTTATTGAGGTCAGGAGATGATTCAAGATCACTCAGATATGCAAGACTCTTTTTAGTGACTCAGTGGGATTTGCATACAAGCTTAATGCCCTAGAGAACAGTGAATCTGTGCATGGCAAGTCCAGCCCGTGCTGATATGAACAGAGCTGGCATTTCAGAAGCACAAATTTGTTTGTGGTGGTAGAAAGTGGCAGTGGATGCCTTTGGCTTTATCAAACAAAGATTTGGGAATATAACACACTTATAAAAAGAGAAAAGGAGAGAAGATGCTCCAAATTAAAAAAAAAAACATTATGCTTTTACTAAAAAACCCCCAGATTATCTTGTTTGCAGGCACTTTAACGGGTTTTCTAAACCCAAAAGCAAAGGAAGGAAAGGGCTGAACTTTACTGTAAGTCAGTCACCATTCCCAGTGGGATGGAGACTGGGATGGGGTCTCCAGGGTCCTTCCTGCAAGATCTTCATGGCAGCAGTTCAGACCTCACTCTCCCCACTACTTACAACCTATCACTGGATGGTGCCCTCTTGCAGACCAGCATAGAGTTGAGTTTCCAATCTGAATGCTACTATATGAGTGCATGTGGGATCATACACTCTCTCACTGGATCCTTTCCAGAACCAGATAATCTCCAAGAAGAAGGGCAGCAAGGTGAGTTAAACAGTGTGGGGTAAGGTGTGCAGGTAGGATGGGGAGCATGCCTTTGGTTCCAATTAGTATTTAATTCTTTGCATAGTGAAACAGCTTCACTTGGAGAAACTGAATAATCTGAAGCTGTGGATAAATCATAGAATCATGGGATGGTTTAGGTTGGAAGAAACCTTCAAGATCATCCAGTTCCAACCCCCCTGCCATGGGCAGGGACACCTTCCACTAGAGCAGGTTGCTCAAATCTTGTCCAACCTGGCCTTAAACACTGCCAGGGAGGAGGCAGCCACAGCTTCTCTGGGCAACCTGTGCCAGGGCCTCACAGGAAAGTATTTCTTCCTTATATCTAGTCTAAATCCACCTTCTTTCAGTTTAAAGCCATTACCCCTCATTCTATCATTACACTCCCTGATAAAGAGTCGTGCCCCATCTTTCCTGTAGCCCCCTATAAGTACTGGAAGGCTGCTATAAGGTCTCCCTGGAGCCTTCTCCTCTCCAGGCTGAACAACCACAACTCTCTCAGCCTGTCCTCATAAGGGAGGTGCTCTAGTCCCTGACCATCTTCACAGCCCTTCTTTGGACTCACTCCAACAGGTCCATGTTGTTCCTATGTTGGGAGCACCAGAGCTGAATACAATATTCCATGTGGAGTCTCACATGGAGAGCAGAATGGAGGGCAAGAGTCACCTCCCTCAGTCTGCTGGCCACAATTCTCTTCTCTTGATGCAGCCCAGGATACAGTTGGCTTTCTGGGCTGCAAGTGCACATTGCTGCTCATAGTCGGTTTTCCATCCACTAATACCCCCAAGTCTTTCTCCTCAGGGCTGCTCTCAATCCACTTATCACCCAGCGTGGATTTGTGCATGGCATTGCTTCAACCCATGTGCAGGACCTTGCACTTGGCCTTGCTGAACTTCATGAGGTTTGCATGGGCCCCCTCTCCAGCCTGTCAGGGTCCCTCTGGATGGCACATCCTTTCCCTCCAGCATGTCAGCTGCACCACACAGCTTGGTGTCATCAGCAAACTTGCTGAGGGTGCACTTAGTCTCACTGTCCTTGTCTCTAAAAAAGATCTTAAACAGCATGGGTCCTAATACTGACCCCTGAGGAATACCACTTGTCTCTGGTCTCTCCACTTGGACATCGAGCCATTGACCACAACACTTTGAGTGCAACTGCCAAGACAATTTCTTATCCACTGCGTGGTCCATCTGTCAAACCTGTGTCCCCAATTTAGAGACAAGGATGTTGTGTGGGACAGTGTCAAATGCTTTGCACACGTCCAGATAGATGATGACAGTTGCTCTTCCCTTATCCACCAACGCTGTAACCCTGCCATAGAAGGCCACCAAATTTCTCAGGCGTGGTTAGTTGACTTAGTTGGCTGTCACCAATCATCTCCTTATTATCCATGTGCCCTAGCATATGTTCCAGGAGGATTCACTCCATGATCTTGCCATGCACAGATCTGAGACCGACCGGCGTTAGTTCCTCAGGTCGTCTTTTTGTTCCTTTTTAAAAATGAGCCTTATATTTCCCCTTTTCCAGGCAGTGGGAACTTCACTGGACTCCACAACTTGTCAAATATGATGGATAGTGGTTTAACCACTTCATTCGCCAGTTCCCTCAGGACCCACAGATGCATCTCATCAGGTCCCATGGATCTGTACACCCTCAGGTTCCTTAGATGGTCTCAAACCTGATCTTCTCCTACAGTGGATGGTTCTTCATTCTCCCAGTCCTCACCTTTGCCTTCTGTGGCTTGGGTGGTGTGGCTGGAGCACTTGCGTGGTAAGCACTCAGCTGATAAATTACTTCAATCCCTTCTTACATATCAGGGGTTACTTGTCTCTTGGCAGGGAGGGGAACACACTCAGCATTATTTCTGCCTTTGTAATCATGTGAATGACATCTCAGTCCTTTTGAGAGTCCATCTCAGAAATCAGTGTAACTGCTATAAGAAATTCTGAAGTGAGCTACTGAAGCATTTCTAATTCTGCTGTATGTTTATACACATCTGATGATATTCACTAAATTTGATCTGAATATATTTGTATTTGAAGTCATAATTTTCAGCAAATAAATATCTTGCCAGAAGAATTTTATCCAACTTCAAGGAAAATATTGCATAAGAAAAGGCAAAGGTGCGCTGCTAAGTTAGTTCTTAGTGGCTCTGGATTAAGCAGGTTTTGTCTGCTGATCAGTCCTATGCTGCTCTTGTCTCTATTAACTCAGTTTCCAGTCAGCTCTTAAACCCTAAAATGTTCATCAAATGTCTGTTTCAGTGGTCCACAGCCTTAGTTCTTTAGAAGTTTGGATCGGCCATTTCAGAAAACTGCCTACACCTGGGTAGCACCCTTAAATGCCCATCTGATGGCAGGCCAAGCACAAGCACCCTGTGACAAAATCTTTTCCTTTCTCTTTAGAGGACATTTTCCTGCTTTCCTATGCAGGATCCTGGAGCTTGAATAAAGGATAATGCTCCCTGGGGAGTTGCTATAGTAACCTGTGCTTTTTTTGTTGTCTGAAATTAAATATAAGCAAGGGAGGAATTGTAGAGAAGAATTTTATACCTGAGTTTATCATCTTTGTGTAACACCAAAGCTGAACTGTACCTCCAACTTCCTAAAGCAATAACAGTCACCTTGAGGCTGATGTCAAGTCAGTAATTTTCACTGGAAAAGAAACTAACTGCTGTATTTATTATTCAAGAACCCCGATTAGAAAAAAAAAATTCCATATCTGAAAGATGTAGCAAATAAGAAGGAGAATGAGATCATTAGAAATGTAAAGACATGGAAGTGGGAATAGCTGCTACAAATAATATCTAAACTTGCAATGCATGAATGCCCTGCATATTCTATTTTCTTCTTAATAGGGTTCAGTGATAGTCGCTCTTAAACTTATAGTCAGAGAAAAAGTTCAAACCCACATCATCCTTGGAAAATAACTTCACGTCTCATAGCACATACAAGGAAGTGATTTTTGAACATATCCATATCAGTTCAGCAACAAACCTAATCTGAAAATTCAGAATAAAAACAAAATTTGTTTTAAGAGAGTGTGATGGAAGAAGAATCTACTCAAACTGCTCTCAGTTACAAGCATCAAAGGCAGCTCGGGAAGTCTGGGATCAGGGAAGGGCATGAGAGCTGAGCTACCAAAAAGGTCATTTCCATGAGAAATAACCCAATGCTGGGAAAAATCAAAGACAGTCCTGGGAGGCCAGCAGGGAAGGAGCACAGAAGCGGGTTGTGTCAGGAGGGTGTGCAGGAGCTCCCAGCCCCCCGTGGTCTGGCTCTGGGGCAAGGTCCCTGCCAGTGCTTGCATCAGTCGGTCCCTCTGTCCCCTGCTGCGCACCCCGGCACCCCTGGACACCCCGGCAACAGCAGGACCTCAGGCTGGGCTACTTGGCAGTGGCCCAGGGAGAGGAAAGACCACCGGCTTCTGTGAGCAGGTGAGCACATGCCAGGCTCGTAATTCAGCTCTGCCGAATTACCCAGTCCAGCTGGATTTCGTGCGGCTTCCCCCCAGTCGGCTGTCCTGCCCACCCACTCCAGCTGCCCAGCATTTTCTGGGATTATTTAGCTCAGAGATGGGGTGAAAGCGGTACGGGAGAAGGGAGAACTTGAAGTACATTTCTGAAGCCTGGGTTGATGTCTCCCTTGCAGTGTAAAAGAGCTGACAGAGCTGCTGTCAAGCTTAATTGTCCCCAAGATAATGTCCTTCAGTGCTGTATATATTATATATTTTGGTTTATACTGAAAACATGATGTCTAAATACTTTAAGTGACTTTAACAACTCTAGCTGCTTGCCCATGGGCTGCTAGCTGCAGTAGCAGGTGGGTCTGGGCTTATGATGCTGGATGTTTTCTGCTTCTCCTCTGGCTAATTAGGAGTGCGTTCCCCCTGTGGCTGATTTACCTCCCCATCTTGGGACTGTTGGTGGAAACAATGGGACTGGGGACCCCAAAAGAACAGGATGGGTTGGAAAGGCTGCAGGGGAGAGGGTACAAGGGAGGGACCAGTATATGTCTCTGAACATGGCACAAGGGGAAACAAAAACCTCCAGAACTGGAAGTTTTGGAGGAAGTGCCTTTAGCAGAGGAATGATATGAAAACACAAGTCTGATGTGAGATAAATGAAAGTCAGACAGAAACCCTATTGCAATAAAATCAAGTGTTACTGCAAACAAATCTATATTGCAATTGCCCTCTCCTGCATTAAGGGATTTTGGATTTTAACTTCAACAATAATTCAATCGATAAATCAGTTTGGACAAGCTTGGGAAGGGGGTCAAGGAAGCGTCTCTGGATGTTGGCTCTCAGAAGTAACCTGGAGGAGCCTGGATAGGCAGTGCTATGTGGTGGAGATGGCGGGGAAAGGGGAGAGCCACAGGTTTTGGAAAGAGGAGGGTGAAAATAAGGCAGGGAGTACACAATGTGGTGGCAGAGCTGGAGGGCATGAACAACTTGTGTGTGATGGTCACCCTGCACGTAACACTTGGGGCAGAGACACAGGGGCAAAATTCGTGAAGGTAAAATTGATGGAAAGGCAGAACTGGGTCTCTCAAGGGACAGGAGGGCAGCTGGGGGACATCAGTGGGTAAAAGCTGCATAAAATAAGATTTTCATTGGCACAAACCAGATTTTTTTTGTGTGGTGGTTTGGGGTTTTTTTGTTCATGTAAAAAAGACTGAAATCCTTCATTTGCCTGGATTTACTCATGACTAGAAGGTGATATAAGCCACAACATTTTGGGTAGAGAGAAGAAGGAAAGAGTGTTGAGCAGATAAGTCTGAGATTTCTGTGACTGAAATGAGAAGCACTGGAGGTGTGGCCCTGCAGTACGGATTTTAAAGAGATGGGTTTTCTGATGATGTGAAAAAGAAGTAGACGAACTGTAGGAAAGAGATGAGCAATCACTACTGCAAGGCTAGAAAGCAAGAAAAATAATGGAGCTATCAAAGGATATAAAGAGTGATGGGAGAAATGAGAACGCAAGATGGAAAATTATCTATGGATTGTGACAGGTTTTGGACCAAGGTAATGGGAATTTGTCAGAAAAACATGGAAAGAGCAACAGAGTTCTCTTGGACCTGATTTCCCAGGGCTGTGGTTTGGAGTTTTAATTATTTGTGCATACTGTGTCACTCGGCACTCTTACTGTTCACAGTGCTGTGTATTTTAAGATCAAAAACCACAACTGCCACTGCATTTTTGTGACATCCTGTTAACACAAGCTACTGAGCATCAACAAGATAAAGCTGCTCTCATGGCCAGTTTTTCACTGTGATCCTTTAAAAATGTTTTATTTTGAAAAGTTGGTTCAGCCCCATAACAATTTTTAATTGATCTGTCTGTCAGTCATTTGGGAACAGGCACAAGAAGTTCTTAACATTTTGCTCCTTTACATGTCTGTAAAAGTGAGATAGAGAGATAAAAGAAGAGCCCAGGTTTTTACACCAAATCTTGGGGTACTGCCATAGAGCTGCTTTATTTACCAATGCAAATTTTCTCAGATTCTATAAACTATGTTTCTGGTGTATTCTTTAACTTTCATAGTCAAAGGGGCAACACGATTGCTGTGGGAACTAACTTATTTGCCTGTTCCTGTCATCCAATGTATTTTAATTCTGACCTTGAATTTTGGCAGTAACTCTGTGCTTTTATGTTGCCTGTTCTTTCAGTCCTCATCAGGCTTCTCCAGCTTCATCGTGTCACCTACTCCTTACAAGTGGACAGTCGCCTCTTGCAGAAATCCTAGAAGTCATCTTTTCACACATTTCCCCTCAATTTACTAAAGAAAGGGCCACGTCTGCTTTTGATCTAACAAACCAGAGCATGCAGCGTATAAAGCCTGAGATGGACTTTATCGCCCCACGGATGAAACTGAGGGATGAGATATTTGTCTTTATTGATGGTAAATGGGTGAATGAGATCTACTGTCAGCCACCCTTCGCTTCCCACCGGAAACTCTTTAGCAAGAAAGTACAGAATGAATGGAGCATCTGGGAGGAGAACAGAGCTCTTTGGGAGGAAAACCAAGTCCTCCAGATTGAAAACAGGATGCTCTGGGAAGAAAACAAGGCTCTACAATGTCTCCAGTCACAGAACAAACCTGTCCAGGTTATTTACACTGATACCCTGAAGCAAAGCCTCCAGAAGGAATATAAGCTGTTCCCATTCTTTAAAGAGAGGAACATAGGCTTTCAGGTCAGCCCAGGCAACAAAGTTCTTCAGGAGGTCCAGAAAAAGAATAGAGTCTTAGAGGATTTCCAACAGGAGATTAAAACAGTCCCCACCATCTGTAAAGACCAAAAATTGGTCACGGATCATGAAGAGAGCAAAGATGCCAGCTCAGAACTTCAGAAGGACCCTGACATCATCACAGCTGTGGAAGAAGGTAACCCTGGCCCAGCGCCCCAGCAGGAACAGGAAGCTAGAAAGGAGAGCACTGCTCCAACCCAGAATAAGATCAAGTCTGCCCCAAGCATGCACAGTGAGCATGAAATCCTCCAGGCTCTCCAGGACTTATACGAACTCCTCCACTTCTTCCTGAAAGTGAACAATCTCCTTGGGGAGAAACAGGACCGTCACATTCTCCGTGACGTGAACAGACCCCTCCAAGAAGAATGCAGTAAATTGAAGCTGCAACTAAATGCTGTCAGAAACACTGTGTCAGACATTATGGCTCAAATGGAAATGTTGGAAAAGGAGCTCATTGTCATCACTTCCTCAGTGTATGAAGAAGCAGGACAGAAGCTGGCAACTGAGCATCAGCTTGGAGAGATGTGAAGCTTGATGCCAAGACGTGCTAGTCCAGTTTCCTGGAAAGCTCTACTTGTGTCAGGGAACCTAATAAAATCCCAGTAGAGCCTGAAGACATCTGGGGATTACTGTGTTATTCTGAAACTTTCTTACATTACTTAGATGTATTTCACCTTCTGATTATACAGTGCTGGTGACTCATGAATTTGCCTCATGCTGGGAAAATATGTTTTTCAGCATTTTTTATTCAAAGTTTCTGATAGTGCCTAGATTTTCAAAAGATATTTTATGCTTTTCACACTTAATTTGAGATACCTTACATTGGCCATATTTTTCGGAGGGATGGGCAGTTCCTGAAAATGAGGATTCCAGCTGTGAGCTGAATTTGGATCCTAGTGGTCCCTTCCTTTCTTATGGCTGGCCAAGTTCCATGGCTGAACTGTGTCTTCTGCCACACACCAGCCTTCCCTCTCTCATATAGGGTAGGCAGTGGATCATGGAAAATGTAGCCCCCCAGGTGAGACATGCACATGAAGGACACAGAAATACACACTGTATGTTCCATATATATACATTCTTGCTGTCTCCTTTTTCCAGTTTCACATTCCCACTTAAATTGTCTCTTTCCCTTGTTTAAGGTTCCTCCTCAGAAGACAATCCATCTCTTGCCTCAGAGTATAATGGAACCATAAAGCAAACATCACCCACCAGAACAGCATGTCTCCTTCCGCCTTGGTTACTTGTAAATTACCTACATCATTTTGTACCTTAATTAGGCTTAATTCTTCTCAAATTGCCTTGTTTTGGTACACTTGAATAATCCTACTGATTTCAAGTGAGATTATTATTTGCTGATAAATGGCACTTTTAGAATGCAGTGTGTATGGGAAAGACGGCTTAGTGTCTTATTTATAGTTCACTACTAAAAGAAAATTCCTATAGACTTTGGTGGTCTTTTTGAACTGGCTTTTCTTTGTGGCCAGGAATTAAGCGTGTCTTTGTCTGCAAACAATCAGTCACATATAGTTACGGAGCTAACATCTTTCTAGCCTGGAGGGGCAATGATATTTCTACTGGCCAAGAAATCACAGGGCAAGGGCAAGGGCAATGCCCTGCCCTGTGCAACAGAAGCCCCTGGGCAGCTTTGTGAGTCTGAGCTGTCTTTCTGAAATCTTCCATTGAACTTGAAGACTTGAAAGCAGGACCACAGTAACTTACTGTCACATGCTGAGGACTGGGCTGAGGTAAGCATGCTGCAAGAGTAAGCCCTGGTACCCTCACCAGCCCTACTCCGCCACCCAGTGGGTCCCCATCAGCCAGACCACTGCAGGCAAGTGGGGAAGGGCTGACCTCAGCACCTTGATCCTGATGCTGCAATTTTTACACCTTGTCCTTGCAGTGCCATTTCTATCGAATGTCTGATGAATCCTGTCCTTTGTTTTAAACTGTTGAAAACATATCAACTCGACATTCCCCTTGACATGTGCTTTTTTCACCTTTGCTTTTGTGTCATGCACAGTTTAGCAGCCACCATACTGCCTTGCTGTATGGACTGGCTGATCTAGACCAACTGATGGACACATAAAGTTCACCATTACTCTGCTTTCAGCAGAACTGGCCTGTTAACTGACAGCTCAAAAGTTCAGGCCCTGATTCAGGGGTAAAGCCCCAGAGAAAATAAAGGGAGGTCAGGGGTATGCCCCTTCTGACGGAAAGGGAGAGAAAAGAAAGAGCTGTCACACTCGCGTGGGTGCTCATGCTGTTCTGGGGAGAACCACCTGTTTCTACACCATTGCTGAATATTGCATGCAGTTGTAGGCTGGGAGGGGTGGACAAGAAGACTACCGTGAGAAACATGAAGAAACCTAAGTCCCAGCTCATAGTCCAAGGTCATACTCACAACCCTCTGTTACAAAATGCTGATGTGTAAAGGAGGATCCCTCCTCCCAGATATCATGTTGGGGCCACAGGAGTGAATAGCGCAGGCAGCAGGGCCACATCTCCTGCACAGAGCACTGAGGTCCTTCTTGATTTCTTGAACAGTCAGATAAGTCAGAAAACATGACTCCACAGTAAGCAGGTAGGTTGCCAAAAGTGACATTTGGTGGCTGTTCCACAGCTTGGTACTTGGTACTTGGATGTGTATCTGCTCACATTATGAACGGGCATGTCAGTCTCAAGTGACCTGCTGACACAGGAGATGGAGAGACTGTCGATACGCTCATGTTTAAAAAGTCTGGTCTCAACTGTATGGCTTGCTGGAGTGTCTGGAAATGCATTTTCCTCTCTGTCTTGGACATCCCTGATATAGTGCAATTTGTCACAAACTTTCAGACAGAATATAGGAGAGTCTTTAAGAAATCTAACAAGACAGACACAAGGAGACTTCTGCAGAGCAATTGTAGGAGCATTATTGTAAAGCAAAGGGAAGGTTATGATAAGGTTTACCTCTTTGCAACAGGACCCAAGAAGCAGTGTGTCATTCTAGTTTATAGGTCTCTAAGTGATTTGATACCAAATTACCTAAAGGATAAATTATCTTTCACCTTGTATTTCACTCAGACAGCACCAGGCCAAATGTCAGAGATGACCGTTTACTTCGGAGGCTTAAAGTAAGGGGCATTTTATTCTGCTGTTAGGGCTTCAAGATGCTGAGGCAAATCTTCTCTCATGGTTGAAGGTAAAGGTCTGGCTCTCAGTGATGCAGGAGGAGGGAGGGCTGTGTGTGTAAGGACCAGGTGAGGAGAAGAGGGCCTTTAATAGAAGGATGTGCAGACAACAGGTTCCTCCTGCTTAATGACAGGATTACAACTATATATAGATAAATACCTCAGCCCTGTTCTGGGACACATAGAATCAATTAGGGTGGAAAAGACCTTTAAGATCATTGAGTCTAACTGTTAACCTAGCACTGCCAAGTCCACCACTAAACCATGTTCCTAAGTGCCACATCTACACATCCCTTAAATACCTCCAAGGATGGTGACTCCACGACTTCCCTGGGCAGCCTGTTCCAATGCTTGACAACACTTCTGATGAAGAAATTTTTCCTAATGTCCAATCCCCTGGTGCAACGTGAGGCCATTTGCTCTTGTCTATCTCTTGTTACTTGGGAGAAGACAGACACCCACCTTGTTACAGCGTCTTCAGGTTGTTGTAGAGAGCATAGAGATAAGGTCTCCTCCGAGCCTCCTTTTCTTCAGGCTGAACAACCCAGATTCCCTCAGCTGCTCTTCATAAGACTTGTGCTCTAGACCTTTCACCAACTTTGTTGTCCTTCTTTGGACAGGTTTCAGCACCTCAATGCCTTTCTTGTAGAGAGGGGCCCAAAACTGAACACAGTATTTGAAGTGTGGCCTCACCAGTGCCAAGAACAGGGGAGAAATCACTTCCAAAGTCCTGCTGTCCACACTATTTCTCATACAAACCAGGTTGCTATTGGCCTTCTTGGCCACCTGGGCACACTGCAACTCATATTCAGCCGGCTGTTGACCAACACTCCCAAGGGTTTTTTTCCCCTGGCAGCTTTCCAGCCACTCTTCCCCAAGCCTATAGTGTTGCATGGGGTTGTTGTGACCCAAGTGCAGGACTCAGCACTTATCCTGGTTGAACCTCAGCCTTGTTCAACCTCAGTCTGTCCAGATCCTTCTGTAGACCCTTCCTTCCCTCATGCAGATCAACACTCCCACCCAACATGGTGTCATCTGCAAACTCACTGAGGGTGCTCTCAAACCCCTTGTCCAGATCATTGATAGAGATATTAAACAGAACTGCACTCAATACTGAGCCCTGGGGAACACCACTTGTGACCGGCCACCAGCTGGTGTTAACTCCATTCACCACCGCTTTGGGCTGAGCCATCCATCCAGTTTTCTACTCAGTGAAGAGTATGTTCATCCAAGCCAAGAGCAGCCAGTGTTCATGATGCTGTGCCTTCAGACACACTCCTTTTTTCCTAACTGTCTCCCTCACTGTGTTTCAATGTAATATTCATCTCAAGTGCATCTATACCAATGCACACAATATGAGCAACAAACAGGGGGAGCTTGAGGCCATGATGCATCACGAGAAATATGACATAATAGCTATAACAGAAACGTGGTGGGATGCCTCACACGACTGGAGTGCTGCAATCGATGGCTACAAGCTCATCAGGAGGGATAGGCAGAGAAGGAGAGGTAGTGGAGTGGCCCTGTATGTAAGAGAATGCTATGACAGCTCAGAAATCAAGTACTGTGATTATGAGGTTGAGAGTGTGTGGATTAGGTTAAGGACCAATAAAGCAGATCTTGCTGTGGGAGTCTGCTACAGACCCCCCAACCAAAGTGGTGAGGTGGATGAAGCTTTCTATAAACAGCTGGGAGAAATCTCGATGTCACTTGCTGTTGTTCTTGTGGGGGACTTTAATCTCCCAGATATCTGCTGGGAACACAACACAGCAGAGAGGGAACAATGCAGGAGGTTCCTGGAATGTGTGGAGGATAACTTCCTCACCCAGCTGGTGAGTGAGCCGACCAGGGAAGGTGCCCCCATGGACCTGCTGCTTGCGATCAGGGAAGAGCTTGTGGGGGAGGTAAAGGTTGGAGGCCGTCTAGGGTGCAGTGACCATGAGATGATCAAATTTTCGATCCTTGGAGAAACAAAGAGAGGGGTTAATAAAACTGCCACCTTAGACTTCTGCAGGGCAAACTTTGACCTGTTCAAAAGACTGATTAACAAAATCCCTTGGGAGGCTGCCTTGAAAGAAACGGGAGTCCAGGAAGGCTGGATGTACTTCAAGAGAGAAGTATTAAAGGCACAGCAGCTGTTCCCGTGTACCGAAAAACAAGCAGGCAGGGAAGGAGACCGGCCTGGCTAAACAGGGACCTTTGGCTGGATCTCAAGAACAAAAGGGGAATCTATTGCCTTTGGAAGAGGGGGCAGGTCTCTCATGAAGACTATAAAGATGTAGTGAAGTTATGCAGGGAGAACATTAGGAAAGACAAAACACAGCTAGAGCTCAACTTGGCTACAGCTGTTAAGGATAACAAAAAATGTTTCTATAAATTCGTTAACAGCAGAAGGAGAATTAGGGAAAATCTCCCTCCTTTACCGGATGCAGAGAGAAACATGGTAACTAAGGATGAGGAAGAGGCTGAGGTGCTCAATGCCTACTTTGCCTCAGTCTGTAGCAGTGGGACTGGCTGTTCCCTGGACACCCAGCCTCAGGAGCTGGGAGATGGGGAGGGGAAGCAGATTGAGGTCAGCACAGTTGAAGAGGAGGTGGTCAGAGACCTGCTGCACCACTTGGATGCACACAAGTCTGTGGGACCAGATGGGTTACACCCAAGGGTGCTGAGGGAGTTGGCAGATGTGCTCGCCAAGACACTGTCCATGATTTACCTGAAATCATGGCTGACTAGGGAGGTCCCATTGGACTGGGGGTGGCAAATGTGACACCCATTTTCAAGAAAGGAAGAAAGGAAGATCCAGGAAACTATAGACCTGTCAGTCTGACCTCGGTGCCAGGGAAGGTGATGGAGCAGGTCATCTCAGGTGCCATTAAGAGTCATATAATGGACAACCAGGGGATCAGGTCTAGTCAGCATGGGTTTATGAAAGGCAGGTCCTGCCTGACAAACCTGTTCTCCTTCTACGACAGGGTGACCTGCTTATTGGGTGAGGGAAAGGCTCTGAATGTGGATGACTTTAGTAAGGCCTTTGACACCATTTCCCACAGCATTCTCCTGTTGAAATGGAGTGCTTGCGGCTTGGATGGGCACACGCTTTGCTGGGTAAAAAACTGTCTGGATGGCTGGGCCTAAAAGAGTTGTGGTGAACGGAGTTAAATCCAGCTGGTGGCCGGTCACGAGTGGTGTCCCCCAGGGCTCGGTTTTGGGGCCACTCCAGTTTAACATCTTTACTGATGATCTAGACGAGGGGATCGAGTGCACCCTCAGTCAGTTTGCAGATGACACCCAGTTGGGTGGGAGTGTTGATCTGCTCGAGGGTAGGGAGGCTCTGCAGAGAGACCTGGACAGGCTGGAGCCATGGGCTGAGCCCAACTGGAGGAGTTTCCGTAAGGTCAAATGCCGGGGGCTGCCCTTGGGCCACAACAACCCCCAGCAGCGCTACAGGCTTGGGGAGGAGTGGCTGGAGAGCTG
>NW_020799091.1:30181802-30196379 GCF_003259725.1 Athene cunicularia | reverse complement strand
GGCTGAACAGGAGCCAGCAGTGTGCCCAGGGGGCCAAGAAGGCCAATGGCATCCTGGCTTGTGTCAGCAATAGCGTGGCCAGCAGGGACAAGGAAGGGATCTGACCCCTGTACTCGGCACTGGTGAGGCCGCCCCTCGATTCCTGTGTTCAGTTTTGGGCCCCTCACTACAAAAAGGACATTGAATGACTCGAGCGTGTCCAGAGAAGGGCAACGCAGCTGGTGCAGGGTCTGGAGCACAGGTCGTACGAGGAGCGGCTGAGGGAACTGGGGGTGTTTAGTCTGGAGAAGAGGAGGCTGAGGGGAGACCTCATCACCCTCTACAGCTCCCTGAAAGGAGGGTGCAGAGAGCTGGGGATGAGTCTCTTTAACGAAGTAACAAGAGATAGGACAAGAGGGAATGGCCTCAAGTTGTGCCAGGTAAGGTTTAGACTGGATATTAGGAAGCATTTCCTTCCAGAACGGGTTGTTAGGCATTGGAATGGGCTGCCCAGGGAGGTGGTGGAGTCCCCATCCCTGGAGGTGTTTAAGAGTTGGATCGACATAGCGCTGAGGGATCTGGTGTAGTTGGGAACTGTCAGTGCTAGGTTAACGATTGGACTGGATGATCTTCAAGGTCTTTTCCAGCCTAGATGATTCTGTGATTCTAGTATTTTTTAAGAGGCAAGATAGGGCCTATGGACACCCTAATGCCAAGATCTGAAGGGGAGTAGTGGTAATGACAAGATTTGGTTGTGTGTTTGTATTTTAACAAAGGGATTTGTATCCTGTTTTTAGAGTAAATAAACTGTTTGTTTGTCAGTGGTCAATGCAGTGACTCCTGCCATGTCCCTGTACATGGGCAGGAAAGACAAATGGACATGCAGCTTTCCACCAGGTTCTTGGGAGGAGTGATCTCACCTTATGTCAGGTGTCCAGGAAAGAACATCCAGATCTCAGCTAGTCACCTTGGGCTTCCTTTCTAGCCTGTAGGAAGAAATGGGAACCCTCAGGCTGTGATTTTTCTGACCTCTCTTAGACATCCTTTTTAGGACGGTCTGAGTCACCAGCTGGAGTCACCTGTTTCTCTCTGCTGTCTCTGTAATTGCTTGGGCAGCAAATAGCTTCAGTTTGGAGTTTTCTGGGTAGAGGGGACTTGGCAGTCCTGAGCTGAGGATGTGCTTCACCTGGTGGTGAAATGGTACAGGTTTGGGAACTTGTGCTGCTGGTCCCAGTCCTTGCTTTGCTTTCTGTCAGATGCTTTCATTAAGCAGCTGACTCATATCTCTCCATTGTGAGGAGAAATTATTACTTTGTGAATAAAATTGAGTTAGTCTGTGCAGAGCTTAACGGTCAGGAACACATGTAAGATCCTCAGGGGAAAACACTATTTCTCCGAATGCTAATGATGTTCCTGGAGGGAATTAGGTTTTGTGAGCCCTTTGTGCTTTAATTGCTGTTTTGGGTCTTTGATCTTCCTGATTATAAAAAATCTGTATCTGGTGTATGGGTTTTTTTGGCATGTCTCATGGAGAAGTTGAATTTACTCACACCTTAAAGTTTCCTCAAGTCTGTTATGTGCTGAGGTAACAATGCCCATAATGACTGCCCTTCACCTTGCAGAGGATTATGAGAGCAAACTCTCAAAATCCCAGAAGGTACCAAGTCTCCAATCTGCTCTTATTTGGTTACAGACTGGACAGAGTTGGTGGCAGTGGTGAAGGATTGCTTCTGGATGATGGGAGAAAAATCATGAGTATTGGTCAGTCTACATGAGTACCGCTCAATCTGTTACTCAATGTCAAGTGCATGGATGGCAAGACTTGGCTAATTTGCCTGCAGAATGTCACGAGACTGCACAGGGACAGTCCAAGCACTTCCATTCTCAGCTTTGCTCCATGCCCCCAGCAAGTGGCCCCAGCATGGGGCCATCAGAGTATCCTACAGTTCTCCATCCAGGGTAGGTTGTGGTGAGGAGAGCTGGGCCCATAGCTGCTGCAGACTACTCAAAGTACAAATAGAGGAAAAAGGCAGCAGTAGATATTTACAGGATCAACTTTTTAATTACTATAACATTTAGGCAAGTTTGGGAAAAAAGGAGGTAAGCTTAATTTTGTTTCATAGCCTGTTCACTGATTTACAAGACCCTGGAAACTGATAGCTATTCTGATTTGAAAGGGATGGATGTCATTCTTATGCTGCATAATTTACGTTTTGCAGGGAGACAAACTTTCTGTCTCTCTCCTTCTTATTGTTGCTGATTAGCTCCTTATTTTTATACTTCTCATTTGTCAGTACTATTTTTGGAAAGCTGGCTTTTTGGCAAGGTCATCATCAGTCTCTTGCTTCCCTGTAAATTGGATTATTGCCTGTAGCTGGGTTCTGTGCAAATGCTGACTTTCCCGTTCTTGTTTCTTATTAGGCAGTCTAATACAGCTGGTTTTGTACTGTCTTCATATAACACCCACACTAGCCCTTTGAGCTTGTCTTAGCAACCCCACCACATCATCCCATCCCTAAATTGCAATTTAGGAAAATTTTCAGAGTCTTTTGAGCTTCCTTGAGCCCTGGCTTGCTCCTGTTAACTGTTGGAAAAGTTTTCCCAGAGTTCTGCTTGTGATTTCATGAAGGTGGGGATGTGTTTCAGAAGCTGTGGCACTGGCCAAAACCCACGCTCTCCATGGTGGTGCAGGATATTTGTTGGGGTTTGAAGCAGCCCGGTCTGATCTTCCTGGTGTGGGTCATAGTTCAGCAGAGACTGGGCCATGTGTATGCTTTTAAATGCAGGATATGGTAGAAGTTGTTCACTCAACCTTTGTGCTGAAAGGGGCCAAGTTATCTTCTTTTTTTGACATTCAAATCTGAATACAGACTACTGACAATATTCATGCAGTGAGGTGCAAAGAAAGTGGGGGAGCAACTCTTCAGACAAGCTGCAAGAAGAACTTGTTGCCTCCAAAGACCATTCACTGGTTTTAAAGAAGTCAGCTTTAAAACACTAAGACAGTTTCCAAAGCGGTATTCATCCCACCTGGATGGAGGCACTTAAATTAAAGCATTAATTGAGACCCATGGCCACCTGAGGTGGCTTCTGCAGCTGATGGAAGGAGGCAGGCTTGCCAGAAAGACCTTCAGCACCAAGACGGGATGAGCCCCAATCTAGGGGTGCAAGTCTGTTGTGATTTGAGCCTTCCCTGCAGGCTGTGGAGAGCCTGGAGTGGCCAAAGTTAGGTGGGAAGAGCCTAGTCCCGAGTGATGGTCATACCCCTTAATGCATTTGCCCAGGCAAATACCCCAAAGAATACTGAAGGAAAGGGAGGTGGGGGAGCAATGAGTGACTTGGCAGAGGTCATTTGTCTCTCCTTGTAAGAAAAAGCAAAAGCTCATTTCCTGAACCCCAAATCAGCTCCCCAGCCTGATCCTGGTGGCTCACAACTGGTAACCTGGCATCAGAGTTAGGAATTTAGCCACCAGGCAGGTTTTCAGCATTGTATCTGTGTGTTGGGTCCTGCACTCGTTGAAGCCTGTGGCAAAACTCCAGCTGATCTGAGCTTCAGCTGGACAGAGGATCATAATTAGACTGCACAAATAGCACAACCAAATCTCACCAAACTCATTGTAAATATATATATATATATATATATATATATATATTTAGCTTTTCAGTCTTTCCATGCCTCTGAGTTAATACGTTGTGTTGTTATTTGGGGTGCAAAAGGTAAAATAGCAGAACTTTCAATTTTTCAGAAAAATATAATTAACATAGATGTTTTCTAAATGCAAATTGAACATCTTCCTTTTGATTGTGGGCTATGCCAAAGCTCTAACATACATCTTTGATCTTATGGCAGTGTCTGGAGAAATTACCGGATTCTAATATGGAATAATAGATTCTCATCAAGACTTCTAGCTTTAGGAAATTGTTTAATCTCCACTCTCAGTGGCTGTTTCTTTGATGCAGCTGTGACTGAAGGGTCCCAAGTGCTGGAAAAAACAGCTCACCAGCTCAGAACAAAGCTGATTATGTAAATTGTGCATTAAGATTCAGCTTCGATTTAATTTTATTCTGTAAATAAATATCCCATTAACATCCATCTGTTAAAAGTCAGGTAAAACATTTTCAAAACCTCCATTGTATGGCAGATGTGACTGTACCATAAATAGTGACGGGTTGGTGGCATGGGGACATCAAAGTATAAAGTGCGAAGCACACTTTAAGAAGCAAGGAAGGTGATAACATTTATTATAACAAAAGGGACCTTGTCTGATTGTTTGAGACAGACAGTGCTTCCATTTGCAGTGGTATTGTTTGCATCATGCAAAACGCTTTCTCTGATCACTATCTCAGAGATCACTAATAATTATAGCTCATTAATTCACTTAAAATATAAAAACATGTCAGCTGAGGAAAGTCATTACTGAAGGGTGTCCAAGTCTTTTGCTTAATATCTTTTTATTTCAGCAGCTTACTTGGGAGTACTCATATTCCCTTGGTCTAGCTGGTACTCTGCTGCCAACACTGTAAAAGATTATACTGATCAGGAACAGAATGATGAACCCTGTCAGGTTTTCTAAATTACTCTTTGAAGAGTATGAAAAGGTTCGAGTGCTCTTAACCTGTAGCTATTTTTAACTATTTTAAATAATCAGAGATTTCATGGGCACTGCAAAAGAGCACTCGACAAAGAAGTAGGTGTGGGGTTGGAGGAGATTTCATTTATACTGGAAATATAAAATGGTGTGTCTCTGTCACCTGGAGATAAGAAACAGGTTCGCATTCTTCAACATCCTAAAGGAAGAATTGTAATAGAACTAATTTAATTCCATAAAGAGAATAGAAAAATTATTTTTTATGGGGCACACTGTAGGGAATGGTTAGAGGTAGTATAATACATTGCTGTACACCTCCAACATGGAACAAGTAAGGGAGAAAATGCAGTTCTTCAGGATACTGTCAGACTTGAATGCAACCTTCCAGTGCTCTGCTATTGTACCTAGGCACCCTGTTTATAGGAAATCAGCACCATATGTGCAAACCCTTACTGCCTGGCAGAAGCTAGCCTTAGGCATAAAATTGCATGCCTGTAAATACCTAATGGTTGGTACAACAAAATACCATATGCCACACTAAAGCTGACAGTCTAATTTCCAGTAAAACCAGTGTGCATTAATGCTGCACTGAAACACTTTTATCAAAGTAAATAAAATCAGAGTCTGGCAACAAGTTTCAAGAATGGTTTACTGCTCGGTTTAAATGTATTTGCAAATCTGAGACAGCTCAGTCCTTCTCCGGGTATCACATATCACAAGCTGTGTCCTCATTCCTGCGCAATTTTTCAAAGAAAGTGTGAGGTCATGGGGACTGTAGGTACAACTGAAGAATATGGCTGATCTATCTGTGTGCAGTAAGTCTGTTTTGACTGCATTTTCTCAGCTATTTTAGGCTTTCATCTTCAGATGGATGTTCTGGCAGTGTGGGTGTAGGGCAATGATTAGAGGACTGTGCAGCTTTGATCACCTCCCACATCTCCAGCTGTCAAAGATCTAGTCAGATTAGAAAAGGGAGATTATCCCACCCCACCAGGCCAAAGCCTCGGCTCTGACCAGGCAAGAGTGACTCCTGCAGAGGACATGGTAGGAGGGGGCCCTGGGCTTTGCTATATTCAGCACTGCCTCCCTGCCATTTGCTGGGTGAGGCAAGCAAGGCCGGTGTTGCTCCCTCCGTGAAAAACCACCCGACCCTCCCCTTCTCCCCAGTGTGAATCACTTCTGCCACCACTCGTATAGGCATGTCTTGAACAGAAGCATCTTCTACATCACATATCCTCTAATCCTTACAGGCTGCAGAGATACCAGCAGTCTGGGGAAACCAGACTGTAACAGGGGAAGGTGTGTTGAATGTCGTTGCTGCAAGCAGAGCTTTGCTCAGGTGCAGTCTGAGAGACCCTGATGGGTTTCTTGGCTCTAACATCACATGTGAAATACAACACACAAATGCAACCCTCCTCAAGAAGGTCAGACACCTAATTCGCAAGATTATTCAGGCTGATGTGCGATGCCAAGATGGGGCAGGGGGAAGGACCAAATGACCCTGCTAGAGAACATCTCTAGAGCTGGAGCATTGAATTGACCAAGACTGCCCAAGAAAGTACTATATTCTGTCACTGACACCAGCTATTCTGTAAGTGGAAAGTTCAAGCTCCTCCCAAGAATAAACACAGATAGAGCATGGATGCACATAGTCAATGGAGCTGTCCTCCAGGCAAATGAACAGCCACAAACAAAGCATGTGTTGCATGACTTGTACTCTTTTACAACACATAAACAAGGTTTCATATGGTCTGGTTTTCACAGGATTCAGATGCAAAATTTAAATTAGTATTCAAAAAAATATTTGTGTTTCTCTCCTCTTGACAGCTCATGTCACAGATTTGCTCTGCCCCTCTGCCCATGATGCGATGCCATGTTTATCCACTTCCTCACTATATTCCTAATCTCTCCTCAAATCCTTGCCCACTCTCAGCTCCCAAGAGCCTTACCTAAGACAAGTAACTGTTAAGTGATATAACACACATGATGAAATTGATACCTTTCTGAGGGATGCAGATATTGGGGACCCTTGGATATGTGACTGCTTTTGCTAGTATCTAAAACTGGGATCAGATTTCAAGGCCAAAACTGGTTTCAGGAAATGACTTGAATGCAGAACTGATCAGAGCTATTTCTGTTTCATTTACTTTTGTCAGAGAAGAAAAAGCTTGCCATAGCTGATGGGTTTTGCATCTTACAACAGGCAGACAGTAGTAGGACTCCTGGGGCTGGGTGGGATTGGTGAATGGCCCCTTCACCCCATGCTCACAAAGAGACGTTTCCAATTCATTACATGTCGCCTATCCAGAATGAAAATATTTTTTTAAAGAGGATTTTTAGAAGACACGCGTTATACTAATCAGATGCCTCTGTGATCTTTGCAGCAGAGAGGCCAGAGATTGTTGGCAAGCTTTACTGAGTATGACTTAAATGCATTAGATTAGAAAGCACTCAATTTAGCTGGTTGTTTTTCCTGATTTGCTTGGCTACTCCAACCATCTCCCCCTCCTGCTCCTTTATTGTGATGGAGATGCTGTGAAGCTGGCATGCAGAAAAGACTACATGTCAGCATATTCAGGGTCCTAAAGGCAAGATGCATCTATGATTACATAGCACAATGATGAACAGAATTCCAGGACTTCCTAATTAACCTATCTAATTTATCTTTTCACCGTATGCTAAATCAGAAGTTAAATACAAGAGAGGAGTAATTCAAGGCCTCATTTTCAGAAGGTCAGCCTTGCAATTTGCATGGGCTTTTTCCACCTGGGATAGAAAAACTCTCTCAGACAAAACTGATGCCACCTCCAGCTATTTGCTGTGGTAAAGAGGAATGGGGAGAGATGCAAGTACACAGGGAAGCGTTTTTGCAAGTACTGACATGGAGGTACAATTTTTAAAGGTGAAAAATGTCATCAGGCGAAAGGGAGGGCTAGGCCTCCTCTTAATATTTTAGCTTTGAGATTTCTACCTCTGCAACTTGGGGCAAATCTGTAGAGTGGGTGCAGCCACAGGGCTGTTGCTTCACATGGTGGGCATTGACATTGCTTTGGCTCAGAAGTGCATAGTGGTAGAGAGCTGTGTTATGCTACTAAGACCGGTCTTCTCCTTTTAAACCTCTTCCTTAAGTCTCAGCACGACAGACTTGCTCAGACATGGAGCTCTATTAATGTCTCTGAACAGATGTTTAGGAGAGACGGGTATGGTTGAAGTCCCTTGTAGCTGAATTCTCCATTAAAAAAGGGGGATGTCACGTTAGAAAATTTGGTGTACTGAGATCCTGTATGGATTCCAAGGAGTCTCCTCCTGAAGGAAAAAGGCATATTAGTTCTAGACCTGCAAGAAGCAGTTTGCAGGGTGTGTGAGGGAGGTATTTAGGTGAAGGACCTGATGACAAGCCCCTTTCCGAGGACTTGTACCCTCCTGGGACATCAACCATCAGTCCTTGATCCCTTACCTCATCCGCTCGCTCCTTTGAGATCCCTGAGCCTCCCATCATAACAACATCCAGTACCAGCTCTATGCTTCTCCTCTTCTAGAGGGGAACCCACAGTTTTTAATAGAGAAAGGAGGCAAAGGAAAGGAGAGGGGCAGGGAGGGAGTTGTGGGTCATCCCCAGGGCTTGCTCCCAGACCGGTGGCTATGACAGAGGGACAGACAGCACCCCCTTGCTCTGGGAAAGATGGGGTGAAGGCAGAGACCAAAAGGCAGCTGCCTGGTATTTTTTTTTGACAGTGGTTTAATAAAAGATATCCCTCATCACAGTGTCCAGGAAAGGTATTTAATCACATGCAAAACAGTCTGAACACCTACCCATCTTACCTTATGGCTTGACAACGCCCTGGAATTGGTCCAGGCTCCTTGACAACTGCTTCTTAGTCTGCAGAAAATGACTTAACTGACAGCTGCACCCAGCCTTGGAGAAATAAGTCCCAGGACTTGGGCTGCAACACCACTGCAGCCTTGCCCAGAGCTCAAGCATCACTCCAGAGTGTCCTTGTTTACTGGCAGATTATTCACCTACAGCTGTGGCTTTCCTTTCTGCCTGGCCTCCTGCTCTCCCGCTATAAAGCTTACCAGTATGCACACCCAGTAAATACCCCAGGAAACACTGTGGTGGGAGATGTCCCAGTCACTTGAGGAGACAGGAGCCTTCTTTCTTCCTCAGTACCATGACTTCGCCATCCCACATCTGTGTTGCAGCAGATTGAGGTGTCACTAACACAGGCAGTGACAGTGGAAACAAGGCTCTCATGCAAATATACCTATCAGAGGTAAAATGAAGGTGAATAGGCACAATTCACGCCTGGTTAATTCTTTTTCTGGATCACCTAGTTCTAACATAATTCCCATATTCCATATATTCATATATATTCACATAAAATATTCATATTTATACATATAACATATATAAGCCATATATGCACACTGTTGTGTGCACACACACATCCATGTACACACACACACACACACACACATATGTAATTCATTATAATTCATTTCCAGATCCTTTAAAAATGTCTGGGAATGAACATGTAATGACCTCTCACCCGGGTTTCATGGGTGTTTACAAAGGATAGCAATATGCTCAAGTATGCAGCAATAAGACTCATGATGGACAGTCTTGAAAACACAGTCCCAATAATACTTACATGGCACTTTGAAGCTTCAAAGTGTGCTGCAAATGCAAATAAATCTCTTGAGCTGGACAGCTTGGTAGTACTACCTGCCTCTTTCAAATGGATTATGAAGGAAGAAGTGCTGCCATTATAAACAACTGGCTTCAGTTTTTCACTGAAGAAAGATATGAATGGCTTGAGCTCAAAGTTGAAAATTTGAGATCAAGTTTTAAGGAGAATGTAGGCTTACCCTCGAGGAAAGCTGTGGGGGACCCATTGTGGCTGCTGTGAAGGTCTCCAGCACGGGTGCAGGGGGTCTCCTCTCACCACCGCCTCGCACAGAGCATCGGTGGCAGCACCCCATGAGTGCTTATTTCCTTGGCTATAAAGGAAGCCACAGTAATGGGCTTAGATCTAAACATCTGTGTTCTAAACTATGAAGCTGGGTGAGAGATCTCTGATTCCTTGTGCTACAAGATTTGCTGCCGCAAAGTCCAGCTTTCCACTTAAAGAAAAGCTAACTGCAGCAAAAAATTGAAGAGGTTCCACACTACCGTTTGTTTCCCTTTGTTATAGGAAGAGATAGCTTTAGCATATACACATTTTTCCATCTTGAAAATGTTTACAAACATTCTACTAATAAATAACTGAGCATTAAATACATGTTTAAGTACTCTGCTGAATTAGGACCAAAAGCCAACAAGTTCAAACCACAGAAAATTCATATGGCGGAATGAAAGAAAAAAGAAAAGTGACTAATCTATTTTTATGTTGTTGTTGGCAATAAGTAAAATGAAACCCTGTGGGATTACATTTCACTAAAATAAAATGCACAGGAGAGGTAGCAAAAAAACAGTCATGAGTCAGTGACCACATTTCTTGACCCCTTTCGCGTCTGTGTTCACTGGCAGGCAAGAGCTCTGCACAGCCCCACAATTTCCATATGCTCTGGGACTGATGCTACTGCTGACGCTGAAAACTGTTTCTGCGTGATCCATGTTTGCAGTGTTATTTCCTAATATCCCATTTGCTTTTAGGTAGAAACTGTTGGAGAAATTAAGTTGCAAGCAACCAAGCTTGAAGCAATATTGCAAATGGCACTAAAGGTTCCTTGCAATATGGTACAGCTTTCAGAGCAATATACTCTAGTTTAAAGGGCAGGTGACAAAAAATATCTTCGCTGAGTTTTCCCCTTCTGCTTTAGCAGCTCAGATAAATTATAACATCTCTTGTACTCCTTTCCCCTCAGAGTAGAACTTTAATTTTAAATTTCATAGTATGCTGGAAAGAAAAGAAACCCAAATGACAATAAATCTACTAGGGAAACGAAAACGATGGAGAGTCGCTCCAGTGACTTCTGAACGTTAGAGGTGTCCACTTGATTTCATGGGTATTACAGTTTCGAAGTGGTCACAGCTACCTCTCTTGTATTACAGTCACTGCAGTTCAGGCATGAAGGTTTGGCTTCCAGTTTTCACTTTAACCTTTTCAAATCCAGAATGAAAATAAAAATTAAAAAATAAAAGCTCAGCTAATAGCATATTTCCTGGACTTTGGCCTGCCAAAGCATGCAGACCACGCTGGGGACTCACACACCATTTGTCTGAGTGAGCAGTAACAGTGGAGACAGAGCACTGAACATAAAATTAACAAATCATTGCAGTCTGACAGGGTTTAAGTTTACTTTTGCTGCAAAGCATGCCAAGTGCTAAAAAAGAGGGCACCATAAGCAACAACCTTCCTGGATACCCCCATGCCTTAATTTCTCACTAGTGACCTTGTAAAGCAATTGGATATCGTCCTAAAATGCATGCAAGGAGATTTGGGCTCAGTGTGAGAATACTGAGTGAAATCAGATGGCCCTTAATTCTGTCAAGCAGCTCAGACTAGACAATTAGTTCCTTCCTGGCCCAAAAATTAATGAATTCTGTACCAACAGCGGCTGGAAGCGGGAGCTTTAAGTCAGGAGAAAGTCTTTGTCACAGGGGATTTCTCCCCTGGCTTACTACCATGATCCAGCCCTTTATGGGTGAGCAGAGAAAATTTGGCTTTTAGAGAGTGTCAGAACTTATCTCTTTATAACAAATGAAGAACTGGGAGACGGTGAGAGGATGTTCTAGATGTCAGACTCCAGGAACAGCAAGAAATGTCTCTTTGAGGCTGTATCCTTTAAAATGCATGCAGATTTAACTATACTACTCAGATACAGGTTCTCAAACATGTGGGGTTAGGGAGATGCGATCCAAGCAGAGGATCACAGTGATGCTGTCTCTGTTGGACAAGGGAGAAGTTTTTCTGCCTGAGTGTCCTCTCTACCACTAGGGAGTGATAAGGCAGGCTCAACCAACCTGAGTTGGAACTACAGTATAGAAACCATTCTGATCTGTCCCTGAAACATGTCTCTCTTGCTCTTTCCTTAGGCCTCTGGGTATTTCTGATGCCATCGGTGGAGAAGACTGATGGAGGTATATACACTTGCTTCACTTTAGGAGGATCTTGGGAGGACTGACCAAGTCTGTCTGGATTCAAATGGCAAGTTTACAGCTGAAGTCTCAAGCTCAGATATGGTTGATGTTATTCCCAGTGAAGGCAAATAGTCACCTTCAAGGTGCAAGACCTCTCCTAGGACAGCGGTCCAAAAGCAGTCAGATGGGATAGATGCTAAATGTGCCCATTTATACCCACAGACAATAAAAGGAGGTGAGAGTGGGATGTTCAGGAGGAGATGACTGCTCTGTTGGCACTCCAAGCTAGGTGAGACAAATCCCTGGCCCTTATAGCCTAATTAGCCCAATCCCATCCCTCCAGATCAGCTTCACTGATGGAAATCTGTGATGGTCCCCTCATGTCAGCACACCACAGAGGTGGGTGAGAGTGCTGCCACTTCCTAGCAAAGAGTAAACCTCTGCAAGGTGCTCATGAGTATACGTGCATGTGCAGTAAGATCCCATGTATTATTTGGTTTATACTGAGTGCCTAATTAGGTGCACGTGTGCCTGGAGGACCAGGTGTACTAGCTAGGTCAAGAGCCTCAGGTCCAGCTCAAAGGAGGAGTGTAGGAGACTCCAAGGATAGATTGAAAGAGCTGAGATGTGATATGATATGATGAGTGACTAGCAGCCAGTGGCCAGAGCACATCGAAGAGCCTTTCCCACTTCTCAGTGGAAAGGAGGTGGTTAGGCTCTAGCCTCTCATCCAGGCAGACAGTAAAAACCTGAACCATGTTTCTTTTCCAGGACAGTCACAGCTGTGGCCTGTCATCATTCACTGTCCTCACATGGACACCTTGTAAGTGCGTCCCATCAAAGACAAAGCTATTCAGGCTAGTCAAACCAAGGAAATAATCACTACTTGTAAGATTACTGCAAGCTGATTTTCTCATTAAAATTTCATTAATGTCTTTTTTTTTTTTTTTTCCCCTGACTGTGCTAAATCCCATACTTTTAAAAGCACAGTGTTCCATTATATTTCCATTAACACTAGCCACCATATTAATAGCTTGAAAACACAGATTGGTACATTTATGCTGCTAATGAGCACCACCCTCCCCTTTTCAAAACATAGTTATGCCATGCAAAATAAATATTACAGCTAATGCTTTGCATTCCTCCCATGCACATGTTTTAAAGACATCAGCAGGGTTTCCAGTCAATCTCAAAGGTCTCATCCATGTTTGATTTGGAAACAAAACAACACTGAGTTATTAGTGTCTCCATCTGAGCACAGTCAGAGTCCGTCTTACAAAAAAAAAAAAGTGTCACATTAATGCAGGCTGCTACTTTGTCATCTTCTCTGGGCTCTGAGAAGGGTCATTTCACAAGCAGGGGCTCATTCCAGTGCCCCTCAGTAGGATTTGCTGAACCCTCCAGCGTCATGGGTTTCTGCAGTGGATCCCCTGCCCTGAGGTAGCTGCACTTCTCCAGGAGGGTTCCTCTGCTCCTCCTTGTCCTCCGAAACCGGCCTTTTCTGTTGATAACCTGCAGCTCCTTATGGAGGCACTGGTGAGCAAATTTGTCAAGGAAGTCCCTCTCTGTGTCAGGGGACAGTTGGCACCAGTGGGAACTAGAAAATGCCCCTCTGCTCTATACAGTTCTTCCCTGTTCATTGTGCAGTGAAGCCTTCCATGCCTGCCTCTGCTCTCTCTGAGGTGTCAGCCAGGAAAAAGGGCTTACTGAAGTGGGGGGATGACAAAGGGGAAAGCGTGTAACCATGTACCTACGTTGAGCATCTTCTGAATGCTTATCCCACCGGCTGCTGTCTGTGTTACAGGGCTGCCTCTGTCTCCATCCCTGGAGGACATCAGCCATCCCAGGCCCCAGTTGTAGGGTGTGGGCTCCTTAGTTCAAATCACACAGACACACCTCTCCGTGCTGCTGAGAACGCAACCTTCCCAGCTCGTTCTGCTGATATTAAAGGCAGCATTTAGGGATGTGGAGATTTGGCTGGATCAGGACCCTTAGGGAAATCAGGGTCACCCCTGGTGTGCGCAGAACTTGCAGACAATAATCCCATTTAAAAAATTGCTTCTAATGACCAGAGGAACATGCTTTGGCCTGGGGAGGCAGAGGGGCTGTGGTGCCCTGGCAGGCCGGCACTCTCCCTGGCAGCACGCCCACTTGCTGCCGATTCCCACCCGTGTGAATGGGAGCAGAAGTTGATAGATTGTTTCAGTGTCTTGCAAAACGCCACATAACCCCCAAAGGCTGGAAAAGGGCCCTTCGCTCAGCCTCCTTGGCTGTGTGGGTTGGCTTACTGTGCTAAAAAAGCAATCAGAGAGCACAGAGGCAGCCCGCTCTTCTATACCCATTACTGTGCACGCAGCAGTGTTTACTTTGCTATACTTTCCTAATTAGGGAGAGAGAAGAAGCAATATCCATGCACACTATCCCCCGGGAGGAGATTGAATTTTAACACATAACTTAAGGAAAAGATAGAGTTATCTTTTTCAGGACCCAGGCTAATCTCCCCTTTCCACAGGGGGGGATTAGGGTTAGGGTTGTAGGATTTGCAGTTTTAATCAGAGGAGCCTTGACAACTTTCATTGTCTGCTCCAGATTACTCTGGCGTCTCCATATCCTCCCATCCCTCTGAATAATGAACAGCCAAGGACTGAATCCTATCTTACTGATACTGCCGGTCTTGTATGGCTTTATGGAAACTGACAGTACCTTAGTCTGCGGCCTCTCTTTTTAGAGAAAAATTAAGGTTTCATTGGCATTGAGCTTTCACCCTGCTCCCTTCAATGACCTAAACGATCTGGAGAACTTAATGAACTTTTTCCTACTGGTGTCAGGAACAGCACATCCAGTCCTGTCTGATGTGGGTGATGGGTGATAGGTGGCCGAGAGAGGAGAGGAGAGGAGAGGAGAGGAGAGGAGAGGAGAGGAGAG
>NW_020799091.1:30141195-30181752 GCF_003259725.1 Athene cunicularia | reverse complement strand
TTTTTTTTTTTTCCCTGACTGTGCTAAATCCCATACTTTTAAAAGCACAGTGTTCCATTATATTTCCATTAACACTAGCCACCATATTAATAGCTTGAAAACACAGATTGGTACATTTATGCTGCTAATGAGCACCACCCTCCCCTTTTCAAAACATAGTTATGCCATGCAAAATAAATATTACAGCTAATGCTTTGCATTCCTCCCATGCACATGTTTTAAAGACATCAGCAGGGTTTCCAGTCAATCTCAAAGGTCTCATCCATGTTTGATTTGGAAACAAAACAACACTGAGTTATTAGTGTCTCCATCTGAGCACAGTCAGAGTCCGTCTTACAAAAAAAAAAAAGTGTCACATTAATGCAGGCTGCTACTTTGTCATCTTCTCTGGGCTCTGAGAAGGGTCATTTCACAAGCAGGGGCTCATTCCAGTGCCCCTCAGTAGGATTTGCTGAACCCTCCAGCGTCATGGGTTTCTGCAGTGGATCCCCTGCCCTGAGGTAGCTGCACTTCTCCAGGAGGGTTCCTCTGCTCCTCCTTGTCCTCCGAAACCGGCCTTTTCTGTTGATAACCTGCAGCTCCTTATGGAGGCACTGGTGAGCAAATTTGTCAAGGAAGTCCCTCTCTGTGTCAGGGGACAGTTGGCACCAGTGGGAACTAGAAAATGCCCCTCTGCTCTATACAGTTCTTCCCTGTTCATTGTGCAGTGAAGCCTTCCATGCCTGCCTCTGCTCTCTCTGAGGTGTCAGCCAGGAAAAGGGGAGGAGAGGGGAGGAGAGGGGAGGAGAGGGGAGGAGAGGAGAGAACTGATGAATGATTATAGAGGGTTTGTTTTGGGGTTTTGTTTTGTTTTGTTTTACCTACAGGAGTAATGCTGTTAGTAGAGGTCAATGTATTTTGGCGAACCGCTATTTATTTACACAGAATGGAAATGAAATCCCATTCCCCTTACTGAAGTAGAAACAAACACACCTGGCATTTTCCTGGCTCAGAAATCCCATTCTGGTGAGTTCTGTGACCAAAAAAGTCTTGTCTCTGTCCTTGCATGACCAGCCTGCCATGATCCACTGACTTACTGCTGCCATTGCCCTCAAAGGGCAAATCTAAGGGAGCAGCTCTTGCTCGTGCAATCAGAAAACCCCATGGCCTGCATTAATCAGAAATAAGCAGACCTTGAGATGAAGATAATTTTCTTGGTTGAGGATCTAACACAGTGTCCACCTACCCAACAACAGAAAGAAGTTTAACTTTTATTTCAGCTGGGATGCCTGAGAACAAAATGTGTTTAGGCAAGTTACAGAAATATTTTTTTTTTTTTTCCTAGCTTCCTGAAGAAGATGTTTTGTGGTCATATATTGATTTTGACTGTGCTTTCTCATTCTGCTTTAGTGAAGTTTGAGGTGCACTGTCTGATTATAACCTTGAGGGAAGGAAACAAAGGGGGAGAAATACAGAAGACCTGAAAGCCCTGATTTTTTCAGTCTTCCAGAGGACCTTTTCAATCTGTTTTGACATAATTCTCTGATGTGCAAAACCATCAGAATCTGTGGAATTTATTCTAATGGGAAAAATAAAGCAGATTTCAGAACTTCAAAAATTCTTGTGACACCAAAGTGAATGGCCACCCTTGAGCCACCCCTTGTGCTTTGCACAGCCAGGTGCTTCAACCTGCCCTGCAGCTGGCCTTGAGTCATAGCTCATCTGCTGGTCACCGCTTATCCCCCTCATCCTCATGAAATGAATACTCTAGGTCATGTTTAACAGGTCTGTCCCAAAGATGACAATAAGCAACCCCAGAAGAGAGGTAAAGAGAGGAGGTAGGGGATCTGTCTGTATGGGAAGTAGTGTGTACATGGGACAGAGCGTGGCTTGGAGCTATTGGAGTCAGGACTCATGGAGATGTGCAGCAGGACTCAGAAGCTGAGGACACTCCTGGGTCCAGTTATCTAGGTGTAAACACGTTGAAAAAAACACCCTTTCACCTTGGTCTGAATGTGAGGGTGTCTGGTATCCCACATCAGGACCTCCTACTTCCTAGGGAAAGAGCCTTGAATGATTTCTCAGGAGCAGCAGTAATTCAGAAAGGAGGAAAACACATGCATAGAAGGTTTTCTAAGTAAAAAAAATAATTATTCACTCAGCATTGATGTATTTATATGGATTGCACACAGATGTGCTAAAGTTTGGGCTTGGATACTCTTAGCCTAGGGATACCAGAATCTCCATCTCCTGGTGCATGGGGGCTGTTCTGTGTTCCCCGAAGTGTCCTCATATGGCCAAAAAGGGCCCTAAGGAGCTGGCACTGTACTTCCTGGGAGAAAAACCAAAATTTGCACAAGACCCTCTTGTAGCTGTGCAAATCATTTCGGATTAACTCAGTCATGTCAGTGGTCCTGGCAGGGCGATAACTGGCCTTTTTCCAATTTCTCCTGTATTGCTTGATGTACGGCTGATCAGCTTTCAGTCAAAGCTGATATTTTTGTAAATAAATCTGGAAGCAAATTGAGTTTACATTCAGTCTCTTTTTCTATAATGCAGTTTTCATTGATGCAATAAGTTTGCAGAATGAATTTCTTCTGAGAGTCTTTATTATATTTATGAACAAGAGCAAGTCTATTCCACTGGAGTATTTCTACCATAGTATTTTAAAGACAGAGACATTTTAATATCTCGGTTGCTCTCATTAAACTTAGTGGCTTAAAAAAGCGTGACTCCATGTCCAGTTACAGGCATGAAGAATTTATCATCTGTTCAAAAATACTCATATGCTTCCTGAATCCACCCTTGTTTTGCTTGTAGCTCTGGGAAAGCCACTACTTTTTTTTTTTTTTTTTTTTTTTTTTTTTTTCTGCATTACTCTGTCACTTCCAGAAAATAGGATTTCTCACCTACAGATGGTGAGGAGAGAGGAGGATAGCCGTGAACATTAGGTTGAAATTACTTGTCAAGTTTGATCAATTCATAGAAAGACAAAAATCCCTTTTGAAAAGGCACAGTTGATTTTTGAAGATTAGTAGCGGTGTCCTCGCAGCTCCATTGTTTGAGTAAATTATACAAGGGTGCAGTTTATTACCTAAATGAAAGATACATTTGCATGTAGATGGTACATAAATTATTTTATTCTGCACTGGACGGTGCAATAAACAACCCCTCTCCTATACACACACGCACATAAATGCACACATGTATTCACCTACCCGGGACTTATGGCACAGGGGGTGGTTCTCTTCTTTGTGCTTTCTTTTCCCTTTTATTGCCTTGTAAGTATTATTATTTGACAAAGCACTAGGGAAGGAGTACATGAATCTATTAAAGATAACAAAGCTCCATTGTGACCCAAAACTCAGGAAAGCAGACAAATAAATCTTTCATAACGTGGAATGGCTGGTCCCTAGCTCTTCAAGCAAAGAAGGAGTTGATCTCGAAATGAACACTAATCTGAATCCTGCTGTTCTTGTGGCGACTTCTTGTTGCAGCAGTTTCTTCTTCCAATTTAGTCATGTCATGATGTATTAATTACCATCTGTGTGGCTTTGTTTAATGGGAGCATTAAGAGACAATACCTGTTTTGTTCCCTCCCAGAGTAGTATTTATAGGAGACAAGTCTGTGTGTGCCAGAAAACAGCTCCTGATCTGCTGCACACTTTATAGTCCACTGATGTAGGCTGCTAACAGGCAGGCAGTTAGCTGGCTGCCTCTGACAGAAAAAAAGAGATCTGTTTCATAAACACTTCTAGCTTCCTGCTCTGATTTTCAGTCTGTTTTCTTTCCTTCAGAGATACGGTTTGTGCAGCCCTGTACTATGCAATGTCCTCATCGTGCCCAAACCATTCGGTGATTTTGCCTGGGTGCACCAGAGCTGGGGGTGGCTCAGCCTCATCACCAGCAGCTGCATCCAAGGCTGTTTTTCAGTTCTGCAGTGCCCATGCTGCTCTCAGATGTGAGAAGGGCCTTCCCTCTGCCCCATCTCTCTTCCAGGGTGGTGGGATGTCTCATCCTCAGGGAAAGACTGTGTGTGATCTATATGTGCAGCTGAGGAATTGGGTGTCCCATGTAAAGGAATGTTCCAGGATAACCTGAAGCTGCCAGGTGGTTTTCAGGAGAAGTGACCAAGCTGAAGACAAATTGCTCCCAGTGGTGCCTTCAAAGGAGGACAGGCTGCATCATGTGTGTGCTCCTGGGGGACAGTGTGGAGCCTTTGAAAGGGCCATGAAGCTGCAGAAATGTCCTGGGCTTGCAGAAAGTCCAGCTGGAGCTCACAGTCCATCTCTTGCACTAGCCATATGTCTAAGCTTTGGGCTGGAATAAAAAAAGTGTGGATGCCTCAGCCCCCAGCACCTATAAATTAGGGAAAATCCTAGTTCTTCTGTATAAGAAATATCTTGATTCCCCATCTTGGATTGTATTGAAATCCACCTGAAATGTTATGAAAGCTCTCTTTGACCCACTTTGTCTGCTGATCACGTGTGAACAGCCTCAGGAAAAATAAAGCAACTCTTGCTTCTAGCGGTTTTCTCCTTTATCCATTAACATTTCATTTTCCTAAGATTAAGGAGAAAAAGTTGAGGACCCAAACAGCCTCATGTTTATGAACACTTCACAGCAGAAGAAAGAAACAAAATGAAACAACCCCTTAAATTACTGCATTTTCAAAAAGAATCATCATCTCATTGTACAGTGTGAGCCAGGCCCTCATTAGCATCCTGGTCTATTTTTAGCCCCTGGTCTTGCTGTGCATGAAATTTGGCTGTATTAAAGGAAGTACTACACTGCCTTCCCCAAACATCATTTTGGTTCACAAAAAGCACTCTGCCCTTTCCTGCCTCATGTTTTAAGGTGCAATTGCCTTCTCTGCAAACTAGACACTGCTCTGCAACCACCAGTGTATTTGTTCATGAGGAAGTGGAGGAAAATCACTTGCCAGATCTCCCTCCTCCATCATCAGCTCTTTTTTTTGTGTCTGCTGTGAAGAATGTTGTTAATCCTGAAAGAAGTGGAGACATCCTCTTCAGACCTTGTTGAAACAGAGTCTAGGATTGTGCTGGCAGGCCAGAGAAAGCAAGGACAATGGAACATAAATTCTCCGTTTGCTGCTGAACTGGAGACCAATGTTAACTCACAACCCAGGATGCTCCTTCGGTAAACTTTTGTTTTTGTCAGGTGGTAAATGAGTGGTCTCCCTGGGAAATTTCAGCATATGGCAGGGGTCCAAGCACAAGACACCCCTCACTTCTAGCCTGCAGTGTTTAGGGTAGGTTTCACTCTGGTTTTCCTGGACATTTGAGCCCCCAGCAAAGAGCAGAGGTTGATGTGAGCAATGTAATGACTTTATTCCTTTCCTCCCAAGCTAGGTTTGTACATAACTGAAATGGGTCACATCCTCAAAGTGCCCCACTTCCACCCTCTACAAGAAAAACTATTGGTGACTTGTGAAGACACAGGCATGTCTAAAATCAGAGGGGACAACACCCATGCTTCATTCATAAGGGGAGAAACTGGTTCTTTTAGTCCCTTCAAAGTTCCACTTAGTTCCCACCACTTTAGTTCCACTTTCTTTTGCACATGTGGCAGGGAATTTCAGATGTCTCCATTTTGGATCACATACAGTTTTCTTTCACTGTTTTCCTGAGTTTTTTAACACCAGCTCGATGTCCTCTGTAGCTAGCTTCCAGAGGAATGAGTGGTAATGAGGCAGTAATTTGTATGAGAGACAACAGGTCAGCTGAAGGTACCCTGCTCTGAGAAGAGGGTGGAAGTTGCTCCAATAAATCATGAATATTCATATTACACATCTGGTCAGTTTTCATCACTCAGCTCTTTTCAAGGCAATTTCTATCAAGCTTCATGACTACTTGAAACAGGTTTTGGCAATAAGAAAGCAAAGAAAAAGATTGATGTTAAAAGGAATTGACAGGCAATAGGGTTAGAGATCCTGCCCAATTCTCATCTTGCAAATAACCAACCTGAAATTAAAGAATTAATCCATGAAGATCCTTGACAGTTTATGGGATAGTGCTAAAATATGTTCCCTGTTAATTGTCCAGAAGAAAAAAACGAACAAGAATCAACCCTCAAAACCTGCAAGAAATGAGGAACAGCCTCATGTTGTTTCCATTTAATGAAATGACAGAAAGATGAGAAAATGCCAAGAACCTCTTTCTTTTTCCCCCCACACGACCAGCTTCGGACTAGACACAGGACCAAAGCTCTGATTCCCATATGGGTTTTTAAGCTCCCATCACCAAATGCAGGCGGTGCTGAATCCAGGTCATCAGGGCAACTGGGGACAGCCCATGCTGGGAGCACTGGGACCTGTGTTTTGCCTTTGGTGACGGCAACACTTTTCTTTTCAAACTGGTTGTGACTGTAGAAGATTAAAGGTAGGCAATAACAAATTGTAAGGCAAGCTTTAGCAGGCAGTGCACTTTGACAATTGTTCTTTTCTTCCTAATATTTCATTTCTACCCTTTCACGATGCACTACCCTCTTCATAAAACTAGCCCTCCAATGCAAACATGTGATACAAGCTGAGAATGCCAAATAGGATTTAATGGCATTTTTCATGGCAGACATTGTGAAATGTTTTACAGATACCAATAGAAAGGTTTATTGCTGCTCTTTTAAGTAATATATCATCATAAGGATTTCTAGAAAAATTATATACACTGGTTCAGATTAAGAAATTCTCTCTGAGGTACCACTGCATGTTAAAGTAGAGCACTTCATACAATGTAATATATTAAGTCAATGTCAAATATTTGAGGGGGACAGTGGAATATGAACATTACCGAACACAAGTATATGTCAAAAAACCTATGGAAGAAAACACTGCTTAGGATTTGTACATTAAATTTCTTACCTATTCCTATGTCATTTTCTTTACTTAGTAAATTTCAATATGGCATACCCGACCTGGGTTCAGGCAGGTTATCTATGCTTATCTTCAAGTCTGTGTTTAGTCCTTTCCTCTCCATTGAAATGCTTAAGCATATGCGAAGATCTCTTGACTGAAGCCCTAGGAAAACATTGCTATACATTGGTCCTTAAATGAAGCAGCTGCTCTAGGATCTCATGTGGCACAGCCTTGTACTGCTCACCCAAAAAGCAACAGTTTCAGTTTCTCAAAGGATTAATTTTCTTGAGGCATTAGCAGAGTGATACTGCTTGAATTTGGAAAGAAAAGAATGGGCTTTTGAAGATGCTGTCATTGATGCTTACAGATGGACACACCTCAGAGTCTCAAAGGTTAAGCTAAGCATTTAGATTAAGTGACCTGAGCTGTAATTAAATCATGGAGTAGTCATGTTCCAGAAACCCCTTTTTTCCGTAGTCCTTTGCTGAGCTTCAGGGATGCCCACCAAGACCCAAGCACTCCTTATTGCACTCTCTGATGCTTCTTTCTAACTGAAACTGTAAGCCTGTCTTGCAATCTCATGCTGGTTTTCTGCCTGCTGCACGCTTCGCAATACCTTGCGCTAGTTTGCCTTGGGGTTAAATGTGTCTATCCTGGGAAAAGACACTGTATTATGACATGCGGCATATAACACAAGGCTAAAGAGATATCCAGGATCCTCTAACCCTTTGGGAATATAAAGTCTTGTGCAATTATGTTGACATAGCATAGAGGTGATTTGGGTTCACTTTTTCAGCTGGAAATCTTTCTTTTTAGAAGAATTAAATCGAGGGCCTTTAAGGACTGCAAGGGAATGCAATTGCTACCTGTGGAAGAATAAGGATAGTTTTTGTGGGGTGTTTGAGCTGAAGGCAAGACTGCTTGTGAGGGAAGGAGACTGCTCTGTGGTGGGGTGATGAAGGGACAACCAGCTCTTCTGCCTTGGGGGTGGTGATTCCCTACCCCATGATGGTGTTTGAGCTGGAGCCGCAGCCTGAAGCCTATGGTCTGAGGGACTGAGGACCATTCATTCTCAGAATCATGCATCACCATGACCATAATCAGAATCTCCCCTGACAAAGTGATTTGAATGCTGTCATCACCACTGGATGGGAAGAGAGCAGTAAGCCATAGGCATTTTAGTGACAGTGAAAATGCTTCCCAGTATCACCACTGTTATTTCTGCCTTTCCCTAGAGGACCTGAGACCAAACATTTGTGTAGCTAAGGAGTCAGGAGGACCTCTCCTGATCACAGCTTTGAATGGGAGCTAGCCAATAGCAGCCAGAGCCCTTTTCCAATACACTCCCGCTTGACAATAAATAAGTCCTTAAGCCAGCTCAGTTAGTGCTTCTCTGATCAGAGACAACTGCCATGAGTCTTTTAACATGCAATTATGCTTTGAAAGGTCACTCTGTGAAAATGGTGCCGTGAGGCTCTATGTTTATTGACTCCTTTCCCTGGGCAATTTGCTCAGTTTACATGTAATGAATAAATGCTGTTCTTGGCTGCTGCCCAGCCCAATGGGTCTGAAATCCAAGCTGTGTCAGCTTTCTGCCAGGGCATTATCACCGAAACTGAAGGTTGCTCCAGAAAAACCTCTTAACCTGTAGCCTAGGAGTGTCTTTTTCCTGACACATTTGCATTTGGGCACTTTGCTGTAATCCTCATTATCAGCAACCCCTATTTCTTCTTGTTTTCAGCTGGACTGCACCACTCCTTGCATCTGAGTTACATTTTGGTGCCATTGTGTCCCACTGCTAATTTTCACCTGCGATGTAGCTCCTAACTTAGTTGTGAGGGTTCAGACCTGTCTCTAGAAGTGGCTGCTGTGTCTGCTCAAGGCAATCAGAAGAGAAAAATGGGTGGTTTTTTTCATGTTAGACAGTATACCAGCCTTGTAGAAGGCTGTAATCTGTAGGGTTAATTTAGCTCCAGGATGGGCAGCTGACCCACCATGGGCTGAGCAAGTGACTTAACCTTGTAAAGTGGTGGGACTATCATGGCAGGATGGTTTCTGATGCTTGTGCTGGCTCACCTGTAGCCAGATCACAACCCTCACAGCAATGCAGTGTGAATGTAACTGCTTTACAAATTTAGGGCTGTAAAGGATCATTCTGATCTTGTGGCTGAATGGTGCAGATTGGGTTTCTACAGCAAACCTGCACCTGCGGAATATCATCAAGTCTGGAGAAAAACTACACTGTGCCTACACAGAAAAGCAGTCATGTCAGTCACTGAGGAAGTGAGAACCAAAAGTGTGGTCCATTTGACTTGATAGCCACTGAGTTTTCATGGGATGTGCAACCATCACTGTATAGGGAAACTCATGAGTCATGGTAAGGTTTTCACTTAGGTGGACTTGAGTGAAGATAAGTGTGTTTTGCAGAAAGAAATCCTCTATTTCTCTCTGGTTGGGAAGAGCTATGAAGTTAAGGTTAATATTCAAAGACTTCTCAATATTTGGGTCTGTGCTGTTTGGAGTTTTTCTCTATGCACAATGATGGGCCCTTCAGGCGGACACCCTCATGGTTCTTCTGTGCCAGCCTCAGTGGCCTGGGCACCTGCGTGGCTGGTGACTCCGATCTGCTTTCTCCAGGTTTCCAGCTGAGAGAAGAAGAGAAATCAGGAGGCATGGGTGAGACGTGATCCAGCACGGGCAGTACAATTAAGTGCTCATCCTCAATACACTAAGGACGTATCTCATGCAGAAATGTTTTTTCAGCATGATTTCTCAGTGTATACATAGCCACCAGTCAACATATGTCAGTCCTGCATAATAGGCTGGTGAGTTTGCCATAACCCACAGCCTGGCTGTCAACATCAGCCTCTACAGATGTACACTGCTGGAGGGCCCAGGTTTAATCCCTGCCAGTTTTCAAGGCAAGAGTTATCACACACAATTGCTGTACAACAGCAACAACAATTTACAGGCTGTCAGGAATGCAGCCAGTCCTCCTCAGACCTGGGGCTGTCTCTTGTCTTCTGCCAGTCCAGCAGAGGAGCCACGTGCAGGCTTACCCAGAGGAGGCTGGATAAATCTTGGCAGCTCTCATACTGGTCACACTGTTCAGTGGATATTTCTACTCTTTTTACAGTTTGGTTAAGTATTTCTTTGTGAAAACTCTGTAAGTGACAGAGCAGGGGCTGTGATGTGCCAAAGTTCAACCTTCTGTCTACTGGAAATCCTTTTCCAAGGACAAGTCACAAGAAACTACTGCCCAGAGGCAACAGCAATATATTTTTTTGCTTCATTCAGGACTCTCCTAGTTATTTTTTTAATTCAACATTTCTTTGAATAATCAGGGTAGCCCTGAGACTGTCACTCTTCTGAATATCTTCTTCCACATCTCAATATGGCAAAAGCACAGGCATCACCTGAGAATCACTTTGAGTAATGATCCCTTTCAGTATCAGCTGCTACTTTTAAAGATGTTATCAGCCCTAAAAGGCCTTGCTGCATTATTATTTTATATTAGTATATGATATGATTATTCGTTTATATTACTGTAGTTCTCAGAGACCTTTCTGTGGATCAGTACCCTACTGTGGAAGGTGCAGTAGCTCCTAGCCATGTTTTGTAGCCTTCTGTCATTATCATAAGCCAGAGAGAAACCCATATCCCAGAATAGAAGCCATCTGATAGAGATATGAATGGGCCTAACGCTTCTGTGCAAGTTCCTGTTTTAATTCTCAAAGCTACGTGAGGGACTCGCACTGATTTTGGCTGCTGTTGGGCTGAACATCTCTTAGAATTGATGGCATCCAGTTCTGTGGCCTAGCAATTCACCACACTTTATTAGGACAGATCCAAACAAACCTCTGCAGGTGTATCCAGTGCTCCTGCTGTGAAAGACAGGGGCAAAGATGTAGGGCTTGCCTGTGTCGCCCCCATGCACACACACTGATGACTCTCACTGAGCCTCAGTGGAGCCTCAGTGTCTCATGCCCTAAAACCATTGCAGCTTAGAAGTCAGTATTAGCAGATTTTTAGAAAACAGTCTTAAAGCCATCAAAGCTTGCAAGCCAGCTTCTTGAGAGCTGTTATCTTCAATAGTTGAAGCAGGGATTGTAACATGGAGAAAGTGTCTACATAAGGTTGTGCTTGCAACTCTGGATTCACCCTGAACAGATGTGAGGTGTAGCGCTCTCCCCACTGTCTGCTGGTCAGGTAGTATGGTCTGAAAAGAAAGTTCCCTTCCAGACTTGTTTCATACATGACAGCGTCTGCTTTACTTTTAAAGTGGTTTCCCTTAGCAGAGGAAGGGAGAATATCTGAGTTTCTCCTAAACTCAAGTCAATAGGGCCTGACTGGCAGTGAAATTATTCTTGCTAATCAGACATTCAGTCTGCAGCAATAAGGAAAGTGCTTTTAGGATCACCTGAAAACTTTGCCCCACATCTTGCATTTGCATTTGAATAAGTTTATTTCTTTGTCTAAAAGCTCTGATTTTTCAGCCTTCACTACATGGATGTTGAAGCAGTTCATCACTGTTGCCATGAAAGTTCAAAGCCATTTATCTTCAATAAGGTTACTTGATGCAATTTCTAACAGCAAGAACCCCTCAGTCCTGGGGCTTTCTACAAGATTAAGTGATGTATTCAGATAGGCAATGTCTCAAGAGGATTTTCAGTACCTGGAAGATATGAAGCTCAATCTAGTTGAAGGACAGCAGGCTTTGCAATTGGTGTTTCCCATTTGCTTCCCGCTAAGGTTTGTTAGGCTCTTTTTTTGAGCCTGGCATCCCTTTGTGAAAGTACTGCAAGAACAGCTACCTTTGCATTGGATGTTAGTCCTTACCCTTCTCTTTAAGATGATCACTGCCTGCTAATCCTTCACATGCATTTCTGGAGGGGCAGAGCCCAAAGAGGGATAAAAGAGTTATGCATTAGTCTGTTGCCTTTGTGCAGAGAGAAAGAATGAGTGATCGTAGTCCTAACCATGGGTATGAGGTATAGGTTTAATTTGATGTCAAAGATTTTTTGGGTGTTTTTCAGCCAATACTTTCCTACCTCAATGGGAGTTATGCAGGTGAAAGGCAACAAAACTGACAGATGCCAGGACTTGGAGGAACTACTGGCAGCTGCAGGTAGCTGGGTACCCACCGAAACCAGAGGATCTGTGGGACAGAATTGGGGCTGGGTGTCTGCACTCACTATGTGACATCAGGGCCATCTGCACAAAGACCCACAGTGCCAAGGCCTGATCCTCTCATCTGCACTGCTCCCAAGGCAAGGTTTCCAGCAGATGAGAGACCCTTGTGCTGGGTGGAAGGTGCTAATGTGGAGACTCCTCTCTTCACAGAGCCTCAGCTCCCCACTGGCTTGCTGCTTTCAGGAGGTCTGATCATTTTCCTGACAGACCCCGCAGCGACCTCACTTCACGTGGTTTCTATTGAGTAATGTTTCTGTACAGTGGTTGAGCTCTGCCCTCGGTTGTATGTGTATGTCTCTGGAGCCTGCAGGCACTGCCCTGTGCTACCTTGTTGTGAAACCCCCTTGTCTTCTGCAGGGTCATCTCTGCAGAAGATGAATCATCTTTTTGTGTGAATAGTTCTGGTGATGATACATGTGGCAATCTTTGTTTTCCGCCATTCACTCAGATGGTGTGAGCATGCGGAGTTAATCGGATTTAAAAAACCCCAAACAACCAAACCTTATGCTTGTGTTGAACAGTTTAGAAGCTGCAGCTCCTCCATGTGAGAAGGTGTTTCTCATCCAGCTGAAGCAGGAGTGCATTTCTGAGTCTGCTCTGACACTATTCTCTGATCAAAGTGTTTTTCAGATGTGTTATGGGCTAGAAAAGCAGATAAATCACCTATACTATGGTACTGTCAATTGGGTTTCATTCCTCTGATGCCCAAAAGAGAGAGCCATGCTGCAGTATCCAGCAATTTATTGTAAATCATTCATTTTGTTATACCCATTTCATTGTCTAGAATTTACCATCCCTCCTTTCTCTAGTAGTTTACTGGCCTGTATTCATAAAGGATGGTATGAAACAGAGAACATGATATCAGAGTCCAGTGGGAAGAGGACTACTGCCCTACTTCTCAGAAAGCCCTCAGGCTGGCACTGGCACAGCAAGATCGTTTGTCATCTTCAAGATGATGAGACTCGGGATGCTTCAACTGATTTATAAGGAGTCGTGGATATATGATGTGAGCTTAATTCATAATGGGATTGAGCTGAAAGCACTAGTGCTGTTTTACTGCAGATCTGACATTAACATTCACACTGTGTCTGATGGATAGTGCAGAAGAACCAAAGTAGGTTTTCTAGTGGGTCTGGTAGAAATCCATCTGGCTAAGTCTGATGAAATTGTTGCTGCAATTTACTAATCTAGGCACAAGAAGATCCATCCATGAAGACAGATATGTAAAAACTCTAAAAAACCCTACCAACCCACCATTTTGTCTATGTAAAAAAAAAAACCAAACCAACCCCAAAATAAAGAGGGAACACTTCTCTCAGGTAGGTAGGAAAACAGAACTTTGCAACAACTGCATAGCAATTTTTCGAGACTTCATTTTCTCCTGCACCAAATGAAGGGTACTTCCTTACTTCAAAGAGATGTAAGGCTGTGTTCTTCACATTTTTAAAGGAATTTGGAGTGACTGGGTACAATACATTATGAAGATGCTAAACATTAGAGTACAAAATGAATTTTAAAAGTTCTGATTTCAGCCCAAATTTAGGAAACCAAGCTACAGCTGCCTTTCAACCATGAGTAGCTGTAGTGTTATTTTATGGGCACTGAAAGAGTACATGTGAATTGAATTTCATTGCTGATCCTACTTGGCAATATTTTAGGATTTCTGTCTCACAATGCAGAATATTTGCTTCACCTTTGCTTTGTAGCAGCGAAGGGTTGCTCATAGGCTTTGAATCATGACAGAATTAGAATGTCCTCTGTGGTATAAAGTCCTTAAATATACCCTTAAACATTTGAGTTTTATGTTGAGATGCTTATGAAGGCTGGATACAGGCACCCATATCTCTTTTCTCCCCAAAATGTGTCCTTGTTTTCTGTACTGGGAGCCTTAAGGGGCAGATTTTCATCAGTATTCCAACATATCTGGATTTCTGAAAACCCTGCTAGACCTGGGGCTTTGCAGCAGTGGAGAGAACCAAGCAAGGAGGTTACCCCGTTGGCTGCAAAGAGCAGTGAGAACAATTTAAGCAATGTCACCCAAGAGGCAAAAGCGGGAGGAGGCAAGCTTGAGAACAGGCTGAGAAGGGTGGCCCCAAGATGATGGTGAGGACTAGGAAGGAAATAGACTGAACTGGTTTTGTGGCAACAAGAAAGCTCTGGGAGAAGGACACATGGGATGTGAGGAGGTCTGTGTCAGGGATGTCACATTTCCACTGTGTTCCCTGCCCCATTGAAACCAGAATATACAGGATACTGTCAAGGGATGGACATGCCCATCCCAGAGAACTACTGTTGTCACTCACACTCATCCTTTGATCAGGGGCATGCCCGAAAATACCAGCAGCACATTCTTCATTTCAGTAGCTATTTCAAGAACAAAGTTCTGGAACAAGTGAATACCTGAGGGATACCCTCTGTAGCACTGGTGGTAATCATGTAACAAAAGCAGTATTACGGCAGTGTACAAAGAGCTCAGGAAGTTTAAACTAGAGGAACTGTGTTTATTGGGGTTTTATTGCCTTTGACTTGCTTTAATTCAGAAGCAGAATATTTGCTGGAGGAGCTGGAGAATCCAGTTTCAGTCCACAAAAATGCCAATAATTTATTTATTGCTATCATTTAGGGAAAGGGCAGCAGTTGCCGGTTCTGAATATTTAACATCGCAGGGAAAAAGCAAGCAAGCCACTCTGAAGCCTGCATGTTCCAGTGAAGCTCTGCAAACCAGCATGTCCCCCTGGCCCCCCAAATTCAGAGGTGGGAGAGCTGTGAAGGTATGCCTCGGCACACTCTTACAGGGACTGAAACTTCTTCAGACCTCAGCTTGCGTGGTCATGAACAGCCTGTTGAAGAGACCCTAGCTCCTCTCTGAGCGGTGACCTGCTATGAAAGCCCAGGTAAGGAAGGAGGCAAGATACCTCTGCAACTCAGAAAGCGTTACCTGCATAGCATTCATCTCAGGAAAATTGCAATTCGTTTTACTTCACACATCATTTATAATAATTCCCAGCAGAGCAGCAGGTGAGAGAGATTAGCATCCGTTATTTTGCGTACCCAAAGCTAGCTACAACAAGGTGCCTTTTGAAACACTGAAGGACTGTCCTTAGCTCGCTTCCCCCCTTCCTTTGTTTTCCAAGGGACTTGAGCAATGAGCCATTCTAGCCACTAACTGACCCAACCCACCAGATGTTTCTCAAAAAAGCATTCAGGCTCAACCAGGCCACAGCCACACATGGGCAGAAGGGAAAACAGGAAAAGACAATTTCCCATGCTTCTCATGTGTCACACTCACTGTAGATTCCCCTCCTTCAACACATCACCAACTGCAGTGGAATTTCACTGCTGCTGTTGATTATGGAGGAGACATGCCTGACTGCAGATGGGACTGAGTGTCAGATTGCCAGCACCTGCCTCTGACTCTCCCCAAGGACCCATCCAAGGGAGAAGCTCTTAGAGAAGCCCAATGCCTCCTTGTGACCACGGCCATCTGTGAAACGCCCTCAGCAGAAGAAAGGGACCATCACCACCCCCCACATAGCCAATTTGCAAACAGATCTTCCAGTTGCATTGTTTTAAATCAATATTTAGCAGCATGTGCTGTGGGTCTAAGTGGCACAGAATTCAAGAGCAGGATCAGTACACAGCTTAGGACTGTTCTGATACTTTATTTTCTGGAAATCTCTTTTTGAATGCTTGAGGAAATAGGAGCTAAAAAGGTAACGCCCCAATGGCTGGCTGTGGTTATATCCATCCCGGAGACAGACCAGCTAGCAAGCCTCTCACTGCCCAATCATGATACAAGAGTGAGATTTAACCATGCTCACAGTGACCACCCATTGTCTGTCATCCCCAATTTAATGCAGAACAAGGCTTTCCAGACCCTGGTTCAGCAGAGTTGCTTGCTTTTCTTCTGAAGCTTTCATTGTCTGGGTGATGAAGGTTGGTTCCTCAGAAGCTGAAGGGAGCTCTGAAACTGCAGACTCCCTGGGACTTGGTTGTGACCACAGGGTAAGAGTTAAATCACTATTGCTAATATGGAAACCTGGGTGCTCTTGTCCCTTCGTGGAATACTTTACCTTCTACCAGGGACAGGGGCCTCCTTAATACCAGGCAGTTAGGCAATGAAGGGAACACATTTGCACAGCATGCTCAAGCCAAAGGTTTCTAGGAGTCACCCTGGGTGCACTTTCCAGGAGAAAGTGTTGTTTCCAGTGTTGCTGGAGGTCGACAATAAATTGATTAGCCTCTTTAAAATTTCTCATAAAATTGTATTAACAAAACAGTAAATACATTACACAGAGACTGTAACCACAGGATGTTTACATAATGCCCACTGTGGACAAGTACTAAATACCATAAAAGACCTGAGACCCCCCCAAAAAGTCTGTAAGTTCTGACTCTCACAAGGCAGCTAGAGCACCATTGTTCCTCCTCCTTCTCCTCTTCCTTTTCCCCCTCACATTTCATCTTCAGCGTTGTGAACTTTGCTGGTGGTTATTGCAATTCCTATCGCTAGGCTTCCATTGTCAGAAAAGAGCTGAGCCAGGGAAGTGTTCAGCACAAGGCAATCCCCATCTGAAATTACAGAGTCAACACACTCCAGTACCGACCTGGGGGTAGCCTCCCACTTAAGGCGCCTCTGGTTCCTGTTGAGCTCGAGCCGGTAGGTGAAGTTGTCGGCTTGGGTTGGCGTGCCAATCAGCATCATCGTGGCAAAGAACTGGGGGTGGCCTTCATACTTCTCCTGCTTCCTGAGGACCAGCAAAAACTGGTGGCCAAGGCAAGAGTGCATGATGATCCAGTCCGTGGGTGCAGGCAGATGCATGTCCGTGGCCAGGAAGACAATCTCTGCCCCCTGAAGGATGTTGATGCGGTGGGTCTGTCTCAGGTGGGACACCACCACCTCCAGGTGCCCTTCCCATGGGCAGGAGTAGAGTGGGCATGTGCAGGGAACCAGCTGGGGGTCGTGCACTGCTTCATGGTGATGGCAGGGAGGAAGGATGCCTTGCTCCACGGATGTCTGTGCACCTGCACAGCGGGTCGGTGCATACTACAAGAAGAGAGAGATTACATGTGATAGCAAGTGGACCAGAAACCAACTCAGATATGCAAGGTGCAGACCCTACAGACATCAGTCACCTAATATTCCCCCCTAAAACAGCACCAGCGGGAATGCCAGGAACTCACCACTCTGGAGATCAGGGGCAATCCAGACCTGGATCTGCACAGCAAAAGGTACTGGCAGTTGCCTTGTTCTCCAGGATAAGGGAGAAATCATTTGAGCCATGATAAGTCACTTCAAATGAAAGTGATGTATTTGTTTAAAGAGCAGTTTCATTAGTTTTGGGGGAAAAATCTGATTAAAAAGAAGAGAAAGCCCAACAAAGCAAGGACAGCATGGGGCATTTTATATAGTTAAGGCTCTTGTAGCTCAGAACAAGGAAATGAAATATGTATGGCTTTATTATTCTTTAATGAAACACACTGGCAAATACAGGCATTTCTCCTGAAACAATATGCTTTATAACACCCATAATTTGTGAAATAACAGTTTTTATTGTATACGATGCTTGCTTGTTTTTTTTTTTTTTTTTTTTTTTTTTTTTTTTTTTTTTTTTTTTTTTTTGTGTTTAATTGATGCACTTACCTCCATAAATCTTAAATGTCTCTTAAAGGTGGATGGATGGCAAATTTAGGGCATTTTTATACTAAAGTAAATTTGGATTAAGGTAGGGCAGCTAGCTAAAAAGGCAGCAGCTCTTGGAGAAAAATTCCACATGAGGACTAGGAAGCAAACCTCTCTGCTTCTGTCAGGAGGATGTTGAAGAGAAATGAGTAAGTCTTATTCAACCAAGAGTGTATCCACATATATTGTTATTCAGGAAGAGTAATGGCTCTCCACAATAACTCTGCTCATAGACAAACCCTAAGGCACAGACATGCTGGACATGATTCATCCTACCCTTTTTTAAGCATTTACTTCAGCTATCCGAGACAGAACCCTGGTTACCTTAGACTGCCTCTGCAGTCACTAGAGTGAGGCAGCCCTTCTCTTCGCTGGAGTAATTCAACTCCTAAGAGTGACTAAGGCTGAAATCCAATCTGTCTAGTTGTACCTAAATTTTACATGCTTAAATGTAGGAGGACATTGTCTTTCTCTGAACTCCTTTGGAAATGCTTGTAAGGAGTATAAGAATCAAGAGAACATACATATGTATGTACATTTCGCTTTAACGTATGCTTTAGGGAGATTCATGTAATTCCCTGAATACTTCCCCATGTTTGCTCATTTTAACGTATGTACCCAAAATTACAGGGACAACAGTATGGTTCTATCATCTAACAGTTCTCCTTCATGCCATATCCAAGTTACAGCCGATTTGTGCTTTATTCAGCTATTTTTGAGCAGAGATTTTTTTTTTTTTTTTAACCAGGGGCAAGCATAATCTCACATAATATGTGCCAGATATGTTGTAAATGGTGTGTTGTCTCATCTCTCTATGTATACTGTGATGCCTTTCATTACAGCCTTGACAAGAGAGTAAGCATTCCTACTGTAAGCATTTTTTCCTACCAGAACTTGCACTTTTGCTTTCTAGGATGTTTTGGAAGAATTGGGTCAACTGTCCTAACTCTCAGATGACCAGAGCTTCCTTGCCAATGAAGATGACAAAGTCCTGCATCTCCATTCTCATTTTGTCCGTAGCTGTCAAGGCATGTGATGGACAGAGAAGGGTTGTGACTGCTGCTGCTGTGAAATTCATGGTTCTTCCCAAGGCACCGGGTGTCCTGTTTCTTCTTCCTCTGACATTTGATATGAAGAATAATTGGCTATTTAAGGCCTATTATTGAACCTTGCAGCTTTTTCTTTGGAGAATTATTACTTGCTTGTCTCTTCCTCATATTTTATTTGTTTTGCTGTATAAAATTCAAGAAAATAAACTTTCCAATAAGATAATGAATTGAGGACAGATAAATGACTATCACTGTCTGGGAAATAAAACAGGTCATTATAGACTAATCGAGGTTTGTGGTTTTAGCTGCCTGCTTATCACAGTGGGATTGCTGGTTCACACTTAATTCTACATTAATTTTTGCATCCCATTAGGATGAAAGTTATGGTTAATTTAAACTCTTTTTGGTGAAGGAAGCTACTGCAATGGCAGATCGTAAAAACCTTTTAAAAAAATCCCTGAAATGCTAATTGCCTCATAAAATGAATTCTGATCTCCCAATCTAATACAGTGGGTGTGAGCAATTACTTTCTCTCACCAAACTGTTAATGCAACATTAGTGATTATACTAATTAAAACTAATGAACTCATACTCACATGCTGATAAACCTCTCAACCACTCGACAAGTTCCAGCCTTCTATCAGTTTTATTTAACTCCTCTTTAGGAAAATGAATCTTAAATTAACCTCTTGAATAACATTCAAAATTAGGTTTTGAAATGTGAAGTTTTATAGACTGTGTATAATTCTTCTCCAAAGATTACCAGAGTCAGAGAAACCATTTCCACTGAGGATGTAATTGAATTTAGAAATGCATTCTCCTAATTTGATAAGCATGAAGAGCAATGGTAGCTCATCCATCTAAACTGTATCCAAGGTAAGAAAAATATCTCCAAAAATCACTTTATGACAAGCACATCTCTATGGCTCAGGAACTGGAAAAATAAATTACGATGAGCAATTTACTCAATGTATAATTTTTTTTTTTTCATTTGTGATTCGTGTGTGTGTGAAAATAATTAAGAATTCCTTTTCACATCTCACATTTTCAAAACATTTCCATGAATCATTTCAGCAAAGGATTTTTGGTCTGACTTTGTTCAGGTTTATTGAAAATTCTGGAAATTCAACGCAAATCACATGATCTGTTTTTATTCCCTGACTAGGTGAAAATCATCTTCAACATCTGGTTTCTGAATGATTTAACATTCCTGTTTCTAAATTCTAAATTTTGTAATATTCTGAAAGAAAGGTTGAAAAAATCCTTTTTTCTCTGTGAAAAAAAATCTCATAGCAAACTATTATTTTGCTTTCACTTTTGAGGTATGAGTGTAAGTACTGGAGTGTCTGTGCCCTTGTTGATTTTTCATATGGCTGTGAATCAAACCTCTAAAACTGAAATGCAAAACGGGCATATAATGGTCACCTTGAGTGCATTTAAATGTTTGAATAAATATTTATGAACACTTTTTTTTCCATGTTTAATCTGCTCCAGTATTTATTATCCATCATTTATTGCCTGATTACCTAATAAAATTAGGTTTATTATATTGTTGCATCAGTCCAGTATTATGCTCTTTTAGCCTGTTGGCCCATTTCAGTCAAATTTAACTGTGTGATAGACGTCTCAAAGACTTTAATTTTCAACCAGTTTTGTGAGAAGAGGCAGCAGGGTAGAGAAGTATGACCCTTTCACATCTCCCGGGAGGAACAGCTTGCTATGTGGGTAGTTTTACATTGTCAGATAGGAGAGAACCTAAACAATAGCAGTTTGATCCCACATGTGTTATGGACACCAGAGAACCCACATGAGACAGCGCCTTTATGAATAGGAGAAAGGGCTTCAGCCAGAGTGCTCCTCATTAGATGAGAGATAATCCCGCCACGAGACACCAAACCGCAGGAAATCAGGCTCTGCTGCTCATAGAAAAATTTCTTTTTAATGATGTAGCTTATTACAGTGTAATTCTTTTTAAGAACAAGTCATTTGGCAAAGAGCAATTTATAAACACATGGTGCTTTTCTTATGGGAAAAAAAAAAAAGTTTATATTTGGACCTGTGTCTCAGGGCTTCTGGATCCTGCCCCAGCTTTTCTGCTGACTTTCTGCTAAAAATGAAACAAACTGCTCCAGGTGTGACTCATCTGTTCTAACTTTGATGCCTGAGCATTAGGTGTCTAACTGGAGAACATCATCTGCTTTTACAGCCCATGCAGAGCCCTGGAGTGCAATTTACTTCATTACGAAAGACGCCAAAGGCTCTTCCACCCCCAGACACCGCTCTACACACAGCCAGGACAAAACCCGTCCTCAGGGTAGACCCGCAGAGGTTTTTCTGGTTTCTAGACAAGGAGTAAAAGGGCATCCCTATTCCAGTCAGGAGAGAGTTGTACTGCTATGGGTTTCTTCTGCACTGGAGACAACACAGTATGTGGAGAGAGAAATGGGTGCCTGTTCACATGAGGGTGTAAATCTGTGCCTCCCTCCCACCATTACACCTCCAGTCACTAATGACTTGACAGAAAATCCAGGGGAAGGTTGAAAAGTAGATCCAAGAGGTAGAGATTTCTAAGAGGTAGCAAAGACGCAAGCATATCTCTGAGTCTGCAGCTGCAAAGCTGAGGCACCCAGCCAGGAGGGACGGCTTTGGTGCTGCTCCTCATGTTCTGAGGGACCTTGTGTATTTTAACTAGCAAAAACTTGAGTTCAACTGTGGTAAAAATAGTGAAAACAGAGGCAGCAACCCATGCTGCACCCTTGCTGGCTGAGTTCCAGACACTGTGGGGTGCAGGCACTGGCTATACCACGATCCTTCAAGCCCTGCTTCTCTGCTGCACATTGGTGGCTGCTGCCCTGAGCAGCCAAATGCCTTACAATCAAAGTCCTGACTTGCAAATGGAGAATTTGCTTGATGCAAACCCCTCAGGGTGAGGGAGGGTTGAATCCAGTCTTCCCACCCCAGACCCTGATGATATGGAGTATAATAAAAGGAGGGTGAGTAGCACCACCACATTGTAGAAGAACAAACGCTGCTCAGGTATTCAGAGTGAAGGTTAAATGTTGCCTTTCTGCACTAGTGTAATACTGGGAGCCTGGATGCCATATTCATAATTTTATTTACAGTAACACCCATAACTTGTAAAAATCAGCCTTTTACATGCCTGTGAACAGTGCCAGTGCATGCCAAGAACATCCCAAGGAGAGAGGACAAGGATTCGTTTCTTGCCCAGTCAATAAGGCTTTCTGACAGCAAAACACATTCTGCGAATAATCATCCTTTTCCAGACACTTTACACAGGTGCAATTGCATTTTGTTCAGTGATGACACACAACTTTGCAAACACTCATTAATTCACCCGTGGGCTGGGCTATTTGCTTGAGGAAGCCAATGGTGTAGTCTGGTGGCTGTCATGGTAGGACTTCAGAGCCGGGTCATGCAGAAAGTGGCAGAAATGAAAATAAAACTGTTGGACACGGCAGCCAACCCAAACCAGTGGACAGACCTCCCCTCTCCACCCCAGCCCAGCTTTAGCACACCCTGAGACATTACAACTTAATCCTCCTTCCAAGAGAGTACCCGTATATGCTCCTCCTGTGGATCCAAACTTTCCTCCTCAGACACAGCTTTCTTGGGGGGATTACCGCAGACTTGGTAAGAGCCGTGTATGTTCACGGCAGCCGTGACCCTTGGTGGGAGCCAGGGGTTGAGAGGGGCTGTTCTCACACCGCCTGTTACAAACCTACCCCCGGTGCTAATGCTACCTCCTGCTACGGCTGATCCCACTCCAGACTCCTACTGTGTACAACTCAGTAAAATTTACATTGTTTGGGATAACACCTGATTCAGGCTGACTTTAAAATATGTATTAAAAAATATATAGTTTTACATAAACATGCATACACCTATTTATATATGGACTCATAACACTTACAGGTCTGATTTAAATGTTTCTGAGAATAATGCAGTGAGGGAAAACAAAGTTTTGTCCAGGTCAAATAATTTTGGAACCCTTTTTATTTAAAAAAATAGTGGGATCTGGGTGGATGGAAGCCCATGCATTTTGATGATGAGCTTATTTTTCCTGTTCTTGTGAAAACAGTCTCAAATTTGAGATTGCATATTTAAAAAAAAACCCCAAAAACTGCCTCTGAGAAGAGTCCATTTTGTCATGTCTTTTTTCTTCTATGAGTCTTATTGCTGTGGCTGTCTCTCTGCATCACAGACATATGTCAGCTGATACCTATGATGTTGAGCTAAAGTACAACGGCAATATTATTTCCCAGTTTAGGGTCAAGGAATTCAGGCATGAAGAGATTAAAGATCCAAGTGTATTGATCCCATTTTGTTGCTCATATCACACAGCCCCTGATTTTTCATAGTAGAACTGCCTCCTAGAGCACTTGATATTTTCAAAACTCAGCCTCCATTAACCTCAGATGCAGCTACAAGTGATTAAACTATCTGCAAATCAGGTCTAAGACTTTAGGTTAAGCAACCTGGGAGCAGATATTGACTGACTAGAAGCTATCCATGAACAGCTTGCTCTAAATGACTCTCCAGAATCATACAGGGCTTTCCGGGAAGAGGCATGTGTGGAGTCCAGCTCTCCAGGGCAACTCCATCTTCCTCCCAGCTACAGGACCTCCTTGCTAATGCGCCATTGCTTATCTCATCTCCTCCACCGCCCCACGTGTGACAAGGGACAATAAGGGATGCCACAGGTAGGTGAGCAACCTGGAAACGTGCCATGACAACTCGGTGGATTTTTTGATTTGACCTAAAGATTTCTGCAGGCAAAGAAGGTTCTGGGCCTGCAGCTGTGGGATGCTTTGAGTGAGAGCTCCATGGCAACTTTAAGGGTTTCTGCTGAAACAAATTTTCTTTGCCAGTGAAATGTGCCATTTATCCAGTTTCCTTACTGTCTTCCTCCTATTCTTTGGCTTCTCAGGGTCTGATTGCTTCTTCTCATCTGTATGGAAACTGCCTCCAATAATTTTCTAATTCTCAGCTTCTTTCTGCCTCATAAAAGCTTTGCCACCCACTAACATCCACCTCCACATTACTTACACCCACCACACAGGGACAGATGCTCAAAAGAACTATAAGGGTGACATGAAGAAAGTAGTGAGTCTTTTAATCCTGGTCTTCATTTAATTTCTTTTCTGCTATTTTTTAGTATGCTAATGAGATTTTGTAAATCTCTCAGATGAAAGAAAAGAGAAGGAAAAAAATTATAAAACAACTCTCAACCTATTTTGTCAAAAGCTGTACTTCCGTATCTGAAATTAAGAAGTCCAAGCCAGGGTTTATGCTGGGGATTTATTTAAAATTTTAATTACACAAAATCCTATTCATTATGAATGCATCAGTTGAATTTCTCAAGTACTGAATATTAGTTGCAGTTTTGGCAGTGGAAGGATTTGTTTTCCCTACTATCAAATGGCAGTGAGAGGGCAACTTCAAGCTCATTTTGCTAATCTCACTTTGCAACATAATCAGGTGTGATTTGGTGACACAGTGCATGGGATGTATTAACGGGTGTCCTCATGCTAATTACATACATGTGAGTATTCGGAGAAAATGCTGCTTGCTTTAGTACATGTCCACATTGAGGCACCACATTTCTTTGTATCAGAGAACCCTGAATTTTAGATGAGGCCACATATTTTTAGAGGTATTTTGGAAAAAAAATATTTGTTTTTCTGGTAAATGTAGCAAAAATATGTCACAGCATTTTAAATGGATTCCAGATGGAAAGAAAGACATTATTCTCAAATTAAAACCCCTTGCTTGCTTTTCAAAAATCAGTTTTTTAAGCATAAACTGTCATGAAGACCTGAAGTGCAAAATAATCAGAAAACTTGACTTTCTTCACTATATTGAAAACAATGTAATTCTAATGCAGTATAAGCAGGATCCATACTAAAGCATTTCAGTCTCATAGATGCTTTCTGAGACATACCAAGGTGTAGACACCAGCAGGGTGGATAAAAGTCATGCTGTCCAGCTCTCCTGGTTTAAAACCAAGTTTGATGGACCATTCTCAGTCCAGGAGGGAGGACATGGATACTTTCTGTGTTTCACTCTGAAGGGGGATGCACCACCTTGCTGACCCTCAGCCAAAGCTGTAGATGGGTCAGGGGCACCCAGACAAGGGACCCGGTTTAACTGCTGTGTTTATTGGATCTTACCTGAGATCACTTTCTGTGCTTTCTTTGAGGAAAAAAACACATTGAGTATATACAAGTAAAACCATGTACATGGGCAATTCCTGTGGAGCATCTGGCACCATTATTTGCTAGCCAAAATAATTGAAAAGCATGGAGATGAAATGGATGAAATGGAAGCATCTGGACCCGTGGAGGTCTGGCAGGTTGGCACGTTGATATACATCACCTGCTCTGGGATAATTGCCCTGTGCCAGCTCCAAGGGCTTAACCAAAGATGAATCTTACATTTAAGATCTGTAACAACAGAAAAAAAGGCATCCCGGCTTTGAGTAAACACAGTATGAGACCATGGCTGTGGGAACAAATAGGACCAGACATGCTCATAGTGCCCAGTGAATCCTTGTTCAGTGAAGGTTTATCCTGCACCCATACTCACTACCCTCACCCATGTAACATTTCTGCTCTCTGTTACTCGTGTTTAGGACCCCCTGACAGAAAGAGTGGCTTCCTGGAAATTTTGATGGTCTTTTAAAATGGAGAGGAGCAGTAGAAGAAGACAATAAACTGCTCCTGTTCCTCAAGAAGCCAGTGAGGGTACTCTTGCCAGTAACGTTTAAGCCCTTTGCAGAGGTACCCAAGAGAGAAGCTGAACTGAGGCTGTTTTGTTGGAGCAGGAGCTGATGTCCCTGCTGTGACCATAGAAGGATCAGGGACAGGCTCTGTCTCTGTCATTAGGAGCTTCCCTGAAGTGCAGATGGCTACTGAGGATGAGTCCACATTCTGGATACTGAGCTACAGTTACTGTCAGCAATAGATGTGGAAAGGGTGAGCAGCTGCATGTCAGAAACATGGTTTTCCTCCTCTGATGGTAGTTTAGGGTTAATCTGACCATTTCCCTCTCTGGTTTGGTCCTGGGAGACCCTGAATCTCCTCCTGGCACACTGCCCAGGATCACAGAAGGGCTGGGGTCCCATTATGAATTCAGAAGAAGCCAGGTAGGAGGGTGGGACATGTGCTTGGGACCTGGTTTGTCACTTGAATTCTCCTTGCTGCATTTTTGGACTGGACACAATACATTGACAACAAACAATAGTGCAGAGTATTTGATATTCCATTGCAACTGCTGATGCACTGGGGCATGGAGACATTTGCTGTCTCTTTGGATCAGAAGAAAATGTTATGTAGAATCACAGAATCATCTAGGCTGGAAAGGACCTTGAAGATCATCCAGTCCAACCATTAACCTCACATTGACAGTTCCCAACTACACCAGATCCCTCAGCGCTATGTCAACCCAACTCTTAAATACCTCCAGGGATGGGGACTCCACCTCCACCCTGGGCAGCCCATTCTAACACCTAACAACCCCTTCTGGAAAGAAATGCATCCTGATATCCAGTCTAAACCTTCCCTGGTGCAACTTGAGGCCATTCCCTCTTGTCCTATCACTTGTTACTTGGTTAAAGAGACTCATCCCCAGGTCTCTGCAACCTCCTTTCAGGGAGCTGTAGAGGGCGATGAGGTCTCCCCTCAGCCTCCTCTTCTCCAGACTAAACCCCCCCAGTTCCCTCAGCCGCTCCCCGTACGACCTGTGCTCCAGACCCTGCACCAGCTTCGTTGCCCTTCTCTGGACACGCTCGAGTCATTCAATGTCCTTTTTGTAGTGAGGGGCCCAAAACTGAAGACAGGAATCAAGGGGCGGCCTCACCAGTGCCGAGTACAGGGGTCAGATCCCTTCCCTGTCCCTGCTGGCCACACTATTGCTGACACAAGCCAGGATGCCACTGGCCTTCTTGGCCACCTGGACACACTGTTGGCTCCTGTTCAGCCGGTTGTCAATCAACACACCCAGGTACCTTGTTCTAAGCAAGGGTTATGCCTCTAAATGGCATATATGGAAAGCCAAGGCACATGCTATCAGCTCTTGCTCCAGAAGGGCAGGGTGTAACCACTGTTTATCATCAGATCGCTCATGAGGCAATGCTGGTTGTAGCTTTGGGTGATGTAGTAAATGGCCTGCATATGTAGAAAGAGATAATCCAAAATGTAGAATTATCTCAAGATTCACTTCATTCAATACACTTTGTATTTTGGATAAAGCCTGTTAACAAAGTGCAAAACCATTATAGGCTTTAATTAAAAGCAAAGTGATAAAGTAGTTCTGAGCTGCATCTGCTCTGTCTGATAGGGGAGGCAGAGTTCACAAGAGGCCTATATCTGACCTGTCGATTTTGTGTTTTACATTCACACTGAAAAATAAATTAATATGGAAAAGATAAAAAAAAAAAAAGATTGCCCACTGTGCTAATAAACTTACAGTTCAGACTGTCTCTAATAACTCATCATCCAATAATCATTTACAAGTTACTACAGTAACAGCATGTCTCCAAGAAGAGCAGATTTGCTGGTGTCATCTGAGATAATTAGACCAAATCCACCATGAGACAATGGAAATGTTTCCCTTCCATCAGGCAACCTCCAGCTATAACAATTACATGACATTTAAATCCACTAACTGCTCTTTCAGAAATGCACCCCGGGAGTGCCAAAGGACAGCACAAACATTACTGGTCTGTTGGAAGGAGAGAAGGGATGAGGTGGTGGTTGTTGGGCAAGCCCGCAACCTCTCTTGGTGGGACTGATTTCCTCTATGGTCTATGTCACACTCTTTTTGCAACTGTCACAGGGTAATGTGCAATTAAACCCACACCAGGCAGGTCACAGCTGAGTTCAGACCCTGGGCTGGGGCCACGTCGGTGGAGCAGGGAGGGACCACAGGGCATGCAATGCTGCTGATGCTGGCTCCCTGTCCTGTCTCATAGGCTGTGCCTGTGCCTAACATCTCTGTAGTAATCACTGAGCAATGTATGAACTGTAAGACACTCCTCAGTTTTGGTTAAGATCTTCTCCTGAGAGCTGTGTCTGGAGAAATGCAAGAGTGGTTAAAATCACGCCTGCCTCCCTCCTGCTGAGCCACCCCTGGTACCAATGGGTGACAGGCATCTCAAAACCATCTACAATGGCCGGGTGTGGCAGAGGTCATGCTCAGGTTTCAGGAGCTTTAGGAAGAGAAGTGGGGAAAATAAATTGTGCTGGGCCCAGAGTAACTCTCCTTTCCTCTATATGTCCCTGCCTCTTCTCCACTAGTGACCTAGCCCTGAGCTTTCAGCTTGCCCTTGCTCTGGGTACCTGCAGTGTGAGTGCAGCACTGAATGAAAAACACCTCCCTGTTACAAGACAACCCAAAATTCATCATTATTCCACTGTCAGTTGAAAGTGTATCTTGAGTTTGTGTAGTCAGTCTTAAGAAAGGTGAAAAAAATGCAGAACAATCATGAAAAACACTATGATCCATTAGCTTTTTGGCATGAAAAATAAACTGCAAGTCTGGGGAAATTTTTTTAGTTTGTATAATGTGTGCTGATGCTTCACTGAGACATTCTTCACAGTAAGGAAAGGGACATTTCTGTGGGAACATTTAGCTTGTGTCACAAATACTTCTTTTAATTTTGTGCAAATCATAGCCTGTTCCTTCTTCTTCCTCCCCCTCAAATTCTCAAATAATAGTTCTTCTATAAGTTTTCTTCACATGGGGGGGGATGCAGGTGGAAAGAAAGAACAAAAAAGGAGGCTCAGGTTAGCCAGAGAAGACAATGTTCCACCTAGAGCAAGAACAGTATCTCTATAAATAGAGTGAAAGTTTAAAGGGTTTTGTTGAAGAAAAAAAAAGCCCACAACAACCTTCTAAGTTAACATTCACGCTTACAGAAAGGTACTGTATTTACAGTCTCCAAGTTTGCAGTGCTCCACATGCAGAAGGAGCAGAGCACAGAGAAATACAGTATTCATTTTTTTCCAACTTGTCCTGTCAAAATGCCTCAGATCTGAGACAAAATGGTCTCCCCTAGCCAGGAGAGGTTGAACACTGCCCTTCCTGCAGCACTGCCATTCTGAGGAAGGAGTCTCCTGGAATCTCCTAGCCTGCTGGCACCTCCCCTTTGACCTCATGTGCCACCATGAGAGAGCACAGAGTCACAGAATCACAGGATGGCTTGGGTTGGAAAGGACTTTTGGAGATCATCTAGTTCAACTCCCCTGCCATGGACAGGGACATCTTTCACTAGATCAGGTTGCTCAAAGCCCCATCCAACCTGACCTTGAACACTTCCAATGATGGGTCATCCACAACTTCTCTGGGCAACCTGTTGCCATGTCTCATCACAAAAAAATTTCTTCCTTATGTCCAGTCTAAACCTACCCTCTTTCAGTTTAAAACTGCTACCACTTCTCCTGTTGCTACAGGCCCAGGTAAAGTGTCTCTCCATCTTTTTTATTAGCCGCCTTTATATATTGAAAGGTCGCAGTCAGGTCTCCCTGGAGCCTTCTCTTCTCCAGCTGAACAATCCCAACTCTCTCAGCCTTTCTTCACAAGAGAGGTGTTCCAGCCTTCTGACCATTTTTGTGGCCCTCCTCTGGACCCACTCCAACAGGTCCATGTCTCTCTTGTGCTGTGGATCCCAAGGTGGGAGGCAGTACTCCAGGTAGACTCTCACAAGAGCAGAGTAGAGGGGCAGAATCGCATCCCTCAACCTGCTGGTCACGCTGCTTTTTATACAACCCAGGATATGGTTGGCTTTCTGGGCTGCAAGTGCACATTGATGAGTCATATCTGATTTTTCATCCACCAGTATCCCCAAGTCCTCCACAGGGCTGCTCCCAATCCATTCACCATCCAGTCTGTATTTATACCAGGGGTTGCCACAACTCAGGTGCCAGCCCTTGCACTTGGCCTTGTTGAACCTCATGAAACTCACAAGGTCCCAAGACTCAAACCTGCCAAGGTCCCTTTGTATGGCATCCCTTTCCTCAAGCGAATCAAAGCACTGCTTGGTTTGGTGTCACTTGCAAACTTGCTGAGGGTGCATTCAATCCTACTACCTATGTTATTGATGAACATACTAACTAGTATCGGTCCCAGTACAGACCCTGTGGGACAACACCTGTTACTAGTTTCCACTAGGATATTGAGCCATTGATTGTAACTCTTTGGATGCTGTCATCCAGTCAATTCCTTATCCATCTAACAGTCCATCCATCAAACACATCTGTCTCCAATTTAGAGGTAAGCATGCTGTGGGGAACCGTATCAAAGGCCTTACAGACATCCAGGTAGATGACATCTGTAGTTCTTCCCTTGTCCACTGTAGAAGGCCACTAGATAAGTGAGACATGATTTGTCCTTGGTGAAGCTATGTTGGTTGTCTCTAATCACATCCCTGTCTTCCATATGTTTCGACATCTTCCAGAAGGATCTGCTCCATGACCATATCAGGCACTGAGGTGAGGTTCACTGGTTGGATGTCACCAGGGGACGACAATGCTGTTCATAGGGAAACCTTGAATAATCCAGAGGTAAGAGGCCCATCACCCAGCAGCTCCTGGAGTCTAGCTATTTTTAAAGTTGGGTAGGCTCTTGCTGGAAATCCACTGGTGTAAGCTGTGCAGCTCTGGCTGCAGCACCAGAGGCTCTTTCTATTTGCTCTTGTCTCTCTGGCTCTCCTTCTTAAAATTTCCTATTTCAGTGCAAGTGTAGCATTACATAAAGGAGGCAGAGGGGCCACATTTCTTATTCAAAGCCATTCTTGCACTTTTATGTCCCCTCTCACACCCTCACTTGTGTTGTGGGAAGGTTTTATATTTTAACTTCAACTAGGTCCTCCCCATGGAGGCAGCTTAATACACGCTCTCATAAACTTGGCTGGCTGTACAATACTCCATACCTTGTGCTTCATAAAAGTGAATAGTTGTAGAGCTATTCTGATACACTTATGGGTTTTGAGGATTTAAGAGTGGGGTATTTTTTTGTGTTTTCAGCTTTTTATAGAGCTTTCTGCGTGACATATTATTGAACAAGATGACAGACCACTCATTTCAACACATCAAAGGTGTTTCAGCCTTTCTTCCCCAGGATAAACTTCTCTCCTTCTTCCCAAAGGGCTGCCAGGGCTGGAGGTAGTAAGTGTGGTGGCTCAGGGATGGGACACCGGGGGAAGATCTGCTCCCTGTCTCTCAGGCTGCAGTGCTGCCTACCTGCTCCCTGGGCCAGGGTGCATGTGTGCAAGAGGGCACGTATTGCAAATGAGGTGACAAGATCTTAAGGAGCCAAGCAATCCACATTTTACCTGTTTTGTTGTTGTCTCAAACAAAAAGAAAAGCCTCCGTGCCCCATGTTGGGCGCCAAAAACTTTGGAGGTTTGAACACAGGTGGCAGCCAGATGGCAAGTGGCTGGTCATTCACCTGCCCCTCCTCACTCTGGTAAGGTAGGTGAGGGACAAAAGAAGAGGGTTTGAAGGTTGAGTAAAAAGAAAGAATTTACTAAATAGAACAAGAGAACAACAGTAACAATAGTGAGTTCAAAAAGAAAATGGTTAAAATGCAGCAGTGGCTTACTGAGCGCAGGGCGACCGCCCCCCACAGCAACAGCACGGCCCAACCAGCAGACGGTGCCTGAGGAATGAGCGGCCTGCCCACCACATCACAGGGTATGAAATACTCCAGTGAAAATTAACTCCATCCTGGTCCAAACTAGGACAAATGGAGATAAGATGTACCTCCACAGAGCAATTCATCGTCTCTGTTTTGAACATGCTCATCTTCAGGGAAAGATGAAATTACCATGCAGCACCTGCAGGAGACATTTACTTCTCTTCCTTGGCTATAATTGGAGCTGGGGTCAGTAGCCCAGAACTGGACATCAGACTTGAAAAGTTTTGCAGTGTCCAATGCAACAACTACTTGGAGCAGCAAAGGGTGTCAGGAGACAGCCGCTGTGACTGTTTAATGGGTGATTATGAGCAGCCGATTTGCCTAATGCAGAAAATCCCTTGAGCTGACACATTTTCTTCCCAGATAAGGGTTGGTCATCCTCATTTTCAGGCCTCTAGATTTAACAGTGAAATAAAACTAATTTACTGCTCTTGCCATTAGAAAGACAAATTTTCATCTCCATCCTTCGTGTGAGAGGCACTATAACAAATGAATGATTACTGACCCATGATACCTATTAGAGATTGCAGTTGGGTCATCTCATTTGTTGTTTTAACACAAGAAATTAAGAGCCCTAGCAGGGCTGTCACAAAAATTGAATTGATAATGAGACGAACATCGCCTTTACCAGAGGCTCTTTCTAGAATTACATGTGGGAAAAGCTCAGCAACAACAGGACCTTGAACCATGGGTCCTAATCGCAGAGCTCAGCAGGACTTTCCACTTGCACTGGCTTCCTCCCATTGTTACCTGGAAGTGTAGTCCAGCTGCTGCTCCTTGGACTTCATACAGACAAAGGAGCAGTTAGCCACATACTTGCTTGACCCTTTTGCCTCCATCACTGCCCACAGCTAGATTGTCCACTAAAGAAGTTTTGAATCCAAAGTGGGTATATGAATAGGACAGTTCGTTCTCAACAGCAGCCATCACAGCAGACTCCTGTGTGCCTAGCCCGATGCTGATTGCAGACTGGTCCCTGATGCCAGGTAACAAAGCTGGTCTTCAAAAGTATCCTCAGTGCTGGGAAAAAAATAGCTTTCAAGTTTTAGGGGAAATACTGAAGAATGTAATGGATAACCTGACTGAGCAGTGTGAAGGCAAGATTAGACCATAGCAGTCTTGCAGAGTCTCAAGCTCAAGACATACATATTTGGCTTCTGCTCAGACCCTCCTGCCCCTAGATTGTAGGGGCTGTATGCCATGCATTGTAGCTCAGCACTGCAACACCTGTTCTGATCTGAGCCTGTGCTCTATCTGCACCCTGTACCCTCAAATCTGCCAGCCATCTCTGAAGTAGCAGTGTTGCTTCTCCCTGTAACTTACCCTGAGTTACCAGGCTTTTCCCATTGTGTGACACAGTGCCCTGGCATTATCTCGTGTATTGAAGGAAAGAAAATTGTAAGAATTGGCTGCCACTGAATCAACTACTAACTAGTCATTAGATGACTACTTGTTCCTTTTTCCTATCTAACATAAGCTGGAAAACTTTCCCATTGCTCTTAGCTCACAGAGTTCTGTTCAGTGCATCCAGAGAAAGTCCTCAGAGCAGTATCCTAACTTTGTGGAGTTGGGTTCTCTTTCCTATTCATACTGGGGTTTTAGCTTAGCACTGGATGGAAGGAAATCAGAGCTATAACTCTTTTTCTACAGCAGAACATCAGAGCTGACTGCCCTGTTTTCATGGGCTCAGGGAAGCACAAACAGGAGGCTCTGCAAAGTTGTGGTGTGAAGCTATAAGGAAAGACCTGATTCAGATTTAGACCATAGACCAGAAGTTAAATGATCAATGAAAGACTTAATATCTTCACTGCTTTCCTCCATCCACAGCCACTTATGCCAGTGTGCTCCAGCACAGAACAGGGCTGTATGAACACAGCTCCTCCACCACTGCCAACCAGAGCAGACCCAGCACTCATCAGCTTAAGATACAGATCATTAACTTCATCCCTATTTAGAGTCTTGTCAGCACTGGTGAGAGCAGCTAACTTCAAGGCAGGCAGGAAAGAACCTCCTTCCACAGAAAGTGATGATGCAGTTACAGTGGGAAGCCTCCCATTCCCTTTCTATTGCTTCAGTCCCAACCCATCATCACAAATGCTCTTTCCCCCAAGCTGCTTTCTCTTTCTGCTGGACCTGAGGTTGTGAGGTCAGCACTGCAAAGTCAGACCTGCAAGTCACATCTCCATTTTGCTTCTCATGTGAGCTTTCTCCTCATTTATTCCTGCTGCCTGTTTCACACACAGTTCTGCTTTAGTTTTTGGGCTTGCTCCAGTACCATTCACTGAAATGATATCGAGTATTGATTGGTAGCAGATATATTACAGGGCAATGCTACTGAGCATACATTAAGTAAATGGAGGAGCAGGCCCATGCTGCTTTCTTCCTTTCACTCTGTTGCCATTTATCAGCATGGCAATCAGTGGCAGCCAAGACGTACAGGATCTGAATCAGCTGCGGCTTAAACTGGACAGAGATCATCCAAATTAATAGGCTGTGGAGAAGACTCGGTGTTGTGTTAAATAGCTGTGGGCCTGGTTACAGTGTAGTTACATAGATGAAGTTGTGAAATGAGAAACCTTCAAGGAAAAAACCCTTGTGATTCAGGAACATCAGCATTGTGGTGATCTGCTCTGTGCTTCATTTTCACTTACTATGGCACAATATTTTGTTTTCTTTTGTACTGAGACAGGTGCCAAGTCCTCATGACAGTGATGGCTGGATACTATTTTTCAAATCATGTAGCTTGGCCAGTGAAGTAGAAGGGACAGTAAAAGAACCAGAAAGGAAAGACACAGTCACAACTCTAGGTGATGGACATTAAAGTCACACTGGCAGATGAGAGGAAAGAAAATGTTTCAGGATGAGAGATTAAGGTAAAAAAGAGTTTTAAGCAACATATTTTCACTAGGATATGGAGTAAGGTAAACTACAACTTTTTCTTAACAGTCAGATATGAAAATGAGCATCAGTGACAGCAGTATCAACTCAAACTGACTTGGAAATGCCCTTTTGCTGGAGTGCCTTGCTATTGGCCTTACACAGGTGAATGCAGTTAAAGGAATGCAGGCTGAAAAATTAGGAGAGTCTGTGTATGAAATAACATCAGGATTAAGTTAAACCATCTGAAGCTGTAGAGAGACAGAGTTATAGCAAAACTTCCTTCCTAGTTCAGCCTGGCATCACTTAGCCATTTCTCTCCATTGCCTGTAAGGGGAGTTGAGGGAGTCTAAGCTGAGTAGACTGATGCAGACATCTAGTTTTCAGCTCCTACGCTCAGGTGAGACAAATCCCACCTTGCTGCTGCCTTGGCTTCAGAGCCTCCCGGTCACCTTTAAGCCCTTTGATTGTGTCTCTTCCTGATCCATTGCCTAGCCCTGCGTTGGCTTGTCCCCATGTTGCCTCAGACACAGCCCACCTGTTGTCTACATGTCCTTCTTCAGGTTAGTGATTTTATGAACTCAGGCTCTCCTAATAACATCTCTGCTCTTCCCTGAACTCTGCCCTAACCGAGACATGAGACAGAACTGTCAACATCCCACTCTGAACTTAGACTGCTTTCAGAATCTCAGCTAACTAGCTGGAGTACCTCTGTGCCCTCTCTTTGCCATGTGAAGATGTGCCTTGACACTGCCCATCTAGCTGATAAACTCTATACCACCTGGTCCCTCATGTGAAAGACTCCATGTGACAAAGCAAGCATCCCTGTTTTCATCATGGCTTGCAAATTTTAAAGGAAAATGATATGCATTGCACTCATGTTCAAGGCCTAAACTACCAAATAAAGGAGGTCTAGGGACAAATCTTTGGTCCCGAGCTCCGGTGACACAACTTGGCTTGCAGACATAACTTCACTGGGGGGAGGTAGGGCAGCCTAAACCTGTGCCAAGGAAAAAGCGGTGCAGGTGGTCAAGGTCCAGACATCAATCCAGCCTTCATTACTAATTTGTCAGCCTAGGCTATCTTTATACAGGTCAATAAACCAGGCTGGAGCCATTCCCTAGCCCAAAGGACATGTGGCACATCTTGTGATTGCACATGGTGGAAGCAGCCCCTAGTCTCTCTGAGCCCATCAAGGAGAGCTCTTGCTGTCACAGGGTGAATCCAGGGAGTGTGCTGGCCATCACACAGCATGGTTGATTGCAGTTTGGAGTTGTGGCCTTGGCGTGCTGTGGCTTGGTGAATGCAGCTGTACATGAATTTCCCACAACCAGAGGTGGCTCAGCTTGCGCAAGTGAGAGGCAGAAATTCACATCAGGGGAGTTCATGTGCTGCTTCCCAAGCCCTTGAAGGTTAATGGTTGCACAGAGACTGTCAGCCTTCAGGGACATCTTTTGGCACCTTTCCTAAGGACTCGGTCATTTGGAAGGGAAAATAATAAGCAGTTTGCTGTGGAAGGCTTTTTCTTTTGGCATCTTATGTCAAGATGCAGTTACATGTCAGGTACGTGTTTGTTTTCACAAGGCACTATGTAAAAAACATTTCTTCCTTCAAGTGCACATTGTGTCAGCAGCTCTTTTGGACCAATTTCAACTCCTCAGCCCTACCACAGCTCGTCTATGGCTAGAAGAGGGCAGTCAGGCTTTACCTTCCCTGTCAGCTGAAGAGTCACACTGCTCTGCAAACTGCCCTTGAAATCAATGTGGTTGCTATATTGGAAATACTTAGCACATAAATCGTAGGACATGGGAGCAGTGTGTGTTACGAGGCATGATAAGCGTGCAGTGAATATGCTGTACAAGCTCATTTCAAAGTCTAGCACAGACTCCTCGTTCTCCCACCTGCTTGGTTCAGAACTTTAAGGAAAGGGTATACTTGTGAGGGTATGGGGCAAACCCCATCCAAACTCCACTCAGCCAGAAATGAGGCTGAGCTTTCTCACACGTTATAATTTTTTTTTTTATGCTGACATGCCCACACTGCAGGTTTGATGGTAAAATGAGATTTCCCACCTGATTTGTGCACTTTTGCCTGAATCTGAGGATGTTAATGCGTGGGCAGTAGTTAAAGAACTATAAAACAGGAATGGAAATGGCATACCCACATTTCAGTAGGTGCCTCCACAGGGCATGATTGCGTACACACTGATAAATAATCATAAATGGTCACCTTACCCTTCCTGTGCAACTTTTCACATGCCCAGACATTTGAAAGCCATGGGGACTACGGTAAGGACACATCCAGAAAGTGATTTTGTTTCTAAGCCCACCAAGGAGAGTTACATCTATGTGTGTAACTATTAAAGGCATATCTTCCCTGTTCACAAACCCGAACCGATAAAAAGACAAGCTCGTTTACCAGGAAAAGTCTTTCTCTGTGAAAAACCTAAAGGCTCTTTAGACGTGACAAATTGATTTCTTTGTCTTCAAGCACGCATATCAATTAAGCGGAGGTTATGTCCTAGCTTAAAAGCAGGGTGAGATTTATGTGAACAATCAGTTTCAGTTACAGGGAATTAATTTTAAGTGTATAGTATGGGCATAGGAGTGCATTACTTTCCTTTTATGTCATTTGTTTCCTGATATTGGCATTCTGGAACAAGGGTATCTCAAGTAAATTTGGCTTCTCATTATACATCCAAATCCCATCAGCACAACTACAGACACCTGGTGAAGGGTCACATTCAGTTGAACATGCTCAGCTGTGTGCAGGTGACATCATGTTTCAGTGGAGGCACCTCAAGGTTTCTTAGGCATCGCTGGTAGAGGAGCCATGGCTCCAGGGAGAAGAGCAGATGCTGAGTAGCCAGAATGGGTCTCATTTGCGCTGGAGTGGTGCATTTCTCACTTGGCTGCTTTACCATTACGCTGCCCCCATTATTTCTGCTATTGTTATTTCTCCAGCACTGAGCATAACAGATACCTTGAAAAAGGATTGTACAGAACAGGTAAACTGCTATAAACCCACATCCTTAGCTGAACAGCCACTGCACGTCTGCTATGAAGCTGCACTGCTAGGAGCAGGGAGACTTGGGGACAGCAGAGGCTTTCACATTTTTTGTGCTGATGTGAGGAAAGATAAATTTAAGATCCAGTCCTAGTTTCTGTGGATTGTGTTGTACTGGAGACAGTAGCTAAAAGAAACCAGGCTGCAGTTTACTGTTTCCACAAGAGGTGTAGGTATGGAGTCGTATTTGTATGGAGTCGTATTTCTTCTAGCCCAAGACGCTTGTGTTTTTGACTGCATGATGACCTCACTTCAACAGAAAGAGTGGAGGGTGATCCCTGCCCTGATCCTTTCCACCAGGGCACTCCTGTAGGCAGTAGGAGATGTAGCTCCCCCTCTATGGGAGACACTTCTCATTTCTAGGTTGCTCTGCAAGCAGTGGATGAAATGTAGACTGAAAGCTGCTGCCAGGGAGTTGTGTCTTCTGCCCCCCATGCTGTCACTCTGTGTTGGGTACACTCACAAATTAAATACAGAATCTAGTCCCTTGGGGAGCATGGGACTGCCTGATTTTGCAATCTCTCCAGAGAGACACAAGTGGGCTGATCAAGATGGTGTCAAGATGTCAGCCCTTCGGGGGTGAGATGACACACTAAGCTCATTAGCACATTTTCAGTGCCAGCTTTGGTGTACAAGGGCTCTTATGTCTAAGTGATCAGGTTAGGCTTTTAGACTTAGAGACCAAATAGCATTTAATTTTATTTTAGGAGCTGGACCTTGTCCTGAGTCCTCAACATCATGTTCATGGGCAGGTAAAGGAAATATCACAATTTGCCCCTACACTGGCTAAGGCACCATCCATCATGGGATTTTATCCATCCCCTATATGCTGGGGAACCACTGAAAACCAGGAGTACCTCAGTCTATTGACTGTAGAAGAGTTACTCTGCTCTGTGACACCACACTCAACTTGCACCAAATGGGTCTCATACAGCTAGTTGAGAAAAAAGGGACCCCTTGACTAAAGATATTGGGAAAATGCATTCAAAAGGAGGATCCAGGTGCTGGAGGTCTCTGCTCTGTCTATGGAAGCTGAGCCTGCTGGTGGTTGTGGCTGCAGAAGTGTGGGAACAATGGAACTAGGCTCAACCAGGTTAGGGGTTCAGTCTGAAATGCTTGCACAGGTGTTCCTCAGATGTGGGGCACATGATATCAGTGGCATGCAAGCCTGGCATGGTGTCACAACCTAGCAGTCATATTCTGCGTCCTCACCAGAACTGCTGATCTTAGTGCCTAGCAAAAAATCTGTACATCTATAAATCACTTATGCCCTGACACGCTTGCAACATCCTCTGTTCCTAGAAATGTGTTGTCTGTGATCCAGGCATCCAGCACCTGGCTCTGGTTCAGCCCAGCTACATAGCCTTGGCTCAGACCACTGAGGAAGAGCTGGGAGGAAGTCTGTAGAGTAGTGACTCATGAAATGAGAAAGGAGAAAAGGCAGAGGTAGGATTGCTGAGATGAGGATAGGGAGCAATGCAAGAATTCAAGAAGAAAAACGTGGGAAGATAAAAAATCCTAGATGGCAACACAGAATTGGAAACTGGAAGCTCAGCAACACTGAGGACCTGCTGCAAGTGCAGTCGAAACCAACCCTTCCTCACCTGACAGCTGACTGCCTGACCAGCAAGGACTCTCCAGGTGTCTTATTGGGGACACTGAGCATACTAACACTTAGCCTGGTAGCACATTAATTTCCAGCTATCTCTTGTCTGTGTCAACCAATAACTGTGTTATACTTCAAAGTTGTGTATATCCTGCTTACAGAATCTCTTTGTGCATAGCAAAAGGTGCCTGAACAAAGTGACCTAGAAAAAGAGGGTTACAATTTCCTATATCCAGCATAGAAAGACAGCATGTCCAATAGAAGAAAATCCGGTTTCTTTGTTCTTGTTCTCCCTTTTAATCTTCATCGTCCCTTCAGCTAATAAAATGAAATACTTTCATTGTGATTTGTTGGTGTTGGGTGTTACCACAAAGGCATAGGGGTAAAAAACGCACCCAGAGTTGTATTTCCACTTGTTCACACACTTGTACACGTGGAAAGCAATGTATGTAGTGTGTCATGGTGTTGACTCTTTTTAAGGACAAAATTCACATTTTAGTAAGAGTCACGGAACAAAATACCTTTGAAGATGTGGACAATTTAGGTAGTGGAAGGTGAGAGCCTGCTAGATTAGAGTATCTATGATCTCAAAAAGGGAAGTTGGTTAAAGTTTTATGCTCTGTATTTCAAAGTTTTGAGGTCACTGAAAGGTTTCATAAACAACTCAAACTGAAAGTGTGATTCATCTTACCTAACAGGTTCACAGATATCTGCATACAATCTAGTCAATATAGGCTCTCCTAATATTCAAAGTAAATAGCATAGTCCTCTGGGCTCACCTCCTGATCTGCCTTTGCATCTACTCCAGGCATGCCTATTCTCCTCCAGTGGGTAAAATGGGACCCTCCATTTAGTCAGGTATCTTTCGGATTTCGCTCCCGAAAAGAGCAGTGTGCAAGAAGGGAGGAATCACTGTGGGTGTGGAGTGAAATCAAAAATAGAGAGCACTGAGTCTGGCTGGGATGGAGTTAACTTTCTTCACAACAGCCCATATGATGCTGGACTTTGGAAGCTGGACTGTGACCAGAACAGTGTTAATAACACAGAGATGTTTTAGTAGTTGCTGAGAAGTGCTTGCACAGCATCAATGTCTTTGTTTCTTACTCTGCCCCTCCAACAAGTTGACTGGGGGTGGGTGAGAGGTTTGGAGGGGAGACATAGCCCTACCTGAACAAAGGTATATTCCATAATGTCATACTCAGCCATAAATTGTGTGTGGGAGGTAGTCTTTCCAAAGTAGTCTTTGGCTGGAGACCAAGTGAACATCAGTCTGCTTGGGGGAGGTGGCAAGTGACTGCATTTTCATCATTTGTTCTTTGTTTTCTCTCTTTCCTTCACTTAAACTTTGACTCATGAGATTTTCTCACTGTTGTTCCTCTGATTCTTTCCCCCATCTTGCTGGTGGGGAGTGAGTGAACAGATGGTGGGTGCTAAGTTGCTGGACAGGGTTAATCCACCACAAAGGGCAAAAGGGCAAGAAAGGAGAGGAGAGGAGAGGAGAGGAGAGGAGAGG
>NW_020799091.1:30111315-30141145 GCF_003259725.1 Athene cunicularia | reverse complement strand
GGAAAGGAAAGGAAAGGAAAGGAAAGGAAAGGAAAGGAAAGGAAAGGAAAGGAAAGGAAAGGAAAGGAAAGGAAAGGAAAGGAAAGGAAAGGAAAGGAAAGGAAAGGAAAGGAAAGGAAAGGAAAGGAAAGGAAAGGAAAGGAAAGGAAAGGAAAGGAAAGGAAAGGAAAGGAAAGGAAAGGAAAGGAAAGGAAAGGAAAGGAAAGGAAAGGAAAGGAAAGGAAAGGAAAGGAAAGGAAAGGAAAGGAAAGGAAAGGAAAGGAAAGGAAAGGAAAGGAAAGGAAAGGAAAGGAAAGGAAAGGAAAGGAAAGGAAAGGAAAGGAAAGGAAAGGAAAGGAAAGGAAAGGAAAGGAAAGGAAAGGAAAGGAAAGGAAAGGAAAGGAAAGGAAAGGAAAGGAAAGGAAAGGAAAGGAAAGGAAAGGAAAGGAAAGGAAAGGAAAGGAAAGGAAAGGAAAGGAAAGGAAAGGAAAGGAAAGGAAAGGAAAGGAAAGGAAAGGAAAGGAAAGGAAAGGAAAGGAAAGGAAAGGAAAGGAAAGGAAAGGAAAGGAAGCACAGCATCAATGTAGGAAAGGAAAGGAAAGGAAAGGAAAGGAAAGGAAAGGAAAGGAAAGGAAAGGAAAGGAAAGGAAAGGAAAGGAGAAAATGAACATTTGCATGAAATAAACCAAACTCTGGAGTTCCCTGGTATCATTGCTGAAACATGAAGGAAATGAGAAGGGAGCACTTCCAGGGCTCTGGTGACGCAGAACAGGTGAGGAGCCACAGCCTGAAAGTAGCCATTGTATTGGAAGTTTATAGCATCTGGTTACATCAGACATGAAAAAAAACCTTCCCACTTTGTATAAGGTCTCAGCAATATTACTATTGTAATCCTGAAAATCCTGTTTGAACAAGGCCAGCTGCAGGGACTCCCACACTTAATGAAAGAGCAGTTTGGCAAACAAAGCTGAAACATAACCCAAAGCTAAGACCAAAAAAGCAGGAAGTGAAAAATTTTAAAATACTGATAATGAGGTTTTTGGAAACAAACTTCTGTTTGTGCCATTTATGGAAAAGATAGTCCACAGCACTGAGCCATCTTTGCACTTAATCAAGTAGTGGGGAAAGACCTTGCAATACAGCGCCGAGATAAGGTGGAAGGGACAAATGACAAATGAGCTGGTCCATGGTATCCACCACCACCATGCAGAGAAAAAACAAGGGGTGCAATCAGCCCAAACTACAACCCCCAGACCTACACTAGAAACATTTAGAGGGAAAAGATAGTAGGAAACATTTGCCTGTGCAGTTTGAAGAGCTGGTGCACACCACACACCAGTTGTCTGGAGGTGGAGGAACCATGTGGATGACAAGCAGTGTGGAGCACCAGTAGCTGGAATTGCCAGGGCAATTTTGTGATTTGCATGTGAATGACCAGAAAATAAGTGCATAAGAAACAAGACATCAGGGCAAGATGTTAAGACCAAGACTGACATGCTAGCTCTGTCAGAGGTGTCCCCCAAGGAAATGGGCTAAGCTGATAGTGAAGATTGGATGCACAGTCTTCAGTCTGTGCAAATGAAGGTTAACCTGAGCTGTGCTTGCCTGCTCATGTTTCAGGTGTGATGGTGAATGCAAGGGCCGATCACATGCTATAGAAATATGGTAATGTGTTCTTTTTAAAATTAGTCCGTTCGCAACAAACTAATGTGATGGAGAACTGCAGCAGAGAGAAGTGGTAATTTACACCCTGTGGCCAGACAGCAGTGCTCATATGAAAGTTCAGTGGTGTTTCTCTTCACCCAGGCCTGCTTTAGGTGAATGCAGAAGAAAAGTGATCTTGTCTTTGACTTTTCCATACAACTCCTTGGTGTGAGGCTGTCCCAAAACACAGCACAGATGTGGCCTGACCATGGGCACATTCAGCATCGCTTATATCATGTATCTCTCCTCTGATGGACTTCATCCTGCAGTTCTGCCCTTCCTTCCCTGATGCTCCTGCCCAACTCTGGTGGCCAGCATGAGCCCCACAGCCTACCCTGACCCCCCAGTCTGCAGCTTGCTGCCTGTGATATTCCCTTGGCTGATAGGCAAATCTTGGCCCGTTATCCAACACTGCAGCAACATGTCTTTAGGGCTCCCCCCCTATGTCAGTTACTATTATTATTTCACAAGAGCTTCTGATAGCTTGGTAGCATCATGTTATTTTCTGACCTTAAGATAAACTTCCTTATGACTGCATTAACTTCTCCTTTTTTGGTTGTGTATGATATGAAGTGCTTAGAAGGTCTGGCAGCCAAATGTGTCAACACCCTGGCAGCATGCTGTCTGATGTACTGGGTTTCTTGTGGTCCTCCACCACACTGAGGTGAAGCTGTGTGATAAATCAGATGTGATGAATCCAGCCTGATCTGGTACAACCACAGCGACAAGGTTTGGGAGCCTCTTTAAATAAAGTGCACTTGTGCAAACGTAGCAGCCCGTTACTTCCAGATAAATACAAATAAAGAAGGAACGGCTGAAGTGGGTGACTCTCCCCTGCATTTGGATGTGATGAAGGACACTGCATTAACAAGTCTCCCAGCTGCCACAATAACATTTCTGAGCATGGAGCCAGCACTAACACCCTCAGTGTCTCCTTTCCCTACCTCCACTGAAACAAATTGACCCTGCCTAAGTAAGGAAGGACTTTCCTAATCACATTAGGATCAGCTTAGATGGCAGAAAGGGTAACAAAATTAGAGCTTTTAAACCATTATCTCTTCTTCATGAACATCTGCGTTGATACAAGCCTGCGGAGACTTAAGGAAAGCTGAGCTATGGCTTATCTCATTATAGATTTAAAAACCAAAATATGTGATGGAGAGCTGGTCCACAGCTGTAAGAAAACAATCAGTACTTTTGCAATAGGCAAGAAAGGGCTCTGCTCAAGCCCGGAGTAGTTATATTCTGATTCTTGATTTTAAAAATAAAATTATCTCCAATTGCTCAAATCTTTTCGTAGGCCCCATATGCAAACTAATATATATATATATATACCTAGTCAGATAGTGTGCCTATAATTTCATATTATATGTGTTATGCCATAGTGTTTTAATCCTGTTGTCTGCATCCTGTTTGATGTAATAATTTATTGTAATATTTTACATAACCAGAGTTGATATATTGTATGGAGAAGCCAGGGAGCGTGTCTGATCTCCTTGCTATGACAGTAATAACTGAAGTGATATGGTTATTGTACTCAGAGAGAAACATGAACTCTGCAGAAAAACTGGACTGGATGAAATAGGGGATAGGACTGGATTTTGGCTAATGCAAAGTAGACACCTATATAGCAGATGATAGAGTGCTCAGGAGTTTTACCGTGCAACACGTTTTTCTTAAAAGCACTAAACAGGAACTGTTGACATATTTCTCAACATAAATCAGGAAAAAATAGGACTTCTTGTTAACTTATTCAAAGTATAATTTACTGTGAAAAGAACCCCTCCTTTTATCCATATATTTACATATATAGATAAAACTAGGATGATCAAAAATCAAACCAAAATACTCTGAACTTGATTACATCATACAGATGGGCCCAAAACACAAAGCCAGTATATGGAGCTGGGTATGTTCAGAGAGGGACATATGGCTATGTCCAGCAAAAGAAGATCAAGTAGTGAACCCAAGCCCTGGACTCCTGATCATCCACATACCTGGATTATAAACTCACTCCCTGGCTCTGTTTGCACCACTCCAGCTACTTCTTTCCAAGGCAAAATTGCTATAGTGAGAGCTAACCCAAACCAATTGAAGAAGTTGTTGGCATTTAGCTTCAGGCAAGAGATTGCTTCCCATTCCTCTTCCTCTTTTATTTAGCAGTATAGACATAACCCGCCAATCTCAAGCTTTGATACTGTATGTTCTCTGTGCAAGCATCACTTCTGCAATGCATTTATATTGATGTGTATAAACGCACACGTGAGTGCACGCACACACAGATCTTTTTCATTGCTCCAATTTGGCAGAAACTGGAGCCTAATTTTGAAATGTCACAGCTCAAATATAATCCCCCAAAAGAGTTTGCAATGCAGATCACTTCAGCAATCTGGTTCACAGCACAGCCCCAAAAATGGTTATTCGTAACAGACTGAGATGAGAGAGCAAAAACTTTTTAAGCCAGTCTCACCGCTGAAGTCTATTATGAAACTACTCTCTCCATCTACAGACATTTAATTGCTACCTGGCTTTTGGCCTCATTAAATTCCAGATAATTAATCCCCAAGTACTAGATTTTCACTCTGCCCCAAGACACTTCCACAGGGTTTCTTAGCAGTGGCCCTGAAATGATCATTTCCTGCTCTCAGTGCTGAGCATGCTGTGCCAAGCAGTTTAATCCACGTCCATTAGTAGTGGACCACTTTGCTATATTAAGGGGAAGAAAAAGACAGGAGAAAAGTACAAGCCCTGCACTATCATCAGTTTTGCTGTGAATTTGAGTGATCAGAAAAATGCAGATTCGACCACTCGCAGGACAATTACCCTGTTGCTCTCCAGGGAGCTTGGTTTGCAGAATGGCCAGTGAGCCTGCTTCAGAGCTGCTGCCACTGGAATGCTGTCATGTACCTCTCCTGCCCCGTCCCGGGGTCATTGCCTGCCCTGTGGGGATATAACCATACCTGCCCAAAGGGAAGGGACTGAAACCTGGTCCCCTTTTTTGTTTTGAAACCAACTCCCACTTTCCACTTTTGCTTCAAAGGTGGATAAAATCTCAAGGAAGCAAGCACAATGCACTCCCCGTTGCAAAATAGGGACATAAAACTTAGCTGCAATTTAGCCTTAAGTATATTCCATCACAGATTTATTTCAACCAAAACTTCCTTCTTTCTTTTAAATAATCAGCAGAAGGCATTTGCCGCGGGTCTCCCTTCCATGACCGTCACCAGCAGAGGCACAGCTGGAAGGCAGCATCCCAGGGTGCTGCCCAGGTGCTGCCCTCGGGGACAAACAGAAGGCATCTTGCATGAAATTTGCACTTTTGCCCCTGAAGACTCAACAGCATTTTAATTTTTTCTATTATTTGGAAAATAAATTTAATGTCATCTTGAGATGATGCAGCACAGACTTGAAAATAACTTTCTAAAATTATTTTCTAGACTGTTGGGGCTGGCACAATAGCCCGGTCAGGAGCTGAAATGTCCTCACAAAGCTACTTGTTCATGTGCTTTGAAGACAGATAGGGAATAGTGTCTGTCCTTCAAGAGGCACCTTTCGGGATTATAAATGCTATCACCTAACATTTACTTTTTTTTTTTTTCCCCCCACTGTATTTCTGTTGGTTGTATGTGGAGGGTGCCTGGACTGATTATCTTTGAAAACAGCATAATTAATGGCTTTCTGTAACTTCAAAATCAAATGCATTTTGAACATCTTCAAAAAAACTCACTTCTTTCTGCTGATAGAAGGTGTGAACCTGTTAAGTGCTGAGCCCCTGAGACTTTCCCTGGCTTCAGAAAAGGTTTCATCTCTTGTTCCATAGAATTACTGAGAACACCTTCTTAATGAAAAGAGAGGAGACTGGGGCTTTCTCCTTTCTGTATCTCAGACCTTGCTTTAACCTCAGAAAGGCCTTGGTTTTTTTCAGCTCTAAAACATAGGTGACGGTATTTATAAGGAGACTGTGAGTTTCTACTTGAGGAACATTTTATGAAAGCCTGGCTATTTGCCAAAGACAAGCATGATATTTTCCAGACCGATGAGCCATGGACTAACTCTCTACTGCAGAAAAAAAAAAAAATCTACAAGGAGATCCAGTCCTCTGAAACAAGATTTTTGATATTTAATTAGAACAGAAGTGGAACATTAAGGCATTGTAACACTGCCAGGCTGGACCCCCAAGGCTGAGGGAGCAGAAAGCCCACAGCTGATCTCCCTGATGTAGGATGACCAGGGCTGCTTCAGGAGCCTGCAGGAGCAGATGCTGTGCAGGGAAAGTGCTTTCTGCCCACTCTTGGATGGGGAAACCAGCTGGATGGGTCAGTATGTGACTGGGGGAAAAATAAAGGAGCAATCTGGCAAAATGGGGTAGGGGGAGGATACTACAGCTACCGTGGGAAAACAATGGAGAGAGATGAGACTCTGCTGTGGGGGTAAGTGGTGTGTGCAGACATCACTGACTTTTACAGAGTGCTGAAGCACCAGTCAGTGGTTTTGCAAACTGGGGTGACTTTCACGAAGCCTCAGAGGACAAAAAATGCTGATCCAGCAGCTGAGATGAGCTGTAACTGCACCTGTGAAAGCTGGTAGACAGAGGAGCACAGGGAAAAGCCGCCCTGGAGGGAACAGGCTGATGTGGTGAGCACCGAGGGAATGTAAGGCTATTGCAAGTCTATCCTGAGGAAGGGAAGCCTCACTGAATCGATACAAACCTCTACTGTCAGTCGGCTGTAATTGATTTTCTAGGTCTGTTTCATTGCCTCCCTCCAACCCCCAGCAAAGTTACTCCGTTTTTTACAACAGACGCAGTGTTTCTGTGGGGATATCAACGTTCTCCTGAGCAGGAGGGAGGGTGTACTTGATTTCCAGGCTTTTTGTGTGGGATCTCAGATAGCTGCTATTTCTTTAAGGAAAAATAAAACACTGAACAAAGTCTTCCCAGGTTCCCCAACGCCTTCCAAAGCAATCAAATGTAGGCTTTTTTTTTTTTTTTTTTTTTTTTTTTCTTTTCTGCTGACAGTAACGTTTCTAAAAATATCATATTTTGCCCCGAGACATGTTATCTATTGACAAAAGTCATTGTGTCCAAACTAGAGGTCTTTCTAAAAGACATCAGGGACATGAACTTATGGCCTTAAGCTCATGAGAAAGGATCTTGGCTTTGAATTTCTGCAACTGGCTTAGGTTGCAAGTGGCTTACGGTTAGGTCACCATAAGATCCTCTTCTATCTTTAAAGGATGTGAATTTATGTATGGGAGGCTAGAAAATTTTGCTGTACCTTCACCAAAGCTTCAGTCTGTCTTACGTCAATGAGGTTTCAAAATGGGATTCCTCCTTTTGCCTGCTCCTCCCCCCACATGCTTGTCCTCAGTGATGGATGAACATGCTGTGAGTACACAAAGTCAGTGATGAGCAGTGGAAAATCCTCAGCCTTGCAACGCACACTTCAATTAGGGCAAAGAAGACACAAGCATGATGCCCTGCAGTTCCTGGGGTTGATGGCTAAGAGGCAGCTCAGTGATCCCAGGGGATGGTGGTACAACCCTCATTTCAGGGACCACCACTGCACTACCCAGGAAAACTATATTCCTAACAGAAACGGAAAAGCCATTTAACTTGTGCGATTCCCATCTTGTTCAGGGAACTACAGCAGAAGGAACCCTTGAAGGCCCACACATTTGCTAGGTCCTGACAGACACAAATTCCCTTCCCAATTAATATTTGGTAGCATGCATATATATCACTTAACCCAGATCTGATGCACGGAAATTTATTGTTCCTTGTGACAGTCTCCTCTCCTTTGATCATGACAGGCCAGGAGTTTTATGAAAGTCTTTGGTACCTGCTGTGTCTACAGAAGAGTTGATTTATAGTTTGCTTAATGAATGTTGCTCTATTGCATATTGATTTTCTGTGTGGTTAATAGTTTAACTTAAAAATGATGTGAAGGCCATAACTACATTAAGCCTGTATGAACAGCAAAACACCCCAACATAATACAGCAAAAAATTGTTGCTGACCTGCAGCTGATGCATCCTCTCTCTGAGAACATGCTTAAGCATCATAGCTAACACACTCTCTGAAATAATTTTTCTCAGAGGTGAGCTCATAAGCAAGCTAATTAAATACCAAATTGGTTATTGCAGGTACATTTACTGGGCATGAAAAAGTGATGCATCTCTGACATTTCCCTCTGTAAATATGTTTTAAATTAGTCGTTGGTAGTTAATTACCATACTGTAAAATTAAGGCAAATAGATGTATTTTGGATGCTATAAGGCAGCTGGTTTATGGTAATTAAATAACATCAATGGATTATGCTTAGATAAAAATTCTGAAAAATCAGGAGCATCACATCGTGGTATGGCATTTATTGCTTCCACAGGCATAGCTTCTGGATTAGAGGAGGCACACTGATTTGCAGCAAACTGTTACATGTTGAGGATGACCTGTCAACACCCCCTGTTTCCTGGCTATGAGGTTTGGGGTGGCTGCCAATGCTGCATGTACACCACAGGTTGCTTCCCACCAGGGTAGCACCCATGCATGAGCTGCAGGGCACAGCTGAAGGCTTGGGAGCTGGGGGGGGGGCTGTACCCCTGCCACTCTTGTCCAGAGAAAGATTTAACCGGTAGAGCACATGCATTTCTTTCCTTCTTCAGCTTTGCGACTGGGTTTGAGAAGCAAGTCCACCAGAAAGCCAGGACTCCTGCTCTTGCTCCTTTTTTAGTTTTGCAACTAGAGCAGCCACCCCGGGCTGATGGGATTTGTACCTTTGTGGAGATTTGGCCATGACACTGTATTGTGTCTAAGATGCAATTCTGCTGGTCGCATTGCCTGGCCAGCACAAGTGCCCCTAGCCTTATCTCACACAGTGGAAGTGAAGATAATACATGAAAAAACAGTGACAGCCTCAGTACTCATTTCCTATGCTGACAGGTATCTAGAAAATTAAGTTCCCTGGCAGGACAAAGGAAAACCTTGCCTTGGACCACATAGTATAGGTACATTTACTATTGCCTGATATGCCCCTCCATTCTTGTTTTACCCTGTCCTAAGTCAGTGCACAGTGCCCCCTTGAATTTTCTGCCAGTTAAGAACCTCCTGAAGATCACTGAGCTGACAAGTTTTTTATTTGACTCATGACATTAGGACATTTTCTATGAGAATTAAATCCCCCTGGAATAAAGCCTTGAGAGTGGATGGTGGTACTGCAGACTCTGCAGTTTCTGCTTCAGTGCTGGGAACTCACCGTGCTTGGGGTTGCACAAGGCACAGTCTAATCACTGTTGTGCATGGGGAACCACCAAGAAAACCCCAAATGATGAAGAGCATTTTTGTTTATCAGTGAAGATAAGGCTGGCAAATACTCCCACACATTTTATAATCGGGTCACTGGTGTGGTCAAGCCTAGATGATTTATGATTGACCTCCCAATGTTTTGCCTTTGACAGGGAAAAGCACAGAGATTGCTGCACTAATACACACTTTTCCAAAGCACTACCGTCAGCTTTGACATAGGTGGCTGAATTTGACTCTGGTTGCACACTGAAAGTAAAAGGTGCTAACTTTGCCGTCTGTGTTAGGGAAAAAGTCAAGATGTTGACACAGAACTGCCCTCAAACCTCAATGCATAATGACAAGGGAGGTTAAGGGGCTGCACATCCCTTGTGGTGTCTACCTTAGACCACCATTTTCTGTCCACCTCCTCCCATGGTCCCAGGTGGTGAAGGGGGCATCCTCCACTTCCCTCCTGAAGGCAAGCGGGGATGGCATGCTGCGTAATGCTGAGGCGACATGATTGCTTCATTCCCTCTCAGTGGTGGCTGCATATTAACTGTGGATTAATGAGCCCTCTAAGTATTACTTAATGCTCCTAAAATGCTTTATATTTTCTACTTACAGGATAATCATCATTAAGGGATTAAGGTAAAAAAATTACAAACTTAGGTGGCTACAATTAAGCTTCAGCATCCTCATTTTGGGTCTTACATATTTACAACCCAACAGTGAGAACAGAAGAGCATATCCCCCCAGCCTTATTGACACCAAAAGGGTTGGAAACTTCACAGTATTTATGGCAACAGGACCAGTTTTGTGGATGGGCCCCTCACACATGTACAGCAGCTTAACCTACAGCAGGAGGTTTGACTGTTTTGGCCTCCATCCCAAACTACCTAACTGATGTCAGAGAACATTGTCCCCCACCTAATTTACAGAGAGAGAAATCAAAGGCATAGATGCATGTAGAGTGTCCCAGCTAGCTGATCCCCTCCCCACAGCTCTGGCAGCATGATGGACCACTGCAGCACGTGGATGTGCCTGTCAGGTTTGGAGGCAAGTAAACCACAACAACTTGACAGAATGCTGCAGTGAACAGATCTTGCCTCCTGCAGGGCTTGTTAGTTCAGGCACAGCACCCACCCAGTGCAGCTGTTTATCCATGAGGCTTGGCCTGGCTTGTATCTAGCCTCTGCTGCATCTCTGTTCCATCCTTTCTCGCATCCCAGCTCCTGGGGTGAGAGGGGCAGGCAACGGGCAACCTGCTGGTGCTGTTGGTGAGCTCAAAGGCTGTGTTTGTGCATTGAGAGGAAAAGCAGTTTTGGGTACAGAGGTAAGTACAGCAATCTCTCTGTCACCGTTAGCTGTAGCCTGGGCTCAAAGCACTGGGTCTGTCATCACTGAGTGATCTCCAGGGAACTCAGCCTGAATTTTCCCATGAACTCAGGAACAGATGCTCACTGCTCTTGGGGAAGTCTGTTATCTACAAAACTGGGTTTAGGCTGCTGGAGGTTTTGCCTGCAGAGGACTGGACTAGGTTCTTGCTCATCTTTCAACACGCAGCTCTTTGCAAACATCAGGTGGCACAGGCCTTACTGGAGTGCCTGAGCTGTAATTACGGGTCAGCCAGGACTGCAGCTGGCTGCAACCCACTGTGTGACTTGCCTGTAGAGAGCATCAAGGCCCTTTTCCATGAAAAACAACTAAGAAGATACTTGATCTGCAAGTTTCTTCTCTACTGTAAAAGTCAAGAAGCAAAAGTTATCATTACAAAAATTGCTGAAAGGCTGGTTTTGGCATCAATTAATTTTCCCTACGAGCAAGTAAAGAAAAGGTCTTCCCATGCCCAACATCTGCTTCATCAGCCTGAGTTCTTCTGCTATAGGCTGTTGATTGGCCTCTGGCAAATTAAAGTTGCTTTAGTTAAAGCAGCAAATTGGCAAAATACTCAGACACAGCCTGGATTTATTTGTGAATTGGGATGTTGTTTTCTAATCACTGGCTTATTATTAAAAAATCATTAAAAGCTTAAAAAATATTAAGAGATACATCACCAGTAAACTGCAACACTAAATTATCTCCAGTTGCCTTGTGAAGCTCCTGGAGATTAAGCTGGCTTCAGATCTGTTTTCTGATAGTGCCTTCATCTTTTACCAACAGCCTGAAAGAAAACTCGGTCGTAATAATCAGTTATTTTACAAACCAGTGGTTATGTTTGTGCAACCTTGCATGACCTTCACATTTTTGAGTCTCTTTTTTGAAATATTTTCTATGACAGAAGAAACTCAGTAAAAGTTTTGCTTTTTTTTAAAGCTGTATTGTTTCCCGTATGATTTAGGCCCTTGAGATTCCAGGTAGGAATTATAATTGGACGAACAATTCCAGTTTGGCTGTAAGGGGGAAACCAGATGAAGTGATGGTGAATTACTGCAAGTGTTTTTGTCTGATTTCCTGCTGCACTTTAAATCTTGACCTGGGCATAGTAATGAATTGTCTGCAAGTAAACACACCCCTATTTGTAAGGCACATGTTCCTGCTGCATTGCTGCCTTCTTTGAGTTTTCATTCTTCCAAGTTGGCATGTGGTTCTGGAAAACATGTCTTTTCACCCACTCCCAAAAGCACAGATAATGAGAGGTCTAAACCTGGGTACATGTCTTGAAGTAAATATTTATGTGGAATACCTCTTGACTAACAGGGGTAAAGAGGTCCCAAAAAATATTTTCCAGAATGATGACAGAGAGGAAACTAAATGAGCCAGATGAGCCCCGGACCACATCACAACTGTTTTGTAGGAATGAGAGGAGAGAAAATGAAATGCGAATACCTCTCCCAAGCCAACAAACCTTAAACACCAGCAAAACACTTTTTAAGGACCAGTGCTCAGGCTTCTGTCATATATCCTCTGCTGAAGCTCGTGGCCTAGGACATTCCTGATCTCGGTGCCTTCATGGCCACCACAAGGAGTCATGTTCTCACAGCCAAGGCAGCAAAGGATAACATGTGCTTGCATTTCAGCTGCCACTTTAGTTCGACATATTAATGCAAACTTTTTTAATAATCCCACAAAGGCCTGTGAGCATGAGGACCAAGCTTTATCTCCCCCTCTGCTGCCCCTGCCACCACAGCAATGACAGATTTTAAGGGACCAACAAACTCACGTGGAATGTTAGTATTTTAAGCTTCCCCAACAAAATACAGGTCACCCACGGACTTCTGTACTATAAACCACAAGCTGGCCTAAAAAGGCTGGGTAAATCAGCATTTCCTCACCTCTAGCGGTGCTGTCTCATCCTGTCACCAAAGTCTATGTAGGACGTTTGGCTTTCACTGACCAAACAGAAACAAACTCCATAGAGCCTGGGAGCAGACCCAGAATCCAGGCAGAGAGCAGAGATGACACTACCTAAGGAGCCTTTCTGCTTTGTACCTCTTTGCACAGCTAATTAACACAGCTCACATGCCAAAAAGTGAGCCCGAAGCATTAGGGATCCTGCCATAGGGGGAAAGTAATCATGAAGCAGTTAATTGAATAAACCCAGAGAAAGTTTGTTCTGCTGGCAGCCATCCCATAAGGAGAATGAAAGGCAGATTTGTCCAAGTGGATTATTTTCTCCGTGTGACTTGCTCCATGTTATTTGCTCCACTCAGAGCTCTTTAAGAATATGTTTACTCTGGTGCCATGGTGCAAAGTCTTTTCTGATAGAATTTGAACAATCTGTCCTCTCTTCTTTAGAGTTTATTTTATATTGCTTGTAATTACCAATAAGGATGCTTATTCCAAAGCATATTCTAAAGTAGGTCTTTCTCAATTCTGTTATACTTCATCTACCATGGTGACCTCCTTTCCAGTCCAGACTGATTTCATTAGCTGGTAATATCCAGGGCTTTGGAATACCATAAGTTTTTTCATTTCTGATGAGCTTAAAGTACTGAATACTTATGTAACTGCTATAGCTCCATACTTTTTCACTGGCATCAGTCTCCTGTGATGATTTCTGAGAGCGTCCCACATGTCTGTCTGTCTGCCTTCTTCATTCTTTTGAGATACGTCTTTCAGATATGACTTTGGCTTGGTTATTGTTGATTGAAATGTTCAATGATTGCTCTTGAGACCCTTACACTCTTGCACCCCTCCTTGCACACCAAGCTCTGTTGTTATACAGGATTGCAGTCAGAACAATTCAGGTGGGAAAGGACCTCTGCTCAACCCCTCTGTCCAACCTCTGCTCAAAGAACAGTTAACTGCAAGGATAGATCAGGTGGCTTGGAGTCCCACCAAATTTTTTAAATCTCCAAGGATGTGGATGGCAGGGCCTCTCTGGGCAGGCTGTGCCAGTGCCTCACCCCTTCCATGAGAAGGACATTTTAACTCATATCTAGTCAAAGTATCCCTTGTTTCAGCTTATGTCTGGTCCTTGTTTCCTTCCAGTGTGCATCTGTGGGAAGAGTCTGGCTCTATTTTCTCTATACAGTCTCATAGATTAATTGTAGATGGCAATTCCCTTCTCTTCTCCAGGCTGAGCAAGCGCAGCCCTCAGCCTCTCCTCCCCCACCCTGCTCCAGCTTCCTGACCAGCTTGGTGCCCCTTACTGGGCTTGCTTCTCTGTGTCAGAGCCTTTCTTGTGGTAGGGAACCCCAGGCAGGACTTGGTACTCTGGACGTGGTCTCACAAGTTACACTCCTGCTGGTTTCAGTCCTACTAATACAGCTGAGGATGAGGTCGGCCTTTGCCACAAGGGTACATTGCTGGCTCACGTTCAGCTTGTCCACCAGGACCCCTTTGTCTTTCTGTCTCGCCTGGCAATGGTGACAGCATCCATGGTTTACTCGCCTCTTTTGCCTGAAATCCTCTGTTACCGGTTAGTCCAAAAAGTTATTCCTAATTTTTTTTCTTGATGAGAAGTTCCTTCTAGTAGAAATAAATTGAAAGATCTCACTCTGCAATTATGTTGCCAGACATTTTTTTGCTAAAACTGAAATCTCCGTCAAAGCTTGCTTTTGGATAGTGGAAAGAAGATTGTCTTACCTGAACCCATGTAAAATAGTAGTGAATATAATAACTGGTGTTACTGTGCCCAAACTATCTGGATTTATCTCAGGGAGACAATTATACTGATTGGGTTTTCTTTTGCATAGGCCAAAGGAACTATAGGGTATCAGTAGGATTCATTTCATCTAACTTCAGCTAGACAAAAATGACATATTCATCCCAAGCTAGTCTTCTGGTTTCCTTGATTGTCAGTGACAAGAAAGACAAACTTCCTTTGAGGACAATTAATCTCACTGATCCTAGACTCCAAAAGATGTTGCACCACAGAGGTGTCCTCAGCACTCAGGTAGTACAAGCAGGGAATTCACAGTACTGCTCTACAAGCAAAACCTGGCCCCACTGGTATGTATAATGTGCCTTTTCATACCGCTGGGGCTCAATCAGCAGAGATAACATCCCTGCATGCAACCAAGTATCCCCACCTGAGCTGATGTTGCAATGCAGCAGTGAGACGTCCCTATTAAAGAAGAAGACGTCTTCAATTTTCTGCCCTGTGCTCTTCAAAAGAGATTGATAAATTTGCTGAACTCCAGCAGGTTTTTCGTATGGTCTTTTGCTGGGTCAAGTTTGATAATTTTTAGAATAAATATGTCTGAATAAGGGTCTGATCCTACAAAACATATGTATTTTTGAACTTGTGCTTGATGCTGAACCTCTGAGTGGTCTTGCAGAGTTCCGGGCACTAATGTGATCATCCCACTTGCTGCCATCCTGCTGTTTGCACTTCAGCATCTCATTTCCATAAAGCCTGAAGGTGACCTTAACCGTCCCCTTACCCCAGCTGCCCTATGTAATCCTTGTGTGGAGGTTATTTACTCCATTTCCACACTTACTACTTTGCTTATTTTCCACATGGCAGTCCCTAGGAGTGGAAGAATGTTTTCATCCTCTGCTGATGTGGTTTTCTGCTCCGTAGCATCCGCCTCCTTGCTCATCTATAGTGTTTGTTTTCCACACAAGGGGATGTTACCGATTTCATCTTTTTCTGTCTCATTTATTCTCAATTTCTCTGTTTCTCTTTCCATTTCAGCTGGCACTTGATGTGAGAGAGTGTGTCATCTTGTGTTTAAGATATTCACAAGGACCATGTCTCTTCACCATGCATTTCCCAGGGGTTGATGGGCAATTTGCCATCCCCTCTGGAGCTTAATATTTCCATGTGTAAAATATCAGTAACATCACAAAAGCTGTGCAAATTTTTTATTTTTTACTGAGGAGGCCAATCTGGAAGGAAAAGGGGGTTCAGTTTGGATCGGTCAGAACAAAATTTCTCTGGAAGAAAAGACTAGAACTGTAAGCACTGAATCTGGTGTAGAAATAACTGGTTAATTCTTTTCCAAAGTTGTTTCAAACATTTCTACCTTTTTAAAAAAAATACACCACAATAAGCATGCAAAGTACTCGGAGGTCTCAGCCGTTTTCCCCCAGTGACACTTTCATGTTGCTGCTGAGACTAAAGGGGAGAGCTAAAGATAAATCCATTAATGTTATATAAGATGCTCAGAAATGCCTCTAAATAAATAAAAGTGCTTCAAATTGCACAGTGTGTACATGTCAGGTGATTTATCGGCAGTGCCAGGATGCTGTTCCCTCTTTGGAGGAGAACACTGTGGGAGAGATGATCAGGAGTATTGCAGGTGGCTATTAGCAGCAGGTCACCCAGCGTAATTTTCAGGACATCTTCCATGCACAACTGAAATTTTGCCATTCAGCACAGCCCTCAATAATCCCTAGGGATAAGAGCTTTGTGGGAGGTTGTGAAAACCAGCTGAGGCCACTGCCCTGCCCAGCTGCTTGCTCCTGCAGCATGGAAGCAGAAGGGATGTCTGTACCTACTTCAGCTGTGCACACATCAGACCACAAGCTCAAATCCCTGCTGAAAGTGGATTTGCTCTGCCACATAGAAACAGAGGGAAGATATTCTTTTTGGCCAGCACTGGTGAAGAGATCATGATGATGTCTCACTGTGCTGGGTGGGCAGCGTGGCACCTCCTGCTTGAGCCCTGATCCAGTGCACGATGGCAAATCAGGTTTTGCATCCATGTAAGACACTTGACTTCCTCACCAGCTGCATCTGTGAGTGGTAACAGCAATGTTTTTGTGGGACATCATCTATCAATGGGGAAATTGGTGGTACCAAACAAGCTGAGGATGGAATGATTGTGATTTCTTCTGAAAGAGCTTAGAGGAAAATAAGAGATCCAAAGTTTCAGTGAAATTAGTGATGCTTTCCTTTCAGTGGGAGTAAACAAAGCCCAAAATTAGATTACTGAATGACAAAGGACGAGAATATTTTGCATTAAAACTTTGGTATAGCAGGGAATGGGCAGGATGAGAAGGAACAATAGCACAGAAGAAAAGGCACTTAACAAAAAGAGAGAAGCTATAGAAAGAAAGAAAAATAATGCAGTCTGATAAGGTGTTTAATGTCCCAACATCCATGCTTTTCACTTCCAAATACAGCACATATACAGAGGGTGGGGGCTTCAGGCTCAGGCTCTCCACACTCCATCAGAACCTGGACCCAGATCAGCTGAACATGGTAGCTCAGCTCTGCTCACCTCTGTTGCAAAAATCACACCAAAAGCAGGCCCAGTGTATTACCTAAATCTTGTTCAGCCCTCCAAAATCATTCTCTCCTTTTTGGTGGCTCGTGTGCCTCCTGGCACCCATCTTCACCAGCTCCGAGGAGGACCATGGCTCTGCACTGTGCTATGCCGTGCCGTGTCATGTGTGCCAGTAGCAATGCCACTGAGAGGTGCTAAGGGCATCCCATCATGGTCATCGTTCCCATGGTCAGTGCTCCCATCATGCTGGGGGAGAAGCACTCCTCGCCACCCCAGCCTCATGCAGCCAGAAAAGTGTGGCTGTGTTCTCCCACGCTCCTCATTGCCTCGCTCAGTCCCTGGTAAAGCTGGGTAAAGACTGTCCTCTCACTACCACCCTGTGAAATTATTGCCGTTTTCACAGTTTTTCGCTTTTCTGTACGCAGCTGAGAGATGCTGATTGCCCATTGTGATGGGAAAGCTTTGGCCGTGTGGGGAGGGACCCAAAGTCTCAGCTCTGAGCCAAGCAGGACAAAGATTATGGGCTTTCTATGGCATAGGAAGCACTGAAGTCCCTGGAAGAAAGGGCACAGCCACAGAGGCTCCTTTCCTTTGCTTTACCAGAGCTCTTGAGATCTGTTGTGCTTCCTTTAAACTCAGTTTATTGGATTATTTAAGAACCTCAGATTGTCTCAGAGAAAATAAAAGAAGTTTCTAAGTGCCTCTCCAGCTAAGTGTGCTGGGAGGTCTTTGATACTAGGAGAGAATCTTAACAGTTAAACAAAAAATTATTGTCTTTGTGAATTCTGGTTTTGAGGCAAAATTCACAATATTTGGGAGCATGGCCTGGGACTTTTTAACATCTGAGGCTTGCAGGACTATATTCAGTGCTTGACATTTCTACTGAGGCAACCAGCAACATGTGCTAACTAATGCTGGGAATGTCCAGAGGTGACTTACATCTGCTGGGAAGCAGACTGAGACCTCACCACTCATTTCATGTAATCAAGGCTTATATTAAAACATCCATCTTTCCTCTGCACACCATGTCTTAGCCACAGCATTTGTTTTGGGTCAGTATTTTTCCTGAGGGAGGTATCTGGGCTGTTATGTCTAACCCAAAGGCCTGCACTGAGAAATTCTTGATATACTGAGTTGTATCAGAGTGGGTGTATTACAATGTGATATGTGGCGATATCTGATGGCTACTCCTCACCCTGCTGTCAAACACCCTGCCAAGCAGAGAGGCATTTCTCCAATATTAAAATAACAGCATTGTCTTTCATTGATAACATCTGACTTGAACAATCTTGTAACCAGGTCAGGCTTACTGTTGAAATTCACCCTCAAAATCAAATGTTAGTAGGAAAGGACTAGATGCTTACCCACTCTATCCCATGTCTGGAGCTGTAGCATGACAGGCAGTGTCAGTTAACAGCAGTGATTAATTTTCCAGAGCAGGTTTGGGGTGGGAAGTGGGGAGAAGGAAGCTGGAGCATATTAACACAGAAACTTCTGAGACGGCAGCTCTTCTCCTCCCTCTCCCTCCACCAAGGAGATGCTGTTCATTGTTATTCTGGGAGACCATGCTGAAGCTCAGAGCTGCCCTGCTTTGCAGTGCGCTTGGAGCAAAGCTCACGTTGCCCTGTGCCATGGCCCCATGAGTTGTGCAGGTGAGTGGGCCTGTGTGCTCAAGGTTAATGGGTTTATGGGAGAGGGGAGCTCCTGGGACCAGGCAGCAGCACTGGTGAATGAGTCCTGGAGGAGAGCTGCCAGAGCATGCTCTGCCTCACCTCCACAGAGCTCCTTTATGGTCACATCTGCAGGCAGCTGTGGAGGCACGACCGGAGGCTCCCTGGGTGCTCGTAGTCAACTTGGTTTCCAGTTTTGCTCACTGAAATCCCTTCAAACAGAGGCAGAGCTGAAGGAGGTGTGTCCAAGCAGCGGTTCTTGCTGCCATCCACATCCCTACAAAAGGATTTGAAAGTCTGAGGTACCCAGTGCTCACATATCTCTGGCTCACAGCTGGGATGGGACACAGGCACCTTGCCAGAAGCCTGTATTTGCAGGCAACAGGGGGTTTTGCAGCCCCTCTTGCCATGGCTGTCATGATCCTGCTGGACACTGGGGTCAAATGCCACCTGGGCTCCCCAGATCACAGACCTACACAGGTCATTTGAGGGTGTCTGAGCTCAGACAGTGGCAGAGGATGTCTGGGGGTTGTTAGCAGCAAGTTTCAGAGTCTCTCTACTCCCTTGCACCAAATAAATAAATAAATAAAACTCACAGGGGTATAATGCACCACAGCACTTTAATACTGCTGGGGATAAAGTGGATTACAATGCTATTTGGCTGGCCACTTCGTGCAGAGAGAAGCTGTTATAACAGGATTCAAATCCCTTCCCTAACTCAAAGCAGATTTGCTTGTTGCTTTAAAAAGTAGCTAGAAGACAGCTTGGCCCCATAAACCATGCTACAACCCTTTCTGAATATAAGGTTGAACTATCTATGCCCTCCTTTAAATATGCTGCTTTTTGTCATTCAAGGAGTTCCTCGAAGTCCTACAAAGATGGAGACAGGTTTTTTTACAAGAACATTGTAAACACACATTTTCGCTCTTTACAAGAACAATTTTCACACTCCCCAAAGAGTTAAAGTTGCATGCAAAAAGCTAGTAACTCCTTGAATGAAGAAGGTCTGTTTTACCCAGCACCTCGCTAGGCTGTGATTGCACACATCTATTACCAGGGGAGAAATGCAGAGGAATTCACTGAGCCTCATCTCTGCAGAGCCAGCAAACCCTGCTCATTTCTTCCACGCACATGGAGCACATTAAAACTTTCCCCACATGCTGGACCCTGCAGCGAGCAGCATAAGCAGTGCTCCTTTAATTAATACGGCCTTGGAGGCAGCAGCCACTTGGCTGGGGAACTCAGTTGCCTGGCTGTGCCTCTCCAAGGGGAGACATCAGGGTGACCATATGCTTAAAGGAAAGCAGGTTACAAGGTAATGCATACAATACAACTGAGAACAAAGGTGACCTATAGAAGTGAATATATGGGTTTCTCTCCTTGGCAAGTAAATTTTGATCCCAGAGTAACACCGCATCATAAGGTGCTACTGCCATGCCTGGGAAAGCTTGTGGGAAGACAAAGAGAGAAAAGCATCAAGAAGGACAAAAAGACTCAAAAGCAACCTCCCCACCCTATTCACACCCCTGCCGAACAGGCAAAATGGAGGGGCATGGTTGCAAAATTGTCTTTCCTCGTTTAGAGCTGCCTGTGTCAGCCTGTCGTGCACAGGGAAATAGCAGCAGATCAATAGAGATGTCTGCACTGATACTCTTATTGTCTTCTCCTTTAAGATACACTGAGTCACTCACCAGCCTTCCCAGTTAATGAGCCTTTCAGTGGGAAGAAAGACAAAGGTTTCTTTAGAAACATGTGCTTCTCTGCCATCCTCGGGACCTCTCCTAAAGGAAGAGGTAAGTGATGGGCTCTGGTCACAGTCAGAGATCTGGGCTGTGATTGCCATGACCGCATGCTGACATAACTTTTCTGGAGGGCCCCCTTGGTCTAACAATGTGTCTGTGACAGCAGAAGATGGTGCAACTTTTCCCTGGAGGGTACCAGGTCTCCCCTGCCCTCTGCTGCTCACTAAGTGCTCTACATGATGCCAAATCTCTGACACATAGACATGATCACCAACCAAGGGTCCTCAGGGTGGGCTGGATCTCATTACCATCTCTGAGCACTCCCCTGGATGGAAGGACTGAGAATGGAGGTCCTGCTGCAATTTGACTTTAATGGAGTTATGTGCGTTGGCACTGATTGAGAACCTGACCTATGTGAGGGATGTCAATGTGCATAATCACACCAGAATATGATGCCTGCCATTTATCATTTGCACCAGTCAGCGAGGAGCCCCCTCGCCTGGGTGCTGTGGAGATACAGAATAAAATAATCCCCTTGCAAAGAATTTACCGTTTTGAACTAAGCACAAACATTTAAACCTAGAAGGGAAAGAAATGTCATTGCTCCTAGCCCTTGTTTCCTAGCAGGCTTGTATTCATCAGCCGTGAACCTTAATACGGTTTTCACTCCAATTGTCAATTGTTAAGATAGATCTGGGGGACGTCAACAAAATGTTACAGTTGAAATGACCCAGCTAGAAATAATAGACTATGAAACATCAAAGTAGCCATAATACTGTAAATCACCACAGAGGAGTATGCTTGGCCCTTTTATTTTTAATGGTCACTCAGGTGTCATTTGGCATACAGGACAGTCTGGGGGGGATTTCCCTGTTCCAGCTTCAGAAGTTTCTGCACCAGGTTGCTGGAGAGAGCAACCACAACCTCCTTGGGCATCCCCTGGAGAGAAAGGGGCACCCTGAGAACCAAGTTCACCTGGCTTGTCTCTGACACCAGTTTTTGGACATGGTGCCTTGCTGGCTGAAGGTGACCACCTCTCCACCACCAGGCACAAGCAGGTGGGGTGAGGTGTTTTGCTCAGAGATGACTGGTGTTGGCCCAAAGGCTTCTACAGCTGGTGCAGGCAATGGGTGTCAGTAGTGCTGTGTTGGGCACAAAGGGGTCTGACCCACACTCTCTTCTGGGTGTTGGCACAGAGTGATGGTATGTTCCTTACAGAGCTGGTGGGAAACCAACCTGAACATCCTGGGAGCAGATCAGTGCTAAAGCCCTCTCTGTATTTACCCGGCTGGATGTGATCTGGGTAACTTAGGAGCACCTTCAAAGCATATTTCACTTTACAGTCAGAGGTTTTTTTCAGAGCAGAGAGGTTTCTTGTCAGCTTGTCCATCTGCCTGGTGTCTCAACAGGCCCGTGTGGGGAAACACATGCCATGGGTTTCCCACTGCAGTCCTATCAGGGGAGAAATTCCCACCCAGGTCAAGACAGTTATCACTGGGGCTTCACTGATACGTCAGATTTTTTCCTAGAGGCTCCTGTTTGCTTCCAAGAGAGTTTTGCATCCTGTGTCTGCTTTCAAGAGCTGCCAAGAGTACCAAGATTGTTTATCTCTCTACCATGCTTTGAGTCTGACCAGTGAAGAGCTTGGCCATGGGGGGATTTTAATAAACTGAAGTGCCCAGTGTGTTTAACAGAGAGGAACAGAAGCATCAACTTTTTTTTTATATGTTCGAAGGTAAAATGCTGCAGCTCCTACAACAGCAGATTTGCAACTCAAGAGGACCTGAACTGATAAATTCAGCTCTAGTCGTAGATACCAGTGCAGCAGTCAGTGGACACCCCTCTGTGTGCTTATGGGACCTCATCAGACAGTGCCACTGGCATTGAAATTGTGTTTTTTTTTTTTTTTTTTTTTTTTTTTTTTTTTTTAAACAAAATTATAGCTAAAAGTAGCAGGAGACAGTCACATAAAAGGGGTCGAGCACAGAAGCATTCATTTACAAAATCTCCCCATGCACTTAAGAACGTGGCTATTTCTTGTCTCCATTTGGATGGCCAGATCCTGTCAGATAATGACAGGGCTGCGGGTTTTTTAAACAGCTTGTGTCTGCAGAGGAGCACGATGCTGGGAGAGGCGAGCCCGCACCCGAGTAGTCCATCCCCTGGGAGTGCCTGCCCCGGCCGGGGGTGCGGGCTGGGCTGAGCACAGCCTTGTGCAGAAATCCTCACGGAGCTGGTGCCTTGTTGGAAACAACCTTTCCCTGCCAGAGTACAGCCTGAGACTGAAAATATAACTCTGGGAAATCTGCCTTTGTGGGGAGGGGGATGCTGCTCTGCAGAGGGATTTATCCCATCAGGGGACCTTCCGGGGACCTGCAGCTCCGCAAAAATGTTCTTTGCAACCCCTCTGAGTTTCTCACAGGGACCTCAGCAGAGCCAAAGATAAGTCATCTCGAATTAAATTAATTTCTGAGTTTGTGTGGGGCTAGCTGAGCGGCAAGTCAGATACGCAAGGACTTACTGCAAAAAAGGAATCACTTTTATAAAGTTGGTCATTCACTACCATTGTAAAGTAACTAAAGCCTCCCAAACAGCTTTATGCCCCTGCTGCTCCTTTACGTACAACCATCAGGGCTCTGACACAGACAGAAATGTTGACACTTTGTCTATGAAAATCCAGAATTGTGTGAGTAAGAGAAATGTTTTATGGGGACTATAAATAGTTTTGCATTAAGGCAAATGTATTCTCCCGCCTAAAATAGATTCACCTTGCAAACAGCTTAAGGACAGTTTCAGTGCCAGAGAAACGCCTTCAGAGTCCCCTCAGGAGACAAAACTAGCCTTTCCCCCCCAAAAAAAAAGCAAACAAGACCAGCAGTCAGAGACCCCTTTGCTGCCACCCCCCCTCCTCCCTGCTCCCCACTGCTTGACAGCATCCTGTGCTTGGGTGTCAGCCTGGGAGACCACCCAGCATCCTTCCACTAAAAAGGGTCATAAATTTATTCAACTAACTTTTTCAGTCATTTTTTCCAGATGCTTGCAACACGCGTGCTTATTACACAGGTGAAAAGGATGAGGAAACTTTGGGGAGGGGGAGCAGCAACTTCCCGCAATCGCTTGGAGCAGTGCTTGCTTCCCCTTCGCTCCAAGGGGAATCATGCAGGCAGACAATGCAAACATCCTCTCTGCCAGGGCTGCAATGTGTTAACAGCACTCTCCCCTTGCTGCCAGAGCATCATTTCATTCCCTGCGGAGAAATGCCGGTGGTGGCTGTGGGGGAAGACGAGAAGATGTCAGAAGAGAAAAAAAAAAAAATTTTTAACTCACCTTTAAGCTGTGCGTTGGGTTGACGACGCAGACAAGTTGCCCGGCAGCCGAGAAAACCCTCTTTGCCTTGTAGTGCTGAAACCGCAGGTGAATAAGATCTAACACAGCCCCAAAGCACTGGGTGAAGAAAAGCATCACAACTTTTGGCGTTGCTGCTGCCGCTGCTGCTGCTGCTGCTGGTGGTGGTGGTGGGCAGGGGAAGCAGCGAGGGAGCCCCTGAGTCCTTGAGCCCGGGGAGGGAGTGCAGTCGGCGAGCGCTACGCTCCGGCACGGCTTAGCATGCCTTCATATTCATCATCAAAATAAGACGGGAAGAGGCTTGCAGCAGCGGGGCGGCCAATGGAAAGGACAGAAATGTTATCCTTGAGGTCCGGAGACAGCCAATAACGAATGCCTCCCCTCCAGAAACTCCCTGATGAATTGAGCCTGGTGGAGAATGTATTATTGAACATTACCATACATCAGCACATTGCATTTATCTTGTGATTACAGCCAGTCATACGTAAGGCTGTGGAGATATGCAGGCAAAATTGATTGCTTAATGTCTCCATTTATTAATTACCTTAATTTAATAAAAGAGCGCTTGAACACCAAAGCTAAATGTAAGACGTAGGGAAGAAGCCCACCAGTGAAACTGTTAGAAAGTAGCAAAAATAGATTGAGTATGTATGACTGAGGGAGAGAAATCAAATATGCAAAGAGAGTTACAGTTCCTTGCAGGGGTTAAGCAGAAGTAGAGCTCGCTATATAAATAGATTCACGTCTGTGCATTTGCAGGCTTCAATTTGGATTTTAACCACTCTGAAGTTTTCTGAATTTTATATTCTGCTACTTCACAAGGGTCCCAGCACACAAATAATATTTCCCTCACTACTAAAAATAGGAGAGGTCAGGTCTCAGGTTTGGTGTAACTTGGCATAACTCCATTTAAAGTCAGCGATGTTTTCCTGATTTACACTTGCTGGTGGATCAGGTCCATTGGACACAAAACATGGCAATTACTGGATGCTGGAACTATGAGAGCATAAAAAGGCACAGAACGTGCTTCTAAAAATAATGAAATACATGATGCATGAGAGCACACAGAGAGAAACTTGCACTGAGGGAAAAGTGGCTTCTAAATCAACAGAATAATTAAACATGCAGAAAGCTTTGGCTTGTCATTCATCTGCATATCAGTGGACAGGAAATTACGAATTAGCCATTAGATCGTCCTAGGCATTAGAAAGGAATTAGGGAAGTGCAAGGAAAATAACATGCTTTTGCATATTATTACCAGTGCGTATCTCTGTTGGTGGGCAGGGATCCTTTTCGAGCCATTGAGTCTCATTAAACATGAGTCCCCATAACTGGGTTTTCCAGGAGGTGACTACACCAAAGCAGCCGAGGGAATCAGAAAGCACATTCATTTCACGGGACAATCCTGTGTGATATGTTGCTGTGCTTGTTAATAAATCAAAGAGAGTTAATTTAATTAGCTCTCTGCCAGAACTTACTATCAGGGTTCTATTTAGGCTTGCTAGCTAAATACTCACGTGGCTTATTTAGCCTTGGTAATCCTTTTTCCCTTCAAAGCAGAACAGATAAAAGTAGCTTTTCTTTCCTTTTTTTGCTTCTTTTTAAATGTGAGCCCTGTGCTGGGGGTGGGGCTGCTGCTCTGGATAGAGCAGCCCCCGTGGAGCACAGACTTCAGCCTGGGACTGGATTGTCACAACTGCCTCTTCCTAAATCAATACTGCAATACTGGCTCTGCCAGACTGCAGAGAGCTTGTGCGTAAAAAAAAAAAAAAAAAAAAAAAAAAAAAAAAGGAGGCCTAGGTAGATAAATAAGTGGGAAATTGTGAATGCTGGAACAGCTGACAACACAACACCCCCCCACCAAGCATTGAAGACAGGAGGAATATGTATCTCCCAGTTCTTAACATTTGCTTGTAAATGAGGAGATAATTTTTGCAGTGCTGAGAGACACTTTGAGAATATTTTCAGACAGACTTGAGGGCGAGTGAATTGATTTGCTTAAATGTATCCTTTTCTCCATTCCCAAGTAACTGTGAGCATCCAGTTATTTATTATTTATTTCTTCCTGATTTGTAGTTGGTAGCTGAACACTATACCGGCAAATTTCAGTCTGTGAGTTATTGGTACAAGTATTGTGCCATCAAAGCCTTAAACAAGCAAAAGGTCCTTCCTATTTTTTTTTTTTTTTTGTTATTGCTACCTAAATCCCCTGGGGTTATTTCTGTTTGACTCAACTGAATGCCTAGGCTTGTGGGGCACGACCAGATCCATGGGCAACAGAGAAGGCACCCCTCATCCCTGCTGTCCAGCCAGCCTCGGGGCTCTTGCAGTGCCATGGTCCAGCCCCCTTGAGACCCAGATGCCTTCCTAAGGTGGGCGGGAGAGGTGTCTCTGATCCCACAGGCATACAGGGACATCTTCCACCTAAATATACATGCTAGCCACTAGGCTGGTATACAAAAAGTGTTGTCCTTCTTACAAAGAAAAGACCACTTTCAAGGGTGGGTCAGGGACCTTTGCAGTGCCCAAATCCCCGTATGCATCTGTTCCCATCTCATTTTCTATACATGACCTTCTGAGGAGCATCTCCCCACCAGCAATATTTGTGGAAAAGGATGAATGAGTGCTCAGTGCATCTGAACATAACTCTTGCTCAGTGCATGAGTTCATGTTCACAGCAACACTTTTGGAAAATGCTTTATTGGTCATATTGTTCATGTCCCAAGACCCAAATGCAGCACTCACTACGTTTCAACACATGACTTGTAAAGCACCAGCTTGGTAAGGGACCCTACATTGGCTGAACAGTGGCAGCTAGCTGTGCACGCACCTTCGCTTACAAGCAAAAACTCAGCAGTGTGGTCTGGTGTGCGTGTGTGGATCCAGGTCTTTCTTCTGCTTTTGCACACTGGAGCACTGACGAGTGTAACTCCATTAATTAGAGTTTGTCATGGTCTCATCCAGGCTTGGAGATGCAAGGTCTGCTGCCCTACCTGTTCCCAAATCATGGAGAAAGGTCCTTGAAGGCATTATTTAGCTGTATGGATGTAGCCAGAGAGAGGAGGAACAAGTCCACATGCAAGTGGAAGGGGCACTTGATGAATCCCGTTTAACTGTTGGTTGCAAATTTCTGATGACTGTAGATGTTATTTCCAAGATAGTTAATTCTGTAACATGCAAATATGATGTGGCAAAAGGCCATAGGCTAAATCTTCATTAAGATCCAGGTTTTGCCAAATTAGCAGCTCTAGTGACATCACCATAATACGCATGGGATTATAATTCTCTAACAGCTCAGCTGGTGGTGCAGCTGCGTCAGGTTAGCACAGTAATAGGATCAGCTAGACATAAAAACTGACAGCAGCAGTGCTAGCTTTCCAGTTTGCCCACTTTGCTTTCAGTCCAAGCTGCCGAGGTGAAAGGGGAACACTCGTGGGAAGACATGGGTGTCCAGGCACAGTGTGACAGCAGGACAACAGCCTGGGAGATGCATCACTCAGTCCAAACCCAACATTAAATTGCAGGGCTTAGGTTTCAATTGGATTTCTTTATCTTTCTGACTGGGCACTTTTGGGGGTGACCTTCCTACATGCTGCTCTAATTTCCTGCCCCACCAGACACCACAGTGAGTCCAAGTCCCTTCTTCTCATCCCTGCTTGTATAAACCTGGGTGAGTGCCTCTGACATCCGTGGGATGACTCCTATGCAGATGGCACCAGGCTGCCCTCCATTACTGACAGCTGTAGGGAAACCTAATCTGCCTCAAACAACATTGACACTAGCCTTTGTTCCAGGGATAGGAGAGGCAGATGTTGTCCAGGGCATCATTAGTATCCATTCAGACAGCTTACCAGCCTGCTTGCATGGCCCCGTTGCTGACTGCTCGTAGGATTTCTGATAGTGCTGGCTAATGTGGGATGTACTCTGCTGCCTATATTTCCCTGTGTCCTGGGTCAGGGAAAGACCTCTTTTACCCCTCAGCCCTGCCTTCTAGGGATGCTAATTGGCTATTTAAACAGGTCCCTGCCACCTTCTAGCCAAGGTGCAAGTCCACATTCTGCCTGGCTAGGGGCTGGAAGAGCAGTATCTGTGTCAACGAGGTACCTCTCCTGTGAGACACTACATCTGAGTGCATCCGCTCAGCTCCTTTTGTAGTCTTGAGGAGGAATGGGATGTGCTGAGGATGTATTTCCCCTGAGCTGGCTGGGACATCAGGCAGTTTTCTACATCTTCTGAATACAAACTTCATGTATGAAGCTTCATCTGCTTTCCTGGGTCTCACAGCAGGTTTTGAGGAGAGGTGTTTGTACTGTTAGTTATAATTTTCCTCTGTTGTTCACCAGACCTCTAAACCAAGAACGTAAGAAATGTCTCACTAGCTCAGTGCAGTGATACCTCCAGCCCAACACCCTGTCCCCAGCAGTGAGTATATGAGATGACGTTTCAAGTTGGCTCATAAGCAGGGGCCACCACCTACTGTCCATTCTCCTGGTATTCCTTCAGCTCCTACAACTGTTGTATTGGGGCACTGGAAGGCACATCCCTAGGGAAGAAGCACCAGCATTTTTTAAAAGTGAGAGGAGAGCTGTAGTCCTCCAGTCTGCCCCCTGTAAAGCACATGTCATGTTATACTGACTGCTTTGTGCTTTGCTTGGAGCCCACCCTTTCCAAAAAGCCTGGCTTTGAAGTTTCCCATGAAAGAGACCAGTGTTAAGTTATTCCAAAGGTTATTTATCTTCACCACTAGCATCTTTTATCATATTTCCTGCCTGAATTATTTTCCTACATAAGCTTCTGCCTGCAGAAAGTCATTGTGCTTTCCTTTCCTGAGCTGTGGCAGACTCTGCCATCACAGACCTTCTCCATGTGAAGGCAGTTCTTGCCCAAAACCTCCTTCAGCAAACCCAATAGACAGTGTTTCCTTTTCAAAGCACCTTTCTTGCCCAAGATCAGGTCATTCTAGCAGCTTCTCTACTCATTTTTTCTACCCCCTCCTCATCTCTTCTTGAGCCTGATCTGCTGCTCAGAGCCAACAAGTGCAGATGCAAAATGACCCATTTCGCTGACAGCATCATGGTGCATTGATCAGCGGTGTGACATGTCCACTCCTTTGGGTCCCCATTCCCACACCTCCTCCTCACTTGCAGGGCAGATTTCATACCACCTCAGCACAGCCACATGGGAGCCAGAGTTGCCTGAGCAGGGAGGAGAACCGCAAACCTCCCAGGAAAATACATGGAGGTACTCCCTCCTCTCATATTCTCTGGTGTCTAGTGCTGATAGTCAAGAACACCAGAGAATCTTTTTCTGTCTTTTCAAAAATGATCTATTTTTATAAAAGCAATATGTTGTCAAAAGTTGTTGTCTTTACTGAAGTGCTTAATTTGTGGTGAATTATTTTGCCAAATACCTTTTCAAAATCCATTTTGAGCCCATGCAGCAATATAAGCAATAGCTGCACTGGAATTGTATGGATGCTTTAAGCAGAAACTGATCTTAAATGTCTCAACAGTTTTCATTTTCTTATGAGGACAGCTTTTATTGGGCAAGAACTATCAAAAGCAGTCTTTAAAGCAGTTAAATAACACAACAATTAAGATATCAGTGATAAATGCCACAGATAATCTTACAAAGCTAGGGAAAAAACAGAATTTGCTGAACTGGAACCAATTTCACAGTTCTGAGGTTCTTCCTGACACTTCCTCAGTACCGTCTTCCTCCTCCCTCTGGGCAGCTTGCCTTCAACTGCATGTGGTCACCTCCCTCAGAGCTACTTTGCAACACCGCACATCCAACACCATTGATGAAATAACTGAAGATGCATGCGGCCATCGTTCGTATGCCTGGGTCACGTCTCCCGCATCTGTCACAGGACAAAAGTAATTTCTGCACCCCCTGGCCGCCTGCAGTGCGTCGTCAATGCACAGCTGCTGAGCTGGGCTTCTCCTGCTAATCTCCCTTCAGCAGAAACTCACATTTCCCTCTGGTATTGAAGGACACTAATATGGCAAGAGGTGTTTTTTCTTTTATTCCTTTCAAAGCCATCCTTTCTACATTATTATTAGCAGTACATGTGTTTTCTAGTCACTGGGTCAAGAGGGGAACTCTTCATTTCTCCTTGGGGGACATCTGCTGCCTAGGGAAAAAGGTTGCTGCCTCCACCTTCACACCACTGCATTTGTGTCCTGTTTTCAGCTCTCCCTTCCTCTGCTCACTTATTAACAGCATAGTTTATAGCAATATCACATGCCACTTCTCTCTGCAAATGTTATACCCAAGAGAGCATCTCCTTTAACTCTCACCAGCAAGCCAGCAGCTCAATAAAGACACTTTGCATTTTCATGCTGTTATTAGATAAAGTAACTGCCATAATTTCCTATTCATAGTAGCTGCCTGGTGCCCACATTACCGTAAGGACATATTGTTTTCAATTGCCAGCCTAACGCAATGCCCAGCAGAGGGTCCTGCTGCCCCAGGCCATACAGACACGTG
>NW_020799091.1:30103144-30111265 GCF_003259725.1 Athene cunicularia | reverse complement strand
GGGGGGGGGGGGGGGGGGGGGGGGGGGGGGGGGGGGGGGGGGGGGGGGGGTGGACCTTGGTTGCCTTGTGTCAGAAAGAAAAAGCACCAGGAGCCCGTAGTGATGGATGGAGAAGGCTCTTTTTCCTGCTGACAGCCTGGGCAGTGGCTTGTTCAGAGGCAGTCTCTAATTCTGAGCAGGTTTTAAGGGCCAGAGAGTTTCTCGTTTGCCAGGGAGCCCACCTGAAAGGCTATCTCTGGTCACACTGCGGGCTGGCGTTTCACTCCCAGAGCTTCACTCAGCCAGGGGAAGTGGCAGTCAGCAACACAGGCTGGCAGCAGCGCCGTTCTCATCCTTTAACCTCCTTAGTGTGCTCCCAGTCCAGCCCTGGTTTGTAATCAGCATGCTGGGGGCCTCCCTAGGAGCCTGCCAGAGTCACGACGGGCTTTTTTTTTTTTTTTTAACAAACACGGAGGTACATGCACAGACACATGCAAAGGATGGAGAGGTAGCAGGAATAAGACAGACTTACTGCACTCACGTTAAAGTGTAAGCAGCTTCTGGGCATGCGGATGAGCCCTGCTGAACCAGGTCATGCTGCTCCTGCCTCCCCCATGGAGGAGGAGGGTCTGGGCAATGAAGAGGTGGAGGGCTATGTCCAAATGACCCAGCAAGACAGACAGAAGTCCCTGCTCTTCTGGGTCACAAGAATGATCAATAATTCAGACTTGCTTCAGAGTTTTGGATCCTACATCCATGTTTTCCTGGTCTTGGACTCTTCTGTCTTCAAAATCTGGTTGAGGCAGATTTAGGAAATGTTCTTTGAGGGTTTTCCAGCCATCAGAGGTGGTACACATCTTCCTCTAGTGGATGCCTATGCTTGACTTAGCCACTCATTCCTCCTGAGACAAAGGGGAGAAGAATTGTGGGGCACCTAAGGTTAAAAGAAATATCTAAAATGAATAGATGACTCACCACCTAAAAGTACCAAATTGCCTCCACTGACTGTACACCTGCAGCTCCCACTCCTCCATAAGCAGGTGAGATGAATCCCAAAACAAGCAAGATGGGCATTGCCACACAAGCAGCAGCTCCAATACGTGTCACCCCGTGACCCCACAGAAGCCCCCACACATCCCACCCAGACAGTGGGTGCTGTGGCAGGGGTTGCTTCAGTGAGAAACTACTTGTCACTGGCACTGCTCAGTCAGCACTGTGGGAAGGCCAGCCCCGGCCGTGGCTGGGGACAATAGGGTCTGCAAGGGGTCCTGCCTGCTGCAGGGGTACATGCACAGCCCACACTGCTCTCCCTGGCTGTGGTATCCCTCTGGCCTGGCCATAGTGAAGGCCCCAGAGCCCAGGTGACCTCAAATTTGTCTTGGTAGGCACCAGTGCGAGAGCCTTTGTGTCCCCTCTGGTTCCCATCCTGCTTTGGGCAGTGGAGCTCCCCATGGACAGCCATACTCCTTGCCAACACAGACACGGGCTGGCGATGGTTGGAGAAGCGCCAACTGGGTCTAAATTTCAGACTCCTTTTCTAAATTTCTAAACCCTTTTCATGAGAGTCTCTGGGAGAGAGTCCAGCAGTAACCTCCCCATGTGGTGTTGGTGAGCCCAGGGGCCACCACCGCTATCTGAAAGGTCTCACCAGCTCCTGCTATCTAAAGGCTCATGGATCCCACTAATGACCACTGGCCAGGCGGGACACATAGCCTTTCCAAGTCTTCATTTGCTCATTTGAAAAATGTGCCTGCCAATGCCAGTGTTGCTGAGGTACTGCTGTGAAGTTCAATTAACTAATGGCCCAGAGATTCATAGAGCAATGTGGATGGGAGACAGTACTCAGTGCCAAGTGCTGTTAAAATGATTACCATGTCCCTGTGTATCACCAGAGGCATCTATTCCTCGTGAGCTGCACCCAGCAACATCTTGTCTGGAGCATGTCCTTTCACATCTGTACATACACAAAAGGTATACTGGCAGCCAGTGGCATTTTTGCAGTTCACAGGTATCTAAGGTTGAGCCCACCTAGGTCAGAGACGGTGCAGGGACTCGCCTGCCTAGGAAGTGTGCACAAAAAACGATGCTCAACAAGAAGGGCCTCACCTGGAGCACCAAATCCTCTTCCCCTGTTTACATCCGGTGCTCCCATGACACCAGTGGCATTTGTAGTCAGGTATCTGATGGCAGAATTTCATTCTTAGACTGTTTATTTCACCTTCAGAATCTTCTCATGAGGTAAAACCAGAGGCTGCTAGTCTTTGAGCTTATTATACCCTTGCAATTATGCTGATGTCAGCAAAGACGGAGCAGACTGATGCCTGCCATCACCAGTGCAGTGAAAACCACCCAGCTCCCTCTGGGCTACATCTCACAGTGACCATTTCTTTCTTTGCATCTGGACTAGCATCTCGTGAGCTAGAGACAGCCTGTCATGTCCAGGACTCACATCACATCTTGTCTTGTTTTGACTAACATGGCAAATTCCAAGGCAAGAAACACTGAGGTGGATTGTCGACGTATGACCTCTTTTTACCTTCTCTCTGCATCACAGGTGGAGAAGTGATGCTGTGCCACGTTTCAGACATTCTTGTAGTCACAGACAGGGCAGAGGATGTTGGTAGAACAGTGGAGAGAGGTAGGGGGAGAGGGGCAGAAGATCAGAGTTAAGTGGCCAGAACACGTGCCTACAAATAATCCACCTTCCTTGTGTGGTAGAAGGAAATATATCTGGAGTTATTAACTTTGGTCATAAACCCTCAAGTCACTACTTCCTTGGAGCAAGATGGCACAAGTCCCCTCCATGCTGGTGAGCATGTCACCCCACTGGGTGCCTCTGGGCAGGTGGTTTCTCACTGATGTAGGTTTTCAACAGAGTCTGAAATAAATTTAAAATATGTAGCACTGGAAATTACAACGACTAAATAAATACTTGCGGCCACATTGCACTCTCAGTTTCCCTGGAGAGAGCCATTTTAATACTGTGTTGCTTCTGTTTTGGGGCACAGCCACAGGACAGACCTTATTGCTTTTCTTCCTGCCTTTGTAAATCTAACTAAATTAATTTGATTTATATAGCAAATAAACAGGTGCTTCTGTCCCCTGCTCTCAGATGCAATTGTCAAATGGGCTGTTCCGGCAGCCACCTCTCTGCCAATAATAACAACATCTTTTAGTTGAAAATAACCATTTAAAGGGGCGACTGTCCTACTTGCCTAATGTCTTAATTCCAGGTCTGTTTTCCAGAGAATAACTAATGTTTTCCATAACGAGATCAGTCATCTCTGGGGATAGAGCCACCTTCTTCCTGGAATGCTTTTCATGCTGGAGGACACACGTGGAAACCAAGAGTAATATTACTGGCAAAAATCCCAGCTGACGCTGTGTTTCTGACTGTGATACAGTTAACTCCCAAGGGGCAAGCAGAGCCTGACCTCAGAGGTCAAGGCTGCAAGCTCCCAGCCTAGGATTTAGCTCTGCTACTGTGCTGAAGGGAAAACTCTCAGAGCCTGCTCTCCAAGAAGATTTTTCCAGCAAAGTGACTAGTTTGAGTTAAACGTCTCAATGTGAAAACATCCCTCTGCTGGCAGTCATAGCTAAGGGAGAATTCACAGTGTGATTTGTGTGTAATAGCACTGGGACTAAAACTGCATGCGTTGCTAATCATGGGATATCAAAGAGTCAGACAGTAATTCAAAGCTTGATTCCTTTTTTCGGGGCTCAGTGTTTCAACCTCTATTCAACGTTTCTTACAAAAAGTTCTGAGCCCTCAGGAAAACTGAGCATCCAGATAGCGCAACACAAAACCTGAAAGAAGGTTATCAAGACCATCCTGACTATATCTTGACCCATTACTAGAAAATAAACTAGTCATATTGATTTTTTTGCGAGGAAGTAGCTAGCGAGCAGCAAACCACACCTCTGCAAGCCCTTCCACCACTGCCAACTACCCACTGAGCTATCGCCCTCAATCAGAGAAAGCCCCATTGAGCAGATGAGCCCTGACCTGTGGCCTCAAGGCCATCATGCTCTGGCTCGGGGGGTCTTGAGAGGCTTCCTTCCAGAACACGCATTGGTTTACATTTTAGATGGCAATTTATAAAACCACAATACAGCTAACACCGAAAGCCCAACTTGCTTGAAAGCAATCTCTGCCGCATAGTGACAATGGCATGTCTTGGGGCTTGCCTTCTTTCTTTTTTTAATGTAAAGATATCAAATGATCAGCTGACTCTCCTGGTGTTATTTCACCTCTCTGTAAGAAGCAAGCCCATCAGAGACACTTTTCTTAATTACTCAGCAATCCCACTGAGATTCATTTATCTCCAGAGTTAAAATATGCCAGGCATTTAAAGTGCAAACCAAATGATTGTATTAAAAGTTTGCCAGAAGGACTATCAGCATTTTATGTGTGTAACATCCCTGTTCAAATGATTTGGAAAGGTGGCTGTGATATATTCCATTTAATTATTTCTTTCGATGTTTTTATAAATGTGCTCTCTACAATCTACAAGCAGTGTACATCTCGATTATATATGACATGTTTGTTTTTAACTAAAAGCAAATCAATAAAGAGACTCCACTTTTTATTTAACATTGCTATTGGATGGCTGCTCACAATAAAAAAACCCACAAATATTAGTTGAATCATAAAAATCCAAACAGGCTACTTAACAAAGCATAAAAAATAGATGTCAGCCTTTGTTTTGGAATTAGATTATAAACCATGCCCCTGCATCTGAAATGCAGAGCAGCAGAGCTGGAGGATAAGGCACGAAGCAAGCCCTCCACTCCTCTGCCCGATGGCACCGTGACTTTGAACCAAAGCTCAGGAGGAGCTGTCCTGCTTTGGAGAATACCTACCACCTACCCTGGCCCTACACCCTGTCGCAAGAACAGGGTCTGTGCAAGGCAGGGGTGAGGGCCATCCATGGCACCCCAATCGCAGCTGTAGGGGCACTCACAGCCCCCATGGGTGTCCTCAGGTCCCCCTGGGGAGTCCAGCCTTGCCCAGCCCGTGCATTTTCCAGATACAGTTCTTGCTCTCATAGCCGAATTCGCCTCCCACCGCCAGCCTTGGAGTGGAGATTTCTTGCCTCCCATGGCATGTCTGGAAGTGGCCACATCCATGGACAAGATGAACTTCTCCACCTCAAAGGTCAGGGCAAGGAGAGTGGTGGAGGAGGAAAACAGCACCCAGATGAATTCACACTTAGCAGTTATTGCTAATATTACCGGTTTTCATCATGAGAAAGGTGAGCAAAGAAAAGGATTTAAATGGCTTTTGCTTCTTGTACATCTGATTTTTCCTCTATTTACAGATCCTTTCAATTAATTTCTGCTGGAGAAGAGAAAGCCCTTCTAGATCGTTTTCCAAGGCTTTGTAATTAATGTAAGCAGAGCCCTAAGGGGCGTTCGATTTGTGTTAGAGTGTCAGTCTCACTTACGGTTAATTTGGGACAGATCCACTCCACTTTGCTTCGCTGGACTGTAGCACTGAGTCAGATCTGTTTATGAGATGCACTTTATTACCAACAGAGGTACCCTCAGGGCACTACATCAATTTTCAAGTACTTAGTTGCTGCTTTCTCTTAACCCTCTGACTGCCAGCATTTGCATTTTATAAGTTAAATAAACAGTATTTGGTGGCTGACTGGGGCAACTAGCAATTTCTTTAGCTAGTGGATCCTAACTAACAAAAAGGACTAAGGCAGACACTCATAGCCTACTAATACTGTCGTTGTACCACAACATTTCAGCTGAGGATCACTGGGATCTTTATGTGACAATGCAGGGGAGAGAAAGAGCATGGAGGTGGGTCAGTAGTGAGTACGACAGCCTCCCTCTGCAGATGGCCATGGGGTTGTTAAGTGTCTCATCACCGACTGCATGGATAGTCTGGGCAGTGTCTGAAAGAGAGCTTGGAAGAGAGCCCATGTATCCCAAATTTCAGAGCACTGTTCCCCTTTCTGGCTGTAGTCTTCTCCTGCTTCCTAGAGCCAGAAGTAAATGGGGAATGTTTAGGTGGTTTCACCGCAACACCAGAGTGTCATGAAATCCCGCTGGCCTCTGGGATGTTTAAAGGATGTTGAGATGTCTTCTACAGGGGCTGAGCTGGCGAGCGCTGACCCTTTGACCACAGCACCATCCCTGTCGGTGGCAGAGAGGGAGAGGGGCATTTTGGGGGAAGGGAGGCGAAATAAACAAAATTGAAGCAGTATGAAAAAGGCGATCGGGCTCAAGTGTGACTTGATCTGCTAGAGCAGAGAAGAAAATTGTCCCTGAGGTTTTCCAGTGAAAAACATCTTTTCCACTCAATAAACATTTTCAAGAACATGCTACTTTCAATGATTTTTCATGATCTGAAAAGTTTTAATCTCCAAGAAACTCCCAAATGTTTCAGTTTTTCAAACTCTGGGATTCTCATGGAGAAACTTGAAAAACATCAGCACAGACCACAAAACTCCCTAATTCCATGGCAAAACCAGATCTCCATCAGCTCTGGCTGCAGTCTAGAAACAATGCTGAAGATAGGACCCAGGAACAATTTCCCACCCTATTTGCTCACTTCACTGACAAGGAAAACAGAAAAACCCTTTGCCAGGGTTGCAGAGCAGGCTTCCTCCTACATCCTCATGAGAGGGAGTAATGGATACATGACGTGGCATGGAGCAGAGGCAATGACTCGCTGTCCTATGTCAAGGTCAGTCTTCTAGACTCTTAACAGAAAATAATGTGAGAGGAGAGAAATGGACACCCATTGTAGCAGCTTTTGAGCCATTTTTCTGCTCCAACCACACTTTGATGAAAGTTAAGGCAGGAAGAAAAGCCCAGAAGAGAGGGGCAGTAAAGCAGGGATCTGTAGGAAATGATAACAGAGAGAGTGTGTCAAGAGGGTTTAAATGGACAGCTTACATCGGATGGAGGAGTAAATACGGTTAACACAAAGCATTTTAAAGCAGATAGTAAATGACAACTTTGTTCTTTTGCGTCTTATTATTAAATCGTGTTGGATTAATCTGGCATTAAGTGGTATTTCTGTCTCTCTCCTCTGTCACACAGATGCATCATTCCTGTGAAGCACTGGCCATGATACATTTCACATAAGCTTCAAGCAGCAATGTTTGCAGAGGTTAGAAATGGATTCTTCTTCACTACTGTTCTCATAGGCTATTTTTTTTCTAGATGTTACATAGGAAAAAAAAGGGCACTGACTGTTCAGATTGACCTTTGCTTCTTCTGTTCTTCCTTATCAAAATCCGAATATCTTGGAGAAACTTTCTTCTTGTGAAAATTGTGGTGTACTGTCACCAGACAAAACTGTGATGTTACACCCCGGAGAAGACAGTAATGAAGAGGTGACCCTCCAGGACGCATTTTCTCAGGTGCTCTGGGATGTCTTGGGAAATAAGGAGTGATGGGCCTCAGCTACACACAGAAACAAATGAATCCTTTAAGAAAGTACACTTTTGTTACAGCCACACTGAAGAGTGAAGAGAACAGCCCTGAGAGTTGTGTTGCTCCTGTGGAAGTAGCTCTAGGCCTGTAAATGAAAAGTCACGGATTCTCTGCAAGATTTTCCACTGATCTCTCAGGTCATTTGGACAGCTTTCAATTATTCTCTCCTGGACCTCAAAGCTGAATAATAATAATAAAAAAAAAATACGGAGAAAGTTAAAATAGCAGCAATTCTTGGAAATACTTGAATTTTCTTCTATGGTCCTAGTAACATGTATTGGGAAGTAGAGAATGACTACATAAAGCATTTGGCATTTATTGAACATATGGATTGGTGATGTCTCAACTTCTGTTTTAATCTTTCCATTACCTATGGTATTTTTTACATGGAAAGCTTTATTATTTTGAAAACAATTTTTATCAATCTTCAAATAGATGAGAAGTTGCAGCATCTTAATGGAAGGTAAATTACTGGTGCTTTCATATCCAGAGCCTCTCCCTGGTCTGATGGAAAGGTTAACCATTTAGCACCTCCTCACTCTGAACACCATTGTCCAAGTGAACAAGAATCTGGTAGAATTTGTCATAGTGTATTCAATAGTGGGATAAGCTTCTCCACATTTGCTGTGAGGGATAGTTACTCCACGCAAAAGGGGGCTAAATTTTTAGGGGGGGGGGGGGAAT
>NW_020799091.1:30042834-30103094 GCF_003259725.1 Athene cunicularia | reverse complement strand
CCCCCCCCCCCCCTTTCCCTGGCTGTTACTGTGCATAGATTTTGACAAGGGGGAACACTAAAACTCACCTCCAGCTCTGCCTGTGGGTGGGCAGCAGATGCGAGGCTCAGATGAGCACCCTTCATCCTTGCATCCTTATACTGCTCAGCCCCAAATTTCCACACAAAAGTCATGGAGGCATCAGGAAGAATTTGGGAAAGGTCATGAAGCTGGCACAAAACATGGGGGAGTTCCCCAAGCTCTCAGGTGAAACTGCTGCAGCAGCAGACCCTGTCCCCAGGACTGAGCCTTGGGATGCCTCATCCCCACCACAGGTCCCTTCACAAAGGCATCTTGAAACCTTGACCAGGTGTCCCAAAGCCTTCATGTCCCAACCCACCACACCAGCCAGCTTGACACAAAACCTAAAATGCTTCATTACCCTTCACGAGGTTATTAAAGGCAATGAAGTGTGGGACTCTGGGAGGAGAAGGCTACTTCCAGTGTCACTAAATCAGGGAGGGGTGTAACAGCTGAAAAATGTCTTACAAAGCTTTGAAAGTCAAAGGCAGAGGCACTGGAAAGATTTATTGTTATACTCGCCTTTATAATCCACTCAGGCATTTTCTTCCATAAGGGATCCCTTCTATGTTTTGCTCTCACACCCTGACCAGGTGCCAGGGTACCCAGTTTTCCCCCTTCATACCCTGGATCAGGAGATGACCGATCTTTGGTAGCTCTACTCCTGCCTGTGTTTTGTTGGGGAAGAGCGTTCTGCTCCTATGTCTGCCAAGTCCATCTTGAAACAGTGGTCATTACCCAGAGTTTCCCTCTATCCATCCCTTCTGACTTCTTTTTCCTTACACACTCAATCCCTGGTTGGGTTTTTTTTCCTTACTATTTTTTTTCCCTCTCATTCTTTTTCCCCTGTAAGTTGCCAATTTCTGGATTTTCTGGCACTTCTCTCACTTTAGGGTCAGGTCTTTGTTCTTTCCCCGGGCGACAGTCACCAGCCTAGGATTTAGCAGACTGATGGAAGAGGCGGACCAGCTGTGCCCTGGGAGATTGATCACAGCCACTTGCAGAACAGTTTCCTCATTTATACAGCCCTGAGTCCAGCTCCAGACTCAAGGACAGCACAGCTTCCCCTGTGTTTCTCTCATCACCCACAAAGAAGAGTTTCCAAGTGTTTCCTAACCCCATGGCTGTTACAGTTGTCCTCCCAAAATGGAGATGTACTGTGATTTAGAGGGTTTTTATTCCACAATCCAGCCTCTGTTCCCCAGACCCAAGGCACTGCTGGCTGACAGTTAATGGTAATAGCTGCGTGGATGAGAACCAGGAGTAAATTGAAGGCCCCCTTGAAAACAGGGGAAACAGATGTTCGAAAGGCTCACACTCCTCATGGTTAACTTTGGAATGTAAATGTCTGCTAATTCCTCATTTTATTGCCCAGCCCTGCGCTCAATGTCAGAGAGAACAATCCTGCAGGGATGCTCCATACATCAGCTCTGAAGGTCAGGCAGTGGTGGAAACATACCTAAACAGGAGAGGGGAAAGGGGGTTGGGGGCTGCTGTTGCAGCCAGTGAATTGTGCTTGGGAACAAAAGGGTCTCCTGAGTGACTGTGAGAAAATGAAGTATGAGGGTCTGACAGCAGAGAGCAGAAGGGGGAGACCTGTCTTGGACAAACAGGACTACTAGAGTTGAAGATTATCCTTAGCTGGATTCCTGACCACTTTCGGTGTTCAGAATTTTTTCACTAAAAAGACAAGATATTTTTGTGCTTGGGAAGAAGCTTGTGAAAGACAATTCTCTGAATCCAGCATTACTTTGTTGGGAGCTGGATTTGTCCTGGAGAGTAAACGGTTTTTCTCTTTGTAGAGGGGAGATTTTTACTACCCGATGAACAGAGATTTAAAGTTATCTGTCCTGTCATTTTCTCACTCTTGCTTTTTTTCTTTAGACATTTATTCATAGTCTTTCCCACTCATTTTCCAGTGCTCAGGACTACAGATGTGGTGGTGAGCTGGGGAGGACAGGGTTTTGCAGTCTTTAATCTCATCACTTAAACCTCCACCCTGAAGCTCACACTCCCTTGGGATCTAACTCCTTCTGTACAGAAAGGATCCTGCAAGAAGACCATTCATAAGGAGATTTTACTGAGAACAACACAGGAACAAGTCAGTGGTGTTGCATCTAGGAGGTTCCTGCACTTACTGCAGCAGCTCAACTGGCCTCCGCTGCAGCAAGAGGGACCCGGCATCACTCATGGAAGAAGGTGAAAGTGTCTTTCCAGAAGACACAGGACATGATATGGGTCCTCCAGTCCACAGTATGGAGGACTGGTTTACTGGTCCTTAATGCACAGCAGGGAACACTGCCAATAATATTAAATCTGGATTTACAGTGCAAAGGCTTAACTACTGAGCTGTATTTCCATGCAAATGGATTTCTATGAATGCATGTATGGAAAAATAGCAGCGTGGATGAGTGGAGTAAAGCTGAGGCAGGCAGGTGCAGCCAGCATGAGCAATTTCCTCTGTTAGTTGGGAGATCAGTGGAAACTCCTCTCATGTTCTCTTAATGTCTAGAGTTTCGCTTAACAAGCAAAGAAAACATGCATATTTATTCTAACCTTTAACTGTGCGTATGAAGTACAGGTCAAATTTGAAGACAGCATGACCACAGCAATATTCCTTGGGGATGTGAGTAATAAAAAGGCACCTAAAGGTTTTCCACTTGACAGGCCTCTGTATTTCATCATGGACACTTGTCCACACTTGAAATAATAGTTTAATAACTATGAAGCGACTGGAGATAATAATTGAGAAGATGGCTGACTAGAGCAATATTAATTATCTGTAACAAGTGCATCAAGCCAATATGGTGTTGTACACATAAGATTAGCTTCAGCTAGTACATTAAAAGTTCAGCGTGAAACGAGGGGTGGGAAAACAACACCTCTGATTTGTGGACATATGCTGTAGATGGTCAGGAGTGAGGTATTCCAGCCCTCATCCCAATGATTATAAAAGCACAGGGGTATGTTATTCTAATCAATCACTTCCCATTTATGAATTCCAGCTCATACTTGCCAAATACAAATAGCGTGCACATGTACAAAGACTATTTTTTGATTAGCAACTAAGACTCTAAAAAGGCCACAGGCACAGAGGAACTCTGCAGCTGTGCCTACAAGCATGATAACATCTTGGCTGGCACAAACCTCCATTATCCTTGAGGAATAAAAAATGCACAGTAATCAGGCAAGGGAGATGTCCAAAGTACAGTTAATTTTGGTGAGGCATATTGATCATTTTGCAGTAGTAATGAAGTGAGGCAATATTTAGAGGTCTCCAAGGGTATGCTAATCAAGAAAGTTTTGCCTTGGTGCTTCAATGTGATGCATAAGAGACAACATGGACAACACAGAGAAACAAGTCAACAGACCACTAACCGATGGTCTGTACTAAGATCGCATTCCCTAAGTGCAAGACTCTCATCAATATTCAAGCTTGCATAGAAAAAGACCATAAAATAAACCTGTAAGATGTCAAAGACTAGTCACAGAGGAGTCAGGAAAACAAGGACTTCACCTCATCTAGACACGCCCAGGCTTTTGGTGAGAGGCAGAGTGTGCAGTGTATTAAGCCTGAAGCCAGCAAGAATTCAGACAAGATAAAGCCCTAACATCAAAAATATGGGTATGCATGAATGGATTTTTGTCATATTGCCACTTTCATGTCACAAATGCTTTGCCTGGTCTTTTTTAAGATCATTTCATACCAAATAAATGTAATCACACATTGAGTATAATATTCAGATCATGGGATGCAGGCATACACAGAGTCAACACCTCTGAGTTGGGTATAAGGATGGAAGTTTTTCTCATGAGGCACAGGGACTGGCATGGAAATGACTGTAGTGACAGAGCAATATCCCTTCTGAATTGCTAACACCAGACATTCAAGCGCAAATTATTCCTTTCCAACCTTCCTTTTTATGGAATCTTTCTCTTATCCCAAAAGATGTAACAAGTATGTTAAAAGGGAGTTGAAGACAGTAGGCAACTTCTCGTGCAGGGAATTACAATGACTTTCAAAATAACAGTTTAAAAACAGTATGGGCACCTTGCATCATGGCTAAGACCTCAGCACTCACTACTAAAAATGTCATGAAGCATAAGGGCAATCTGGTCACTGCCTTTTACTGTTGCATCAAATTGTATCCAGCACAAGGTTTATTCAACTCATTAATATGAAGAGATTTTTGATCTTGTTTGTCTTTTTAGGATAAGCAGATGACATTAGCGTTTGCTCCAGGTTCTGCTTTCCTGATCAGCATAACCTGCTTACTACAGATAAGCCTGACAAGTTTAATTTATGCCACAACAGAACAGTGATGAAAAACGCTGAATCTAAACAAGATTTTTGATATAGCTTTCTTACCAGAAAGGGAAAGAGCACGGTAATTCATACATGCATATACACTCACTCATACACACAACAGCCACTGAATCTTATGACGTTATTAATGAAGATGTTTGTTATTTTTAATGCCTAAAATATCTTCTTTGTTGGATGGCTAACTTTAATGTCATATTGGTCTCAGATTTCCCCCTGAGGGAACTTGCAATCTGTATTAACAACCCAATTCAGCACAGAGGCCCATTTAACACTCTTATTAGCTCAGTACAAAGATTAATTAAGCAATAATCTCTTCCAAACAGCTCCTCATCAGTGGTTAATAACATGTTTGTTAGTTAACTTCCTAAGGCTAGATCTGTGATGGGGAATGTTCTAGTGAGCTGGTTAACTGTTTTAGCAATTGTTAAAGGTTTTATTGCTGATGTAAATTGTACTTCATGATTTGTAACAGGAACAATTTTCATAAAGAGTTATCTGCAAAAAAGCAGATTTAACCATGTAGATAGAAAGCCAGTCATTTAACCAGCGGGGGTCCAAGACTCAATTAGAAAGAAGGCCATACTGAAGATAACTATACCGCTACAATGGTCTCTGTGATATTCTTTACAATGTATTTTTAAATGTGCTGAAGACTTCTGTTGGCTTTTTGAATGTTTTTTATTTACAACAGCTTTCTATTGCCATCTAATAACCCTTCCATGATTTCTTTTCCAGCAAGACTGCATGGAACTGCCAGCCTGCAGAGCAGCACATGCCAGCAGTAGAGTAACAGAGCAGGCCAGGGGCAACAGCTAAGAAACAGTTGGGATCAGGCTATATATTGCTCTGCCCACCACTAATGCAGGTCAAAAGCTGCATAAAATTTAGTTTTTCTAAGGCTGGAAACATTTCCAGCTCTTGCTCAGTAGCGTGTGATGGATGAATCGCAAAGTTACCCGAGTCTTGCAGAAGGGAGAGGAAAAAACCCAACAATTCAATTTAGTTTAGGTTACATTGATTTCTCCTCTATCTCTTGATGGGACCATGCCTGTATTTATCATATTAAAGTAGGTTACAATTTTCCAGATAAAATATTTCTTTTGGAGGTGTGAACCTTGTGCTTTTATGCCCTACTTAAAAACAATGATATCATGTAAATCCTCCTACAAATGTAGATTGCAAACATCAAGAACGCTCCTGCCCATGGGCAGTCCAAGGTGCGATCAGCCCCGTGGGGCAGTGGCCAACTTGTTGATGCTCCTCATCAGAGCTGCCCCTTTCCTGTGCACGACTGGGAACCTCAGGCTGAGCCCATGTGCTCTCCATGGCACCGCGACCACCGCAGAGATACCTGACACACTTCTGCATGATGACAGAAACTCTGCTGCCTGTCTTGACAGGAATCTAAGGCAGATGGCTACCCACACTTTGCTCTGTCCTGTGGCCTGACTAGACAAACTAACCCCTGGAAACTATAGCAAAAACATATATATGTATTTCAGCAACAATCAAGGACAAAAGCCAAGGAAACTCCTGCTCCTTGCCTAAAATTCCTTTTTCGATACACAGATCAATACAACAGTGATTAGGTACTTTTGGAGCAACACAAAATATTTCTAAAGAAAAAAACCAAACACCAGCTGATAAATCCTCCTCTGCTGTTCTCAGGTGAAGAGCTGAAAACCAATTTCTACGGTTCAGAAACAAGCAGGGAAGGAAAACATCTTTCCAGATATTGGATTTATCACTTTGGTAGTATATCAATTTAATCATGTCATTCTCTTCACAGTTCACATTGGTTTATACAGGTGAAAATTAGAGTTGAATCTTCCATACATAAGCATGATCTTTCCTTTCTATCCAGATGTGCATGACTGAGCTGAGGCTGGAACTGATATATGCCTGTTGCCAGAAAAAAAAAATCTTACTCTGAAATTCTCTATCCAGTTGCCTTATTTATTAACTACCCGGTACATTTTATTATAGGCTCCAGCAACTTAATGCAAAATCAGGCTGTTTTATGCTCCTATGGTATTTGAGTAGTATTAAATTGCTTTTCCTAAAACGGTGCTGAAGTGGGACTCTAATTTGATCTTTTCCTTATGAATGAACCTTGTGGTTATGCAGATCCTGTGATGACATTTCCATGTAGATGGTGATGCTGTGGGTCCTGCGTTCCAGGAAAAGTCTCATGTGCCCATTCAAACATGTACAATGAACAGAACAGCTCTGTTTTTCACAGGTTTAGAAACACTTTAAAAGGGGTGTTTATAAGTCTTTTTTTTTTTTTTTTTTTTAGAGGATACTGTGATTTACACTAAGCTGTCATCAAACAGCACTCCCCATTTTTTATGTATAGTTATGAATGCAGCATTAACTATATCAAACAGCAAGCTAGAATTGTGCATCACACACTGCACATGCTTTAGACTCTAGTGATGAATAGGCGAGGCCATCTTTATAATTTGTGCACCAAGAAAGAAAAAAAAAAAAAGGGTTAGATTATAGCAATAAAAATTGAAATTAAAGGGATGGATACAACAAATAGATTATGCTATCATTCCAGAGCAGACAGCAGAGAAGTCACAGTTGCCCATTTATGTTTTGACAGTTCATGCATCAGATGAGATTTGCAAAGAGGGGTACTACTGCTTAGGGAAAGTGGAGAACGGAATAGTTGCTCCTAAGTGTGAGTTTAACAGTGCAGTTATTATTTGGGCAACTTGCTTTTGGATAAGCTGGCAAGCCTTTTGCATAAAGAAAAAAATATTCAGATTGTGTAGGAAAAATGTCACCATCAGGCGTGTTATTTGTCAATTTATCTCTCTCTTACAGTGGTCCTAACCAGACACCTCAAAGGAAAGTTCAAAAGCCATCAGATATAGGGTCTCCTAATTTCTACCAGAGTTAGACAAGGCTGACATAGCCTTCTCAGCAGGTTTTACAGTCTCCAAAAGGTAAGCAGTTTAAGCCCACACATATGACATCCTGCAAGATTCCAACACACCCAGGACTGTTCCTGAGAAAAGGAATGTTGATTGTCTGAGTCTGAATGACTGTGTGACTGTACCTGGCCAGTCTCAACCTGAATTCTCCCCACGCAAATCTCCCGTGTGATTTGGCAGCTGGGTCAGGGTCTTTTCCCAACTGACAGCCTTCCCATTTCAGGAGTTAGGACGTCTTGTTCACACAGAAAAAAACTGCTGGGTACCAGGCACTTGCATTGCCCAAAAGCCCAAAAGCATTGTATATAAATTCATATAATATAAGCTGTTGTAGATGTAGTCTCGGTTTACCTCTCAGTAACAACTGTATATACTCACAGCATGCTCAATCCTTTTGGAAATTATGCTAAGTTTTAGCTTCTGCAATGTTCTACAGCTCAAACTCTAAGCCTAATTATACACTGTGAGGAATACAAGAATTTCTGTTTTATTATTCAGTTCTGCCACTCTAATTTTACTGAATCACCACTGAGCTTTGTCATAAGGAGCAAGAAAAAAATAACTTCCATCTTCCTTTTTCTGGACCACTGTTTCATATATTTTAATCATAACTACTATTACACCTTTCCTTTCTAAGGACACGGTCCCAAGAATTTTAACAAGTTTGATACGAGATCTTCTGTGCCTTCCCTGAGTTCTCACCTGTTTTGCAATAAGCTTTCTTGCATTAGGGAACTACTCATAGCACAGTTGCTGCCTTCGCATACATCATCTTTTCTGTATATTCTTCTATTTTTGGCTCTACACACATCTCTTCACAGCAGATTGAAGTTTTCCATGAACTTCTGGCACTGATATTGCTAACTTATGGCACTGTAAGGTATAGAAGTTGATTAAATTTTCCCTTTCAGTGATGTGTCAATTTGTCCATCTTCAGCGCTGACTTGCAGAAGGACATGAAATGAGCTAAATGAATGGGCCACATGGTAGAAAATGCATCTCCCTGGATTTTTCTCCAGTTTTAACTGTGATTTGCAAATTTTCTGATCTTCTTTCTCAGTCAACTCCTTTCCAAATCACAAATGTATAGGGAGGTCACCCACTGTGAGCTGTTTGTGATGAGACGTGATCATTTAATCCTCTGTTTTACCTTCTGTTTCCAAGCTAATTTTTAATTCACGTCATTTCTTTATCCTTCACTTGCTACAGCTTGATTTTTTATAGTAACCTTGTGTGAGACATTTCAAAAGTCCCGTGAAACCTCTTGCTAACACATTTTCAGTGAGCATGCAAGAAACAGACAGAGGAATGATGTCTAACATAGAGGCAACTGCAGGTTTCATGCTGGTCCAAAGCACCTTTGCAACTTGGAGAAAAGGTAAATCTTGTGTGCACCTACTCAGGTCCTTAGGGGGTCTTCTTAAGTATCCGTCTTAAAGGTACATATGGGCAGCTTAGGCTCACCTGTTCTTTTGCCGACCTTCATTTTTTTTTCCCCATTTCTCACTTCTGCAGTTTTTCAGGAGACAGCAATCATACTCAATTCTTCTCCTCACTTTCAGGGCTCCCTGTCTCTGTAGGTTGAATCCAACTTCTGCAAGCATAGGGGAGCAGAGCAGGGCAGACCAGGTGAGAATTTGCAGGTAGTATAGAGAGTAGTAAAACCACTCCTGTCCCTGCTGGAAACACTCATCTGGAGTGTTAGGGCTACACGGCCTGTTTCCAGAGCTCTTTTACCAAGTGCATCCTGTGCTCAGTTAGCACACCTAGATCCTTCTGTCTCCATCATTCTGATGGGCCAGGCTCCCAGCTTGTAGAAGTGTGGAGTCACACCCCCAGGCTGACAACTCCACCCTATGCTACTCAATTCTGTCCCTCAATTCTGTCCCATTTCTACTATTCCCTTCCTTATGTACTTTCAATACAGTGCCCCAAGCATCCCTCATACACATAATATGTTCAAACAACAAATTTGATCATGAAGTAGATGAGAAAGAGCATTTTCCATTTCCCCCTAGGCTGCAAGCTTTCTTAAAATACCTGTTACTTCAATTACCCCTCTTATTTAGGAACTGCATACTTGAAACCAACACAACCCTTTCATACATGAACATACACTTAAAATAAGGCAGCACATTGCTTTGTGCCACAGCAGTTTGTTCTAGCACATCTTTGGACACTTGAGGCTTTAAAGATAATACCTCAACTTCATTAATAAGGAAAAATCAAGCTTGTGGTAGGTGCATCCCTGGCAGTGAAAGCTGATACCAAGAAATTAAACTTCCCCAAGGATACACTTATCTTCCCTCTTTCATCTATTGGTCCCTACTGATAAAGCAGAGGCAAAGATACTGGCTGTTCATTATAAAAACACTGTCTTCTTCTTCAATAAAACTTTAGCTATTTGGTTTATGAATATTATTTTAACCCTTGCCTCTCCCACATGTTTGGATTCCTTTATTGGTTTTGATGGGACAGGTTTCCAGATTCTTAGGAGGTCAGTTTTGTTTAAGAAACCCCTTGCATTTTGATGCTCAGTCACATTGCTTTACTTCTGAGTTAAACCCAGGGGCTTTGTTTGTAGTTTTTTATTATTTTAAAAGTACATTTGCCATTCTCAAGCTATGTCCTGAAATTGCATCCAAAACCACTTGGATGCCCACACTGCCTACAAAACCTTACTTACTATACACCATGTGTACCACAAGCATTTGGTACCACCTCCCTGGGCTTCCCCTTAGCATTAAGGCAAAGACCTGTACAGTAGAAACAACCGTTCTGTATGAAGACTGTTTGAAAACCAGACTTTTGCTGTTACTGCAAAACAAAGGTTCTTGAACTTCTTAAGCTGGTAGAAACTGTTTGAATTGAACACACATGCTATACCCTGCCTCGTACAGGCAGAGCAGCTCCAGTCAGCCTGCTGCCTGCTGAAGGGCATCCCTATGGCAGAAAAGGGAGAACACAACCGTGACAAGGCAATTCAAACAAAAGCCTTAATTTAGCAAAATTGTCTGAACTCTGTCTTTTGAGTACACTGTGCAGATGGCCCACTGTCAAAATCTGTATCTCACTCCACTAGCTGAAGCGGTAATAGCCTGAAAGTACTATTTGAGATAATGAACATGACCATAACCCAAGCTAAGGTCAGTCCCATTTGTGTCTCGAGGCTCTAAAAATCTGCTCTGCCTGTGAATCTGTTATGGCTGCGAGAGCTGGGCATAGCATTTCGCCTTCCTCATCTTACCAGCACACGTGGCAGCTTGTTCTTCTGCAGCTCCATGTTCCAGACTGCACCTCAGGGATGCTTAAAACTAATTTATCATCCAACTAGGCACAGCATGGGCTTAGCAGCAGAAAGGGCTGACATCTCTACTTTGGTACAGGGATGACTTTAAAGTTGCTGTCACAGCTCAAAAGGAGAAAACAGAGTAGGGATAGATGTTTCTCCACATTTTCAGACTTGGAGCTGGAGCACACTAGGGCATCTGAAGCACATGTTCAGCCCTGTCCACACACCACTGCCTGAAATATTACAGGCTCCTGTGTACCCTGCTGAAGACTTGCAAGATGAAAAATCTTTCTCCACACAAAACCAAGCTAGGACAGAAATGGGGAGAAAGGAAGAGATGGAGGAGGCTAAAAGGGCAGGCACAACCCGTCAGAAGAGTGATTGACCACCAAAGGGAAGGGGATGGAAGGTCCTGAAGCAAGTTCTCTGATTCAGACCAGTTTCATGCCTTTTTCTGAAATCAGGACGTGGGCAAATCTCCCTTTCTTAAAGTTATTGTAAAATTAGCTGATGACAGTTTTGTAACTTGCATTTCCTGCAAACTACACACTACCTTCTGTTAAAATGATGGAGACTAAAATACTCATACACAAACTTGCAGGGCACTAACCTGTGCACTAACTCCTGCCAGGTGAGAGGGGAATGCTTGACAAAAGATCTTAGTGCTTCCCACAGGAACAGGTGTGTTTTCTGCCAGTACCGTAACATACTTCTGCCCTCGTAAGTGCTGCAAATAGAATCAAGACAAAGGTGCGTAAGAGGCAATTTCAGCACCTTTTTTTAATAATTCCAACAAATGATAGTATGGGTCAGCACTGGCTTTGACCTTCAGTGGGACACTATCACTTCACGAGAAACTCACAGTAGCCCATCAAGCCTACTTTTCATCTTCTAGGATGTGAAATATTCTTCTGCAAACTAAGTGCATATACACACCTTGACTGTTTTACAGGAAGAATGTTTAAAGTAAGCACAGTGTAATTAAATGCCTTGCAGTGAATCTAGTTTGTGTACTGCAGCCTCAGACAAGGCTGTTTCTAGCTATCAAACATTTTTATGTCTTTTAGAGATGGAGATTAAAATAGGCTTTAACATAATTGGAAGCAATGATCTAATACTTTCAGTTTAAAGGCAGCATTATTGTAGCTATAAAATAGTTGAGAATGCATTTAAATGCTGAATAGAACAGGTTTGTTAACTCTTGCTCAGGTTGAAGTACCAGTGTATTTAAAAGACACTATTTTTTTTTATAAGCATATATAAAATCACCAATGACATTAAAAATAATAGTCACCAAGTCCCTTAAAAATGTTCAGCAGGTGAAAAACTTAGGAAGATAAAGTTTTGCCTGGAGCACAGTTTAATAAGAATCAAAACAAATGGTAGAAATTTCTCATGTCATTTATATTTGATACAAGTACATATACACTAGTGTGTGGGCACTTACAAAAATATAAATAACATCCCCTCACATTTTAACAACTCTTTTAACGTAGCATAAGAACATTTTACTGAATGCTTATGCACTAAGCATTTTAGGAAAGCAGTATGGCAAGAAAGCTTTATATTTGAGCTGAATTGCTATTCATATTGAGGCCTTTGCCTGAAGCTAATACAACTGTCAGTAATCACAAGAGATGTGAGACAGCCCTGCTATTAAACTGCACCGTCAACATCCCACCTCAGTGTGATGGTTCCAAGCAGAGAAAAACGTTAATAAACTAAACCAACGGTCAAAAAATTTAGTGGTGCATAATTCACTTCGAACCTGAATGAGAATGATGACAAGTTGCTTTGCAGCAAGCAGTATCAAGGTTAAACTAGATTTCTTTCCCACCCTTTATGAATAGAATTCAAAGCACAATTCAGGTTTAAATGTAGGAAAAGTAGAGAGGTGTATATAGAGACTCAATCTGAAGTTTTAGAAGTCTCAGTTTTACATGGAGGCCTCCACAGACTACCCAAACATACCTGACTGGTATAATCCAAAGATGCCACACAAGATATTATCTTCTCAAACTGAAAACAATTCTTACAAAATTAAGCCCAGGCTTGACAAGTCTCTAAACAGACCCTTGAAATCCCTAACACCCAGCAGAACATCACTGCTCACTGCCTTTACTTCTAACACCTGAAAACTCCTGAACGTCGTGTGAAATATCCTCAGGTTGCTGCATGGGATTGATCTGCCCTGACACCTAACAGAATGTAAAATATATGCACTAGTCCTCCTTTGTAAGCAGCAGGCATTTCCAAAATGCTGTTAGTTTCATAAATATAGGCATCAAAAACTGGTCATAATTTCCTGGAAGATTTTACTTCTTTTCATGAACAAGAAGGGGAACCTTAAGTGACAAGTCTAGATTTTTGTGGCCACAAATTATCAGAGGAAACCTACATTAAAGATGGAAAAGAGCTAGAGTTTTGTCCAAATCCAGATCCACAACAGAGGCTGCTGTGATAAAGAAGCGGAATTGGAAAGTGGAGGTAGACAGACTCCCACAAAGAAAGCTATTTAAGAAATTCTAGACACATACTGAGGCACCAGAGTGGTGGTAGAAAAACCCATTCATAATGAGGAAAAAGATACGCAGACAGTTTTCTTCACTTTAATATCAGGTGGTGTTATAAACTGCTAAAACCAGACATTTTCACATTATTACACTTGATGCACCATAAAACAGGTTTATGTTACAGTGTAAGATTCAATATTATAAAACTTGCAGAGAACTTCACACAAAAGTCTTTATTTTTTACCCCTTTTATTCACATTCAAACCCAGTAACTCTTATCTGTGTACAAACGGAGTATTTTCTTCCATCTTCTACAGCTGCTTTCCAACCAACCAGTTCTAAACATCAATACCAACATTGGTAGTGGGAAATCAAATAGGAAGTGCCACCACAGTCATTTGCTCAAGACACACACACTTCTTGCTGGATAGCTGGTTGTGGAATTTTACTGTCTTCTGTCTTTTCCTGCCCAGGAACTTGGCACACAGTCTTTCGTTTGAATAACCGTAGACTCAACCGTAACAAGTCGCTGTCCATTGCTGCAGAATTTGTGTAAGTTTGTTTTGTTGCACCCTGTTGAAATTAAAAATGAAAAATAAAAAAAATAAAGAACAGAAAACAGTGGCTTCTAACACCCAAGCTGAGAAATTAAACTCAAGTACTCTTAATAATTAGAGGTTTAATCATACATACTCTCTGGAAAAGACTTTGAGAATTAACGATTTTTCTGTTAGCATGCAAGATCATAAAATCTACTGTAGTGTAAAAAATGGCTGAAGTATTTTTTTCTTTGAATTTTAACTTGGAAGAACAGAATCTTATCATTTTTATAAAAGTATATGGAATCTCAAGCAGGAAAACTATTCAACAATTGTCTTTGAAATTGTATTTTAGCCAATTATTTTTATTATGTATTCCCTAATACAGAAAATGTATCTCCAGAACTTAAAATCCAAAATGAGAAACAGCATTTACCTCTAGTCTCAATCTTAATCTCTCATCCTAAGTAAAAAATAAACACCCTACAACTGCTTTAAATAAATATATGCTCTCCGTTATTTAAAGACTAGGTCTGCTTCAGAACAACAAATACAAAAATCATCTCTCTAGGGAAATGCTTTGAATAGTGGTATCTGTGTTTCTACATTTTGACCAAGCACTGTAAACAAACCAATTACCTTTTCATTCTTCATTAGCTGCTTACGAATTGCAGAATCCCTTCGAAAGCACAGAGCTTTACAGCAAGGACCCAGATTACTGAGAAGACCTGCTCTCTCTTCTTTTCGTAGCAGTGCAGCCATGTTCAAGGCTCCCAGTTCATGTTCAAAAAGGTTTTCTGCATCTAGAAAGAATTCATATTTGCAGAGATCAACATATACATAGTATTTTTGAACAGCAACATATAGTAATATGAAATTCCTTAAAGGTTTACTATTTATATTTCTGCCTTCAAAACAATTTCAAGGCTTGGGAAAAAAAAAAAAGATATTGCAGTTTATAAAACAAAAAATCGAATAAATCCTTCACCATTTAAAGGAAAGGATGGTTACCCTTGTATGTAGCTTCAGCACTAGAAAGCAGTGTTGAAACAGCTATCACCAAGAGGCCTAAAAATCAAGTGACAGCTCTGGGACAGAAGAGGGGTTATCATTTATCATCAGACATGTGTGACAAAAGGTGTTTACTAGTAGTGTTAATCAGAAAGTGGTCTAAGTTTCATTTCTCTGCAAGACATCAGAGAACTGTGTCAACACAGGATTTGTATGGCTATGCAGGGAAATACAACTATACAGAATAATTCTTTCATCCATGGTGGATGAACCTGGAGAACAAGTCAGATGCTAATGAACTACATCCCTCCTGCCAGCTCATATAAAGCATTTTTTAATAGTACTCCAAGTGTGGCAGGACTAGTCTTGTAACACTTTTATCAGAAGAAACAGTGTGCAGCTAGAACACTTTAACGAAAGGTGATACTGAATCGTGTTCTGCTTCTAAGAAATGCAGACAAAGACAAAAAGAGTGCACATGGATGGACTGCAGCTCATGGATTCATAACCCTTTTATAATAAATAGGAAGATTATGAAATAAGAAATAAAAAAAAGGTAAGCTACGTAGCTGAGTCCAGTCCAGCCACCCCTATATAGTTAAACATTGGGTGTTTAGCAGAGCAGCTGACACCTCACTAGAGACAGAGGCAAACCTGGGGAAAATGTAGCAGCTAAAAGCAAAGACTGCTACAGCAGTTTGGCAGCATGCATGCAGGAGAGAGCAAAGATGCATTATTAAACCACTCAGAGAATATGGATGAAGCTGAGTAAGACTAGTTTTTAAACAAGCTGAAAAGAAACAAAAAAATTACATGAAATCAAGGACAGGTTAAAGAAAACTGCACTGAAGTCACCAAGACAACCTCAGTGGACAATCACCAACACAAATATGTGACAAGACACAAAAAGGCCACTTCAGAGGTAACACTGACAGCTTGGAGGGTCTGCTGAGGTGCCAAATACTGAGCATATCTGGCAAGTAAGCATGTCCATATCCTTAGAGGAAACAGCTGCATATAATAGATAGAGGGTAAGTCAGCTACAAATCTCAGTTCCGTCACATACTATAGATTTCTGTTTCCAAATAAAAATAATTTTAAAAAAATAATAATCCCTGAAACAAACTATCACTTTTCCTTTTTTTCCTGCATTTCAGTGTATTACAAGAAACTTTTCATCCACAACAAGAACAAGAAGATAACACCAAACTCAGGAATAAAAGAGGGAAACAAATTACACCACCATGAAGTAGTCCAAAGTGAAAACACTAAATTTTCACTGTAACGCAAACCAAATACCTAGCTCAAACTCTTTCACTTCTCAGGGCACCATATTTGTGCCTTTGTTTAGGATATAGGTATTGTGGCTGTGTGATCACAATACAAGGAACCTTCATCTAGCAGATTACAAAGGCAATGCATGCATTCGAAAGGTTACTGGCAGTACCACATGCAGCAACTTTGAAGTGTGTGAGACTGCACACACCAAAGGGAAATCAACAGATGCAGTTCAATCCCCCTTCCTCTCCAGAGCAAAGTTCTGCTGAATCTGAGTACACAAGACAGTCCAGAGGCAGTGCTGGAGAGCCTCCTATTATCAATATAGAATTGCTGTTTATTTCTAGAGAAGCATGAAAGGACTGCTGAGGTTATTTCAAGTATCATTTTAAATAGCCAGGTGGAGTGATTCTGCCCTGCAGTTCCTGTGGCAAGGATTCCCTGATAAGAAGCACCGAAGTATACAGCAAACTCAAAGCTCATGGGGGGAGAGACATGGTTCATAACTTTACTACATCAGACATTTTGCAAACTCAGGAAGATTCAATATTGAATCAATTACATTGGTTTTATGAAGTCTTAAGCATAAGAGCTGAGGTTTTTTTTAAACTAGAATACTAATACTGCATAGAAAGAACTGCAAATATTGCAGTGGGACATTTACAGTACTTACTAGTACCAACTACATACCTCAAATTATACTATCTATGATGCATTAAAAAGGTTTGCATTGACTTTAAAAAAAAGTATAAGCATATAAGCAGTAGCAACAGCCCATGATTAACAGTTACACAGTTTAAAGCGCTCAACCAAGCAGTGACATTCATGGAGATTAACAGGGCTGGGAAAAGCACTTTTTTTTTTTTTTTTTTCCACTACATAAAGAAAAATGTTGCAAAGAATTAAAAAGTATTGTCTCAAATTAAGAACAAGAATTTACAGAGTAAAAGGAAAAAAGACAAATTGGAAAAACCTGCTATTCCCTCAAAGCAGGGGTTCTGCAGATACTATTATTTATAAATCATGATCTTCTCACATTTACATCTAGAATCATTTGCATAGAGATCTTACAGAAAAAAACGAAGTTTAGTCCTAAAAAAACCAATTCTATCATGCAAGTTGTTGCAAGCAGTTCAAAAGGTTCCTGGGATGCCAAAGAGAAAAATCAGTATTCTCTCTCATGCAAAAGCCCTGCTTATGCTACAGAACTGTAGCAAACAGCACCGGTACAGCTCATGCCCATCCCATCTATCATGCATGTCCAAATGTCAGACCTGTGTATTATTTAATTTCCCACTTCTAGTAGAGACATAATATACAAATTTCACTTAGCTCCTTCATTCTGACCCAAAACCTTCTATTTATGCATTCTGAAGAAAATCCTCAGAAGGAAAATCAGAGAATGTCCACAGGACCTTCAGAGAAAATAAGGAATCTTATTTCTTTCTTGCAATATTACTGCTGGTTCACTGCAGAAGATATTTAGCTGTCAAAAAGCCTGCTGACATGCTTTAGGCTAGGAAAGCATGAATGGACCCACAAAAAGAATATTCCTCTAGCATTAAATTTGTTTAGGCTGTTATTCAAGACCTCCTCACCGCCTCTGGAATTAAAAGACTGATTTGCTTGACATGCAGCTGTATTACATTCCTGCAATTTTCACATAATATTCATTATACAATTTCTACGGTCTTCAAACCTAAAATAATGAACTAATGTACATTTCATAAGGAGTTTCACTAAGTACAAGACAGTTTAATCCCTGCATAAACAATTACCTTTAGGTTTTTCTAACACCCTCTGGCAAGTCTCTTTAATTTTGCTGAAGAGTTCTGGTCCTGCCAATCGCTTGGAAATGCCAACTCTCAACATAACGGCACCTGGTGTGAATTTTAAGAGCGCAGCCCCAGGCTCACGTGGTTCTTTTGGCTGCTTTGGCATAAGACTGGACCAGTCTACATCTATAACATCAACAGGGTCTGCAAAAACATTGACAGAGAATGTGTTATCACATCATCATCCCTTACCACAGTTAATTTCTCAAGCTGTGTACATCCCCGTCTCCTGAAAGCAACATTTATTAGATGAACAGTGTCCTGCAGTTCTCAAAGCCTGATCCTTGGACACTTCAGGTAACAATGTCAAAACTCACTTTGATTGGTGGAAAAACAAGCATACAAATATTAAGATTCTTGGATTTTAAAAATCCCACCCCTAATTGTGAAAGGCTGCTAGGACCCTGCTTAGCCAGCACATTTAAACACATACTTACGCATTCACAAAAGTCACAGTACAACTAAACTTGCTATGACAGATCCAAATCAAATGCTTAAAAAGACAGTATTTCAACTCTGGATGCTGGGTTTTTTTTCAAATGCGATATATATTATTTATTGAAAAACCATACAATTGTGTTTGTCTACTATGTTTAGCACAGAAAATATGAACACTGATCATATAGCCCAGCTGACACAACTGAACTTATACTAAGTAGAAGAGTCTATGCTTCCCAGTGCTTTTGGGAAGCCTTCCAAGCACAGATAAAATCTGTTCATAAAAATATCACTTCTAAATAATGATCAAAACCAAATGGGATAAATGAAAACATATTTATAAAACCAAAAAGTTTACCCTTCTAGCAATATAAAAGATAGGTATTACTTCACAATACATCTCCCAGTGCTCTTCACTTACCTATATACTTCTCAGGCTTACCTATTACAGAATACGAGAATACTGAAGAGCATACAAACTGCATTCCTAATTCAGAAATACTGCCAACATCACAACAGCATTACGTGCAAACCAATCTAATCTTAATATTCAAATAATCATAAAGGGGTTTTGCTATACTTTTACCAGGCATCTTCTCATCCTCCTGTTGATCCTCCCGCTTTTCAGCATCACCTGCCAGAATTTCATCCAGTTCATCATCACTGATTGGTTCATATTCTCCAGCACCAGATCCCAGTGACTGTACATCATCAATCTTTGCTTCATCTTCTCCTCCTACAGAGACAGATAGCATACTGTAGCTTTACAGCAATCATTATTGCTTTCTAAACATGCTTTAAGCAGCCTGAAAACAAAAAGGTTCAGCAAGCTAAACTGTTACTTTTTGGGGACATATATATTCAACATGAAACAGGTATTAACTCATGGAAACAAAGAAGTTACTTCTCTCATATAAAATGTGGCAGTTTGAATTTTACATACCTGTCATTTTTTTTGTGCAGTAAGTCAAATTGCACATAGAAAGTCACATTCTGCTTAAAAATTACTGAATTTTGTCCATTGCAGCAAGACAGAACAGACTTTCCCATACTCACTCCAAATACTATTTTTGACAAGTGCTTCCACTCCACAGATAATTTCCTTAAATGAAATTTTCTCAGTTGTACCAGTCAACCTTAATGACCACTTTGTGAGTAATCAGGTAGGAGATACAAGCAATAATAAATATCCCTCATCATCCTCTCCAGACAACATTTGATTTAACTGCCCAAATTAACAACAAACACTATCGATAGTTCTTATTAAGAATGCAAATACAATGAGACAATGTCCTGTTATCTTGTGTAAAACTACAAAAGCTTCATTCACTTGTTTCTCTGCTTCTGAAGACTGGACTTCAGGCCCTACTATCTCAAATGTCCAAAAATTCCAAATCCTACAATTTCTTTTTTCCTCTGAGAAGATTAATTTAGAGAAGAAAATTCCTGCAATCACCAAAACACCCCAGTTTACTGAACATAACTGTAATGTACACCAGTTACTCTGGATTTACACTCTTCCTTCTTTTACATTGCTAATACAAGTTAAAAGTACTTCACAAACTCTCTATCTATGCAAAGCTCAAGCAGTCTAATCCATGTGACAAACTCTTAAGTCTGTCAGTGTTTGCCCCCTACTTACTTCATTTATTAATCCTAAACACGTTTTCCCCAGTACCATTAAGGCCAGCAAATTAACACTGCATTTAATAAGATTACTTCAGGAAAGCCATTTTTGGATTCTTGGATCTCAAGCCATACATATGCTTTACCTACTAATCAGATAATAATTTCTATGATAATTGAGCTCCGCAGAAGAAAAAAACCCAAAGAACAGTTACAAGTCAACACTCATCTTTTTTCACTCACTTACTGTCACTGCTAAAATAAGAAATAGATCTTATAATGATATAACAAAGGCAATCAAAAGTTGGTGTTACTCTTCAGCAAACTGGGTGGGAGTGTTGATCTGCTCGAGGGTAGGGAGGCTCTGCAGAGAGACCTGGACAGGCTGGAGCCATGGGCTGAGGCCAACTGGAGGAGTTTCCATAAGGCCAAATGCCGGGGGCTGCCCTTGGGCCACAACAACCCCCAGCAGCGCTACAGGCTTGGGGAGGAGTGGCTGGAGAGCTGCCAGTCAGAGAGGGACCTGGGGTGTTGATTGACAGCTGGCTGAACAGGAGCCAGCAGTGTGCCCAGGTGGCCAAGAAGGCCAATGGCATCCTGGCTTGTGTCAGCAATAGCGTGGCCAGCAGGGACAGGGAAGGGATCTGACCCCTGTACTCGGCACTGGTGAGGCTGCCCCTCGATTCCTGTGTTCAGTTTTGGGCCCCTCACTACAAAAAGGACATTGAATGACTCGAGCGTGTCCAGAGAAGGGCAACGGAGCTGGTGCAGGGTCTGGAGCACAGGTCGTACGGGGAGCGGCTGAGGGAACTGGGGGGGTTTAGTCTGGGGAAGAGGAGGCTGAGGGGAGACCTCATCGCCCTCTACAGCTCCCTGAAGGGAGGTTGCAGAGAGCTGGGGATGAGTCTCTTTAACCAAATAATAAGCAATAGGACAAGAGGGAATGGCCTCATATTGCACCAGGGAACGTTTAGACTGGATATTAGGAAGCATTTCTTTCCAGAAGGGCTTGTTAGGCTTTAGAATGGGTTGCCCAGGGTGGTGGTGACGTCCCCATCCCTGGAGGTGTTTATAAGATTAGAGTCGACTTAGCACTGAGGGATATGGTGTAGTTGGAAACTGTCAATATTTAGTAAATGGTTGGACTGAATAATCTTCAAGGTCTTTTCCAACCTAGACGATTCTGTGAATCTGTAAACTGCCCATTCAGAAATGTTACACCTTGGTGAAATTATGCCTCAAATCATTTCTGCTTCTTTGCCTCGAGTTCTTTAGAAATTAACAAATAACACTAACACAATTAACACTAAAGAACACAGTAATCAGATTTCCTCTCTTATTGTGTCTGCTTCCACAGTAGAGAAGCTGGACACAATAAGCCTTTGAGTAGAAAATTATTCTAATATAGCTCAAGTTAGCACTATGCTAAAAAGAATAAAATATTTGTCAGTCCAGGTTCTTTCCCAGAATATCTCACCTTCTAAACTCTCTACCTTTTCAGCCTCATTTCCATCTTCAAAACCTTGTAAAGGTCCTAAATCTTTGTCTGTTCTTTCCTTCTCTGAAGCCGCTGAATCCCGACAAACACCATCAAATTCCTTTTCATGATCTCTGTCCAGCTTTGTTTCACTGTGTTTTGTCGATTCTTTTTGAGAGGAGATGTCAAGAGTTCTGTCTCTCTCTCTTTCAGTAGTATCAGGTAGTTGTCTCTCTCGCTCTCTGTCTAGCTCCCGTCTTTTCTCCCTCTCCCTCTCCCTCTCTCGTTCTCTGAGTCTCTCTCGTTCCCTGCTCCTTGGCCAGTCTTTGTCAACATCTCGGTCCCAGTCTCTCTGTCTTCCCTCCCTCCTGTCTCTCTCGCGTTCTCGATCATGTTCGTGTCGATCTCGTTCCTGAAGTCTTTCCCTGCTATCGAAGGACCCAGATCTGGAATGGACCTGACGATCTGATTCAGGAGAACTTCTTCTTGAACTGTGGCTTCTTGAATCTTGACGATCTGAATAAAATAATTTAAATATATGCATGACTACAGCATGTAAATTTTACTATTTTACTAGATCAAAGCACTGTAAAGATTTAGGTATGAAAACGTACTTCTCAAAAGCATCATCTTCAAATTAATAATGCCTTCAGATTGCCTTTAGTTTTTAACCTTACTTAAAAACATAAGGTATTTATCCCACTACCAAAAAAGATTTTTAGTGGGTACTTTCTACTATGACAGAAGCCAAACTGAAGGTACATCATTTTAACTCAGAAATTTAGGCAAGGGAAGGGAAAAAAAAAAAAAGAAAAAGGAATAATCTCAAAATGCAAAATTTTCAGAATATGTCTTCTAAAAATCAGGAATGCTTTGGCTACCAAATGATCAATTCAGAAAAATAGTTTCAGGCATGCATCTGTGAGAACAGAGGGCTGAAGAGCTTTAGGAAGAAGATAATTTCCTACTGATGTTGTTTAAATTTAAAATTTTACTTTTTTTTTTTTTTCTTCATTTTTTTCCCCAGGAACTACACAAATAAAACAAGTCAACAGTCAATATTTTTATTTACAACAAAGATGATTTCCATGTGCATTAGAAGTATGATTAACAGGAACCAGGACAGACTTACCTCAGTGAATATAGCTCCTGAGATAATGGATTTCTCTCCCAGAGAGAAAAAGTTTTCATTTTGCATATATTTTGGAATTTCCGTATCAAAAAGAATGTTAATAATGAATTTAACAGCATTATTTAGATGATAAAACTACCTCAGTGTTCTGTTAGCACAAGGATTTTCTTTTTCTACGAGGCTTTTTTGTCCTACAAATTACTTCATTCCCCAGACAGCATGAACTGAATCTGACTGAATGTTTTGGTGTAAACAAAGTGGTAATCCTGCCCACTGAGGATCAGCTTTTCAAATATGGTAACACTTGCAAGAGTCTTAATACACTTGGTTTTACAATGAATGGCAGAGAGCACCTTCCTTCTCCCTTCACACTAATAACAAATGAAAAGAGTATACAGCCATGCAAGAATGATTTGGGATTTGTTATTACTTTTGCACTTTTATATAGAATTGATAGGTCAGTCTCACCAAAATGTATCTCATTACCTGAAGATGTGCTGCGACTGGGTTCCCCTCGTTTCAGCTGATCAATTCTGGATTTCCGTTCCCCCGTGATTTCTAAGCTTTTCTTCTCTCTGTCCCTGTCCCTATCTCTGTCTCTAGAGCTACTGTGCAGGATCCTCTTCCGTCCAGTCTGGTCATCTCCACTGCGATGAGCTGATTCATTGGAAGGGGATCTAAGTCTGCTTGAGGCATGGCTCCGATTGCTACCAAGGCTGCTACTACGCTTTTGATCCACAGGTTTACGGTGTGGTCCATCCTCTATAGTAACATGAGGGGCTTCCACCTTTTCTCCCCTTGTCCTGTGACTTTTTCTATGGGAATCCTCAGTGCTTCTTTCTGGAACAACAATGTCACCGCGTTCAGGAACATCTTCATCTGACCAGTCACTAAATGTTGTATCTTCTCTTTTTTGGGGGACTTCTGCCACAGCTTTCTCAGGTGGTGCTTCAACCAATTCTTCTTTTGTTACAGGGGGGGTTCTTGGACCTTTCTTCTTTTTATGATGTGGAACAATTTCTTCATCAGAAACTTCAGAATCACCCTTGGATCTCTTCCGCTTTTTCTCAATGTTTTTCTTTTTTTGACCTTTCTTGGGTGAAAAGACCTGGCTTTCCTCAGCCGTTGACTCATTAGCATACCTTTCCACCACACCGTCATCATCTTTCTTCTTCTTTGTGGCCTTTTTCTGTACCTTAGACTTCTTCTTGCTGTCATCATGCATTCTATCAGAACCATCTCTTTCTTCAGAGGGACGGTGTCCAAGATTTTCCTGAACCCTGGACCGGGAGCCTTCTGAAGTATCTGGTTGCTCTCTTTGCTTATCTGCTGAAGAAATCCTCTCTTTAAACTCTGGTTCTTCGTAACGCCGGGAACTTTCCTTTCTGTCTGATTTTCGCTCTTCTTCTTTCCAGCGACTCTGCCGCTCTTCTGTAACATGAGAGGGGCTCAGTGACCGGGATTCCTGTGGCCGCACAACCTGGCTCAGAAGTCTGTGCTTGTCATCTGCAAAATGGCAAAAAGGATGTAACGGTATTGTTTAGGAAGGAGAAATGTGAGCATCTGGTATCTTGTGCATGCCAAGAAGTGTCAATTAAAACGTCTAATCCATTGTTTCAGTTACATTTCTTGAGTTTTTCTACTGCTGTAGAAGCAACAGACTACCATTTTGGCAAACATGTATCTTAAAAAACAGATGTGAAAGTCACCATCACCTGGCAGATGTAACACATAGTGACGAAATGAAGATAAAAGACAAACATATAGATAAGAAAAATGGTGTTGCTCATAAAAAGCAGGGGAGGACATTTAGCAAAGCTTTCCTCATGTTTTTTCTATTTAAGATTGCAAGTTATTTTCTATAGGCAGAGGGTAAGCTGGATCCAGCTGCAGAGAAAGCCCACTCCTACTCACTTTTATCATCTCCACTGTTGTAAGCATCACTATCAGGAGAGTGCTCACGGCGACGTTTGGGTGACTGACGAGGACTGGGACTGCTTTCATTTCTGTGACGCTTCCTGAAGAAACACATACAGTCAAATTTCTTTAGGATTCTTTAAAGAAAACATTCATTATCTGAATTTATCATCAATACAATCCCTTAAGTCACCTCTTACAGAAGACAATGCACCTAAGGACATCAGGAAGCTCTACAGTTTTCGAAGTCATTATTCCAAAACTGCAAGTACAATCAAGTTTTCTGACCATACTGTAAGATACCTTAAACTAAAACTCAAACACTTAAGACAACTATCTTTTTAGCAAAAAGTTATGAAAGACTATTAAGATCAATTTTTCCCTGTGGCAATGATCCTTGCAGCAAATTGACCCCAGTTGGCAGCTAAGCCCATACCTAGATGCTTGCTTACTTCCCCATGCAATGTGATGCAAGAGAGCCTGTACTAGATGATTTATAGGAATCCACAACTCTCTCACACAAAAGTTACTAATTATTTCCAAACAAAGCAGTCATTCAGGGCAATGCTGTTTTGTTGCCTATTGTTGATGGAACAATGAGAATTTTATTGTGCTAAATGAAAAAACAAGAAAAAAAGCACTTAAAGGAAGCACCACACATTTACTCAGAACATTGCTCATGCCTTCACTGGTAACCTTCTGGTATTGAAAATTTAGTAGCGCAAAGGGCACCTAATGTTTCACAGAAATTTAACAGAAAAAGTCACAAATCCTGTCCTAGTTAGCTGCTATCTGACTTTCCAGGCTTCAAGAGGTACCACAGTCTGCTATTATGTTTCCAAACACAGCTGCATTATTAAAGGCGAGGCCATACAAGCATACTTAGAAGGGAAAATGACACTGACTTAACTGTTAGCTCCTGAGTAGTTCCATAATTCTGCACTAACAAAGCACTGGATTGCCTTCACCAGCACAGTAATTGGTTTTGAGGCCACCAGTATGTGCCACACAGATGCTGAGGAGACATGGCTCCAGACAGGGCCTCTGCATAGACAGGGTATCTTCTTCCTTACGATACTCCCTTGCTTACTAACACTGAAATCAACAGTAAAAGACTGCCTTTTTTGTTTCATTTTCTTCTTTTCTTTAACTGAAGTAACATTTGGATCCACTCACTTGGATTTTCTTTCTTCATGGACATCTCTTGAACTTCTTTCTTCTCGGATGTCTTCTCTCTTATCTCTGCGGTCTTCCCTCCCTTTTTCTTTGTCATCCCAGTCTCTCTGACGGTCTCTTTCTTTATCCCTGTCTCGACCTCTCTCCCTTTCTCGTTCCCGCTCTCGATCTCTTTCTCGCTCTCGCTCTCTTTCTCGTTCCTCCCGCTCTCGCTCTCGTTCCTTCTCCCTCTCCCTCTCTCGCTCCCTTTCCCTGTCATGGTCCCTGTCTCGGTCCCGCTCACGGTCCCTGTCTTTGTCTCGCTCCCTCTCCCTCTCCCGTTCCCGAGCACGATCTCGTTCCAACTCTCTTTCTTTCTCCCTTTCTCTTTCCCGGTCTCTTTCTCTTTCCCTCTCTCGGTCCCTCTCCCTTTCTCGCTCTCTCTCCCGGGCCCTTTCATCTCTCCTATCATCAGACCGATCTACCCTTCGCTCTTCTCTTCTTTCATCCCGCTCAAGGTCATCACTTCGTCCTTGATGTCGTACTGGTGAGCTTGCTCTCTGATCTGTGAAGAGAAGCAGGTTTGATTACCAAGTGCTAAAGGGACATACACTGTATCCACTACGCTACTAAAAACCCAAGAGCTTTTGTTTTGACAATGCAGATATTGGTTTGCGTTAATGAAAAGCAACTCCCTGTAGAAACTTGGAAATTCTCAGAGAGGATGAGGGGAAGATAAAAAGAAGTACTAAATTTGAAAGAGTTTTTCATTATTTATGGAGTGAGCTTTCCTTATTTTAACCAAAAGTTACTACAAAGATTATACTCCTCACAACTTAGCTACTATTGCATTACTCAGTTTAAAACCTGGTATAAAATCTTGAAAAGCTCTGAATGACATACATACGAAATATTATGACTTCTGTACAAAAAGTTTACTTCCCTAAACCTGTTAAGCATCACGGGCTTTACAAGAACTCACGCTATTTATCATACACAGTAAAAGTAACTGCAAAATAAGACATACTAGCCTGTCTCATCACAGAAGAAATCCTGCAAATACACAGCCAAATCCATAAGAAAGGGAAAGGGGAGGATGAGATACAGGAAACAGAACTGCTAGAAGTTTTGATACGTATTCACTGCAGAGTCTTAAGAGTTTTAGAAACTGAGATTTTATTGGTCAGATGGCAGATTAGAATCAGGGAGAAAACTAAACTTAATTAGAAAATGAGTGATCCCGAAGGACAGTGAAATCTGACTTATCTAACAGTATTTACTCTCCACAGACTTAGCTGCATTTTTGTTAATTATATTTTAGATATTTTTAGAGTGTTTCTATATATTTTAACCACTTCATAACAATTTCTATGCTGATCTTAGTAGTAATCTGAACTACAACAAATCAATAAAACTATTTTTCCACAGTATCTATTAAAAGCACTATACAAAAGAGGAAAAAAAGGCATGAACAGAGATTAGTATTTTTCAGTTCATTACTTTGAGGTTGAGTGTGTACTTCACTGTAAATTGAGACAATGTCCACCAGGGGTGAGCAAGCAGAGTTTGAACAGGATAAATCAATAAAACTTGCATTTACATCAGTTTAATCAATTTTCATCTCTGAGTGAATTAATGACGACTTAATGCTCCCCTGTTACCAGGTAAAATTAAAAGTAAACTTGAGTGACGTTTCTGCCATGGATGTAACACTTCTTTTTTAAAAAGGTAAATCAGCAATCCATGCAATTGGTTCTGTGAACAGGTTTCACATTCTTTAAATGGTGCCTATAACATATGATTTACTGTGCATACTAAGGAGTAGATCAGAGTTCTGTAACGCCTATTTGTTATGTCAGTTTGGGTGACAAAACATCCACATCAAAGTCTTACGTGATTCAAGATACTGGAAGTGTATTAGACAGTTAAATGTGGATAGTCAGCACTTCTTACATGACTTCACTTTTTGAAGTGCTGTTCCAGTGGTTGTTTGGAACACCTAAAGATTTGCCTTAGTTGAATAAATGCAGCCTAAATTTGCAAGCTTGCATTTTAAAATGATACTAAAAAGATTCCTTACATATCATAGAACTCAGTACCAACCAAAACCGATCTCGATTTTCTTTGAATGACAAATGTTAAGAGTGTGGTCTAATTATGGAAACTGTGTCTTGAATTGTAACTCTGAGGAAGATTTACTGTCAGGAAAAGCGACCTAAATTTTTAAGGAAGAAAACAACAAATCTTATCACCATTCAAGCCTTTTGTATCTTTTCCCCTCAAAGAAAAGCACAATCCATTCAAAGCAATCTCCCTTCTAGAAATTTATTTTGTTGTGATGACATGTTTTTACTCCTAAGCTGGGTTTTTTTGCTTTTTAAAAAAATTCTTAATAAATTAAGAACTCAGAATGATATAAAGAGCACATATCACATTACAATACATCTAGGATTTATTGAAGGTGGAGAGGTGGAAGAGATGAAAGCTAGTCTGCAAAAGCCAACCCCCAGGACACATTCAGACTGCAAGATTTTTCAGCTGACAATACAAAGGAAGCCTGGAGATCAGGTTTATTGAAATCCTGCCTTGAAGACAAGAGAGAATCTAAAACAGAACCTTTCGCAAGAACAAGCAAAACAGATACGTTTCAATGGGCGAAAAACCATTTCTCAAAGTAGCATACAAAACATCTCTTTGAAAAGCTGAAGTTAAAACAACAGCTAAAACATTTATCTGTGACTTCCAAATCAAAAGTCCATAGAAAAAAAAACACTAAAATTTTATATTTATTCTTCACAGCTCCTCCTTTCATCTTCATGCCATTTTCATTTCCCTGACTCCTCCTGTTCTCTTAATTGGTGAGCAATACAAATATTTTTCAGACTGAAAGTTGGTACTAAGTTCCTTAGAGACAACACAGTACCCTTTCAGGTGTAGAAGTGTGACATCTTGTGTACTATGTCTAAAAGTGGTCTTGCATATTCTTTCCATGATCACTGGTATCTGTACCAACACTTACCAGCCAATTATGACTGACCACAGCAAAGCATTCATCACTATTAAATTCCCCAGGCAATCAATTTTTGAATTAATCATAAATTTAAACTGTCACTTACTTTAGTAGTAAGCAGTCTGTAATTAAGTCAGCCTAGCAGTCAGGTCTTCCCCAAAACACACTCAAGTAATTTACAGTGCAAAAGTACCATGTTTCTATACAGACAAACAGAACCAGTAATGAAATGCAATCATGGGTCTAAAGCTTACATGCATATGAACATGAAGTGGAGGAGAAGGCAAAGAGGAGGAAAAAACATTTTACACTGAAGCTGAACAATGAAATCTCTTGATGAAGTTAAGTTTGTTTAAAGACTACTTAGATGAATAAAAACAGAAGGTGCCAAAATCTAGCCACAGGGCGGGAGAAAGGCCACAGCATTCATGCATACGCTGTCAATGAGAGATCTTACTATGGAAGTTAAGTTACATCAAGGGTAGGACTAGTGTCAGTGTGCGGTGTCAAATGAGCTAGTTATGAGTTAGTGGTGTGGAATGGAACAAGGAAGAAAAAGGAGGGAGAGAGAAACACACACTTTCATACATATACATTTGACTACATAGGTATGGGTAAAAATATACATTAAAATACCTCTTTCTCTGTTGTCACGCCTGTCCCGTTCACCATGTCTTCTTTCAAAGGAGGAATCCCTTGCTTGTTCTCGACTGTCATAGCGGTCCCGATCAGGGTAGCTACTCCTTGATTCCCAGCTGTCATGGTAGTTTCCACTACTGCTGTGACCATCAACCTGGGACCCTCTAGTGCCCCGACTTCCTAATAGAGATGAATCAATATAAAAGATGAGTTTCCACATGTAGGGAAATCCACTGGTATTTTTTACCAACTAAAAATACTGCCAAAGGCTAAAATCCCGGGTTTTGGGGTTTTTTTGGTGAATCAAGGGTGGCCAGAGGTGAGTGTGTGTGAAAGGTGTTCAAGTACCTAAGACATGCAGTTGCTTTTGAGAGAATGCAAAAGAACTGCTGCCCAGTACTTTGAAACACACTGCCTCCCATGAATCTTTCACTACATATCAGCCTCTTGTGTTTGTAGCCCATGGGAAAACTTGGGCTTGAAGAAACATTAAATGAAGTGGTGTAAGGGTTAGTGTTTGTTTTAAAATGGGATTGTAGAATACCAACATTATGACACTTTAATGAAATAAGAACACAGAAGTGCTATAAATTTAAGTGAGTGTTCTGATTTAACAACAATAGAACATAGCTTTAAAAGCATGAACTCTCTGGCAACACTTCCATATCAAATATCGAAAAAGATAGTATGAATGTTAATATTCAATCTTCAATGATAGGGACACATTTATTTTTTAATAAATCACGCAATACCCTTGTCAGATAATTCTGGACCTCTGCCTCGACTTCTTCCAGTTCTATCACTTCTGCTCTCATTTCTGGAGTCACTTCTGGAGTCATTCCTTGTTTCAGTACGAGAGCTCTCCTCTCTGCCATGGGATCTTCCATAGCTGCGTGAGTCCTCCTGATACTGGTCATCCTTTTTATGGGCATCGCGACTCTCTCTGTCTCTGTAATCATGGGAATCTCGCGTGGAGCGTGAGTCTCTCTGATCACGACTATCTTTGGTATCTCTGCTATAATCCCTCGTATCTCTGGAGTCTCGAGTGTCTCTGGATTCCCTTGGCTCCCTCCGATCTCTGTTGTCTCTTGTCTCCCTTCGATCTCTTCCATCACGGGACTCTCTGTCATCTCTATGATCCCTGGAGGTACTCTGCTCCTGGTCATAATCACGATCATCTCTTGTTTCTCTTTCTTTTTCCCTTTTCCCCCTGGTTTCTGTAAAATGTTTAAAAGAATGTTATATAGCTAGCTTAATCAGAGCAAGCAAAAATTTAGCACACAAATAACACAATACAGTCAAAATATATTTCTGATATGCACACAGAAAATCAAAATGAATATGTAAGTAGGAGAAGATCATGTTGGGTATCTACCTATACATTCAGTAAGCTTTAAAAATCTTTTTGTGAATTTGAATCTGTACTTTATAAATATTTACTGGTTCAAAATATAGTAAGTATAAAAATAAATTTCGAACATATTAGAGAGCAAGCACATTTCAACGTAGGATCATTTGTCCTCCAATCATTCATTCCTTTTTTTCCTCCATACACACTTATTTTCAGGAAATCTGTGCTGTATTTAGACCACTTGCTTTTAAGACTCCAATGGCCTGCTAAAGCCTTTTTCTTTTTTCTCTTTTTTTAAAAATTACCTATTTATAATGTTACTGCTACAAAAAGGTAAGTTTATAGCCAGTCTCATAAAAGCTGACATATGTACTCTTTATAATCTGTCTCTTGAGAGAAACAGTTTGGCTTGTTTGCCCATCACAAATTGCTCAACCAGCTTTTCGGATTTCCAGAGGGAATAACTGTTTCTTTGCACACACCTCACTTAATGTCAATTAAAAGACAATGGACAGAGCAATCACTGAAGACTGAATTATCATTTAGGCATCTCACAGAAAAGAGTAATAGTTACTTACAAGTATCCTGCCTTCACTCAGCTGATCTACTAGTATATGCCTGATAACCAAGAGAAGATCACTTACCTACTGACATCACCATTGCATTATAGAAGAAACACCTAGACAGATGTCTACAGGACCTTTACAATCAGCTGAGCCTACATAAGCAGTCCTATCAGGAATACTCCACTGCACAGCCCCTGAAAACAGCACCACCAGCACAGGAAGGATGATACAGCCAGTATTTTCTTCACCCTCTAACCATTGGGGTATATGCAGATAATGCCACAATTTGAAAATCAAGTTTCAAAATGCAGTTTTCAAACAAATAAAAATTATTCTGATGTGCTATTTTTTATTCATACCATCCCGCCTTTCGTGGCGTCTGTCATGAGACTGTGAAGTTCGATCACGATCATGTCTTCCCTTTTCTCTACCAGGAGATCTGTGTCTTGAAGGGCTTCGCTTCCTCTGAGGAGAAGAGGAAGAGTGTGGGGGATAGGGAGAAGATGATCGCCTTGCAGGTGGGGAAGCTGTCCTTTGATAGGATGGAGAAGGAGTTCTTTTGCGGCGTGGGGAAGGAGAATGTCTTTGAACAGAGGAGCCTGACTGTGAGGAAGAGGAGTGATGTCTGGAGGATATGGGAGAATGATGCTGACCTGATGGGGAAGCAGACCTGCAAGGAAGAGTCAGAACAGGCACACATGTAATAACTTGATTTGAAAGGTTCTTACCATACCCTACAAAAAGGAGTGATTAAAGTAATTTGTGCATTCTCTACCCCTCTGTCTGCTGAAAATAAATGCTGTTTCTATAATACATCAAACTAGTCTTCCCTCAAGGGTACCTCCTTTCAAAGTATGCTTATCTTTAAACAGTTACAGTTTACTTCATAGCCAAGAACAAGCTGTCCAATCAAAATTACACCATACAACTACCAGAATGCTTTCCTGGGGGAAGGGAGGGCGGAGTCAGAAAACAAACCTGATCTGTTCCCCCACCCCAAAACCAAGAACAATTATTTTCTTCAATATAAAAGACCTTTTTTTCATGGTAAAATTAGGCAGGTAACTTTTACACAGTAATACCTAAGAGGAGTTTTTCTTCGTTTCCAAGAGCATTCAATTTTTTAGAAAGCAACAGTGTCTCCTTCTTGTGCACTTTTAACTTCTACTATAAGCATTGATCTTAAAACAATTTAGGCCTGGATCCTGAAAACCCATATGCATATCTACTTAAAATTTTAGCAAACATTAATGTTTACACAAACAGGAAAAACTTTGTACACTTAACTAGAGATCATTTGCACAACAGTAAACAAATTTCTTCATAATACATGGACAAACACAGTAGTGTTTTTTTTCCCTTATCAGCATCAAAGCAACTTGCAAGTATCTTCGCTTATAAAATATGCATTGCCCTTAACTCCCAACTCCCTTCCACTTCACAAAATGCCAGAGACTGCAGAGAAAAGAGCAGGAGTCAGGAAAACCACACACAGACAATACATCTTCAAAAATCCTAGTTAAAGTAATTTAGTTCCTGCTTTTGAATGTCCATATACAGTGTTGGTGACTTCAAATAAATATCTAGATCATACAGATGAAACTCTCAGTTTCAGGTGACTCATGAACGAGGGACTACTTTACCAAAAGCAGTAGTACCTCCCTGCAATCTTCTGCAATAGCCCAGCAGCTGACAAAGATATACATCTGTAACACAGCTTTTGCTGAGTACCTTGCAAATGTCACAAGAAATTCTTCCCAGTGAGATAGCTGATGTCAGTTGGGCTCTGAAATTAATGAGCTCTGGAATAATTTAGGTTAGCAGGCTTACACGCTGTCATGATGCTATCCAAGAGGCAAAAGAACAGTAGCCCAGCCAATGCTACTCAGCAGTGGATCTCCTGGCTAAGGCTTCTGAAAAACCCAGACTCTGCAGGTAAAGATTCCCTCATGTCAAGAACAGAGAGCAATGATTTAACTTCCAAGGAGCAAAGCTTTGGAAACAGAATGCAAAGTGAAATCACTGGCAACCTGAGGTAGGAACTCAAGTCTGTAACAAAGTCTTTTTTGGATAAAAGGCAACCTGGTAGAAATCTTAAAACATCAGCATTTCAACCTTCCTTTCTAGTCAATGTCAGTGACCTCCCTGCTTAACACTCCCTTGCACAACACTTGATACATCTGCATAGAACCCCCAAGCAGGCAGAGACAAGCAAAACACTGGAGTAGGTTACAAACAGTGGGGAAAAGGGCACTGCAAGGTATTTTTCAGTCTCCTTACTACTGCCAGATGCAGGGGGAATGGACTCTAGTCCCTTCCCTATAAACAATCCAATTTAAAGAAAATGTCCATCAGTGACATGTAGCTTAAAAAAATATCACATTGTTCCAGCTGAACTGAGTCCCAACAGCAGCAAAAGAGCTTGCTTACAACTCGTAGGATTGCTGAATGGATGGAGTTTATTTTGCTTTTTTTATCAGCGTGCAGATATATACGCCATCTGGTGTTTTTTCCCCACCCTTCAACAGAAGTGCAGAAAATAAGTGCCTCCCTCTTCACTGTACAAGCATAGGACTACAGTAGTATTTAGCACTGGCATTCTAAACCTAAGCTTACAGACTCCTTCAGACCAAAATAAGAAGTCTCCTCCTTCCTTTTTAATGGCTGGTAAAAGATTTTTTCTAAGGTCCCCTAGAACTAGCAGGATGTTATCTGCCCTGAAGGTTCCTGCAAGAAGGGTCTCTGAAATTGTCCTTGTAATATACCTTAATTTTCAGGAAAGAACCAAGATCTGTGCATCACCTTACCTATTTGAGAATGGAGAAACTCTGCTCCTTCACCATCTCTAAAACAGAAGACTTCTTACATTTTCTACTTTTTAAGAAGGGAGAAGGTAAGAAAGGAGAAAAAAAAAGTTCCCAAAGGACCACAGATTAACTATGTCTCATACCAGACTTCTGAAGTTCAACCTGAAGCCAGAACATTTGAGAGGAACTGAAAATGGAAGCCTGCACCATGACTTGTGTTCTTGACATGACAGGTACTCTCAATGTAATAACATAGCAAAAGAAAAATGTCTCAGAGCTCAAGTGTTTGAGGCACACACACACCCACAATAGACATATAGAAACAAGTAGTCAAACCAACAGAGGAAGTTTCTAAAAGAATTATTATTGGAAATAAAATCCATACAATTGAAATCCTACCTGCGAGAGGGTGAGAAGTTATGTTTGTGAGTGGTTGACTTGGCTGGAGCTCGGGAGGTTTGTCTTCGCCTTGCAGCAGGTGGTGAATACTCCCTGGAAGGGGAAGAATTACTGCCAGAATGATCTGCAGGACTAGGAGAACGCTTCTGTCTATGTGAGCTTTCAGAGGGATCCCTGGGAAACAAACATCAGCTTGTTTAACAGGTGTAATATGGCATTAGTACATTTCTAGGAAATTACAAACAACTCTAAGACAGAACTTGTGGTTACAAGATCAAGAACTATCTTATAGAATCATTTGTTCCATCTATAATTTCATATATGAAATTACCTTAAACTAGCAAAACTCAATAAAACAAGATATGCACTTAAATTTTTGATAATCACTGGACTGTAAAATACAAAACTAGAATATGGTAAAACCAAAAAGATATTCTTGTAATTTTAACTAGTATTTCATGTGGCAGTGAAACATAATTCCCCAATGGAGAATTATCTTGATACCCTATTACAAAACTTCTGTAATGTCAGAACTTCATTTAGGAAGCCTCAAGCTCACAGACATTTTCAAATACTAATCACAGTTGCAAATGAATGAGATCTGTCAGAACCCTCAACTATTTAATTTACTGTACATCATTAAGATTTGACATTATTTCTTCATTTTTATTATTTAGGAAAAAAAGGACAAAAATCCAACACTGAAATAAAAGTCTATAGTCACCACAGCAATACCTGATCATAGTACAGAAGTAAGCCAAGTACTCTCTTGATCCTTTCAGTACTACCTAGAATATTCTGGTTTACTGCTTATGACCTCCTTCCAGTAATGGAATGAGCAAACATGAAGGGAAGTAATATATTTTAAAGTAAGAATGGTGTAATTTATTTAATAAATTCAAAAACACAATTCACTGGTCTTCTACTCCTTAGTCTTCGCTATGCCAGTTACAGAGTAAACACTTACAAATGTACCGTATTTTCATCAAGGGAATACAAGACAAATGCAGATGTTGTATTTTCATGGACAAATGGACAGCTATGCTTCAAAAAATAATAGTAATAGTCATATTAGTCCACCACTTGAGATATAGATACAGATAAGACAGACAGATAGATAGATGCAAAAGTAGAGTAATTCCAATATTGCAGTAGTCTGACTACTTCAGAAATACTTTCACCCTACTGAAAATGAGGGAGAGTCTTAACGTGCCACTGCCACTTTAGAAAGATACTAGTCCTCTAAAACTTCAGAAGAGCAGGCAAGTGAACAAGTGAATTACTTTGATAAAGATTTTAGCAAACAAACTGCTCCACTGGTGAAGGTCCATTCCTGAAAAGTAATGACTCTTTCAAAAGGACATTTTACAAACCTACTAAGTTATGTAATTAAAACCTACCAATCTATTAGTTAGTCTATCAATCCATCTATATAACACACTTAAAATATTTAATGAGTACTAAAAAGGTTATTGGCAAAGCAGGTATAAATCCCTATTATTCAGTGTTATATAAAAGATAACTTTAAAAGCAAGGTTACATTAACATTAAAAGCTAATATTGCAAGGTAACTTACCTCTGCTTCTCTTTTTTCTCCTTGTGCCTTTCAAAGTCACGCCCTCTCTCTTTCACCTCCCTTGCCTTTTCTTCTGAACGTTCTTTTGCTTTATGTTTTTCTTTGTGTTTTTTCCCCAGGGGAGTTTCCTCTTGTACTGGAGGAGGAGGACTAGGGGTACGAGGACCTTTCTTTTTACTCTGGTTACTTTTAGAACTCCTAGAGATAAATTAACAGGAGGAGAGAAAAGTGAAGGACTTCCAACTATTTCAAATAATGATTCCTCAGATGTTGACAGGAAAGTTGTAACGTAAATGGCCTTGAAGCTTTTAGGATAGGATACACCACTCCATTATCAAGCAGCATTCAATAACTGTACTTGACTGAAGGGTAAATGCCGATGGTAAAAATTCACATTAAGCTCTTCCATTTATAACCTTTATTTCTGGAGCAAGTAAACAAAAATAGAAATTGGTCCTGTTCAGACAGAACCAATTTTCAAAGTTAAAATACCCTTGCATGAACTGCACACATCAGAGGACCAGAATTCTACAGAGTATCTTGTCCATTTGGACTCCCATTTCAGCAATGAAGTACACCAATTACATATGCAAAATTACTTGAACAACTCATGACTCTGATTTAATATTTACTAACTGACACAGGATAAAGTATCCAAGTATTTTTGAATACGCATCTCACAATATGAGAAATAGTATATATTTTTCTATATAAACTACCCCTGACATAAACACTGTAAACTAGACATCACTGCATACTCAGTGTCAGTAGCATACTAGCTCATGCTGTACAACCCCATAGAACAATGTTTCGTCTCTATTTTAAAGGTGATTTTTGCTTAGCAAATACAGATGTGTCTGCCTACACTGCTGCAGTGATTTCTTTCCTATCTAAAAGCTGCAAACAATGATTCAGAAGGTCCTACATCCAGTAAGAAGTTAGAAACAGGTTTCAGAGAGTGACTTTTTGTGGCAAGGTGCCCAGTTTGAACTTCACGGGATTTTCACATACCTTGTCCTTCCATCATCCCCCCATTCCCCGCTTCTTTTGCCCTCCTGAGTTCTGAGAAATTCCCTGCCTTCAAAGTCAAACATTATTTCCTGAACAGCAATACGCAATACCGACAGAATGTGCTGTTGGTAAAATTTTAAACATTTCACTTCAGTCTAGAGGAGCTACTTCACAGGCTGCAGCATCTCAAACAAAACGGCTTCCCACTTTTTAATGCTTTATATTTCCCCATCACCTCCCAGAGATGCTGGACATTCAAAAAGAAAAGACCTGCTTGTAAACCATGAAATTAATCAACTGACAACTACATGCATATAATAATTTTCTGCATAATAATTCACAGTGCACAGTTTAGAGACCTTCCCCTAAAGTTATATAATCAAATTCCTGAAAGCAAGGAAAATGAAAACCCGTATTAATTATGAAAACCACAGTAACAAAAATCAGTATTCTCACTTTCTCACAAGATGCATCTACGCACTGACCTCTGCTGATCCAAAAGCGGGGAAGATACAGTAGATGCTTTCTTCTCTTTCTTACTAGCCGAAGATGATGACTTGGGACTGGATCTTCGTTTTGGAGATTTACTAGACTTTCTTGGTGATGGTGATGGTGATAATTTCGATCTAGACACCTCTGGAGAAATCTTGGGAAAAAGAATATATTAACCAATAATCTGATACATGTGTCAAATGTGTAAATTCAGTAACAGTCTACATCTGAGATCTTAACCACATACACATCTACCTCAAATAAACTAACCACATTTTTTCACAGAACACCATAAAAGGAAAATGACAGAGGGTGGGGGAAAAGAAGATGATGCACTCTGTAATACATTACAAAAACTGTAACTAAAAGTTTAAAATCAGTATGTTCCCAGTTAGCATTCAAGTTTGTCTGAAAAAGAAAGACCTCCTTTCAGGTTTGGGGTTTTTTAATCTTCCCCAGAATTTCAGTGTTTCTAACACTTACAGCTTTGCCTCTGTTACTGAACTTTACTCTGTTACTGCAACACATGTTGAAAAAGGAGCTTGGCAAATGCCTTGTGTTTTCTTCTACATGTCTTCTCTGTGGAAGTTTTAATAATTAAAATGCACCGAATCATACTCATTTAATAGCTGACTTCATAAAGCTGAAAACTTGGTTATGGTGCTGGATGATTGACCAGATACTCACAACTAATACCCAAGTCACATACTAATTTATACACCTGCCAGTTATTTAGTACTATGTAACACAATAGTGCATTTGTAGCCCAGGAAGCTCAAGTTCTTCCAGGAAACAATTAGAAGCCTATGAAGTGGCTGATTACTTATTTTTTTAATTTCACATTTATGTAATACAAACCTCTTTTTTAATGACTATTTCCTCTCGTTTCTCCATGTTTTCCTGTTCCAACTTCATGAGTTCTCTCTGAATCTTTTGGCGCTTCATTTCCAAAGACAGCTCATGATCATAATCATAATTAACATCTCCATTATCAGAGTCTTTAATTTAAAAAAGTAAATAGATTAGTAAGCAATTACATATGAAATCAATAGTAACACTTAGGATACTGAATGCCAAGCATAAATATTTCCATGACTTTTGAGCACTACATGAATGGATCAATGAAGTTAAGTCAAATTTCTTCTCCGATCATGTGTGTAAACCTGAAATAACTCATTAGTTCCATACAACCTGCAATTAAATTCTTAAAGTTCATTAAAAAACTTCAGAGACTTGTGTCAATTATTAAGCTAAGGTAGCAAAGGCAATCCAGTAAACCATTTATTTATATTTAAATAATGAAGAAAAATTAAAAGTGTATCTTCACAAAGACCAAAAATATGTAGACCACTACTTAACTGGGAAATCTCACATGAAGTGGATTTAAATAGTGATGCATGATACTAGAGGATTTTATTTAAAACAGTATTCCACAAATCATTTGATACTTACTTAATTACATCTACAAATTGGTTTTAAAATAAAAGAAGAGGTCTGTATAATCCCTTTCACTGGATAAATGCACACTTTAGGAATTTCTGGGTTTAAAACATTATTACTGTTTAGTTTTCATATCAGACAAGGTGCAATTTCTCTCACTTTTTCATTAAGTCATGTCTAGTTAATATCACATGTGTCAAGTCTCACAAGTGAAATCTTACTGAAAATTAAAGCAGTTTTACTCTTTAACATTTCTTATTTTGTTCATGGCTGTTTATGTCTAATGATCAAAAAGCACTTTAGGAAAATAACTGACAGAGAAAAGATTAATTCACTGAAAAGTCATTAACTTTCATTCCCCTTTCTCTGCACAGGAACCCTATAAAAGGTTTTGCAAATAACTAAACGCAGTCTATAAATTCCCTTATGTGTCATGAGAACAGCTTATAGAGGTGCAGTTCCTAACAGTATACAGTCTTTCCCAGCCCATCTGTCTGCTTATACAGCACTCACCTGAACTTAACAGGCAGTAATTCTACTTCATCCACGTAACTATGATCAACACTATTTTGAAAAAATCATAATTATCAAGCTGAAAGCCTCAGTGTCTAAGACTTAAGAAATTCATACTATATATTTGTATAGAACTTGAGGTTTTTCTATTCCAAACTTATTTGACTTACATTCTGCTTTCATGCATACATGTCATAGGCCAATGTTTCTTAAATCACACCAAAACCAAAATTTAGAAGGGACTGAAAATGTATTAAGGCTACTTTTCCATTCATGTAGTGTGCTTAAGATACAGCAAACCAGTATTTGCAGTATTTAGAGCACATACTATAGAAAAGCTACCTACTTAATGAAATTTATAGAAGAGCTCCATCCCACAAACAACTTGCAGTATATTTTATTGCAAATACATTCTATCTGAAATCACTCAGAATGGATCAGGATTCCCATCTTCTCTTGTAGTATTGTAAGTACTTCTTAAACACTGACTCTTACAAAACTACATAAACACCACAGTTGATTAGAAGCTGCCATATTTTCACTGTCAGGTGAACTTGGTCTCTAACAAAAGTGAAACTCAGGAGAGGCAGGAGAAAACAGAGTGTTTTCCTCAACTGTCTACTATTAAACAGGTAAGTATTATCAACAAGGACAATGAAATCGCCTTTTAGCCATTAAAAAACTCCCCCCAAACAAAAACTACCACAGAAGATCATGCAAGACTCCTACCATTCTTCAAGTGTTTTCAGAGTATAAATAGTTAACCAATTGTTACCTTCAGCTGTTGTAATATTCATTCCAATGAAGCCCTTGTTAATGAGATAGTGCACACCATTACAAATTATGCAACAAAAATCTGCTGACTTTTTAATTCAAAGGAGTTATGCTCTTTCCTCAGACTGACCAGTTTCAGAATTACTCTGGATGTAACCTGGACTCAACTAGTGATCTAAATGTGAATGGTTCAGCCATGGAGTAGCCTATGGCCAAATTCCTTGTTGTCTAGGGAGTCAAGAAAAAAAAAACAAAACCAAAACCAAACGTGTTTAAAAAGTAAGTTGGTTTTACCACTGTAACAGTCCAACTCAGATTGCTTCTTTGAAATAAACATTAATGGCTACTGCATAAAAGTATTCCACTTAACTACAGCCCAGCAATCTTGCAGCTCTTTGAGCTGCAGAGGGACCATTAGTTTAATTATACTTACCTTCTCTATTTGCTTCCCAATCCCCATTTTCCTCTTCACTTTCTGGTGTTCTCTCCTTTGTAATTTTGATATCCTCCTTTTCTCTATGTCTTCCTCGTGAAGACTCTTTCTACAAAAGGAAAAATGCTGCATTAGAGTATACAACTTTATTTTAAAAGAAGCCTGAAGAAGCAGGTATATTTTACATGGTATTTTGGCTGTTTCTTTTTTATAGTACAAAAAGCATTTTCCCCTTTAGCCTGTTGAACAAATACTTTCTTAAATAAGCAGAGACTCCACAGGCAACACGTTCTAATGCAATTTCATATAATCAGTATGCAAACAGCAGATGGGGAAAAGAGAAGAAAGGATTCATAAAATAAGAAGGTTTAAAGGCAGGGCAAGAATCTAGCATGTATCAGAGAATAAAGTTTAAAACAGGAACCGAAAGTACAGATCAGGTTCTTAAGACGAGAAGTTTAATGAACATTTAGAGTATAATTTTAAGAGCTTAAGAGTTCTCCGCTGTAAATAAGAGTATTTATATGCAAGGCAGATGAGCCTCAGAAGCTGAGTCATTTAACTCTCCCGAGGATAAAGAATGGGGGAGATAATAAAATAAAAAAACAGAGACCCTTGGCTGGCGGAAGGGGGGAAAAAAGTCTAAAGCAATGCACTGGAATCAAGTTTTGTTGACAGCTTTATATTTGAACTTTCACTGGCTGCGAGTTATTAGACAAGTCTAACTATTGCAGTAGCACCCATTTTATATGTGGCAGATGATCCTGTGGATACCTAAAGAAGCCAGAGACTAGTCTTAAAGGAAAGAAGATAATTTCAAAAGGCAACTGAACCTGTGCTGCTCTTCTTCCCCTCCTAAATTCCAGTAGTAATACTGCATAGTTGCATCACTCTCTGCTGAACTGACATTATCTAATTAAACTAGTTGGGCTCAAGTGGAATACAGGACAAAGTTTTTTCACTATTTGCAAAAAAAAGAACATTCAAACTTAGAAGTATCTCAGGTTAATTTATAAAGTAGGAAACCAGAAAGAGCAAATAATGAAAGTCTGTCCCATATCCCTTTTGTTCTCACCTCCCATAGTGCCGCCTTTTGGGGATTCTTCAGCGTTGATAAGTAGGAACCTTTGTTTTTATGCCAAGAAAAGGAGATGCCTGAGAATTTCACTAGCTATTCCTTATTGGGACTTAGATCTTGACTTAATTTACATCCTTAACATCACCTTAGAAATACAATAAGGAAATAGCATAACGTTGTAGATACTCACTCCCAAGTATGGATAGTCACTCTTGAGTAAAATTCAACTATTCCTTTTTATTCACTAACAACATTAAAATCTTATCTCTAGTCTAATGATGTGAACTGTGACAGATCAAGCACTGCATTTATTTTACCTAGTGAACTAAACCAGATGCTTCAACGCACAGTTATCTTCAAGCCTCTCATCTTGATGCATTCAGTATATCCTATTCAAAGCCTTAGAAAGTTGCTACATAACACGAAGGAACTTCACATTAAAGAACTAATCTGTCACGTTTAATTTAAAACAGCTTGTAGAATAAGGAAAAAAAAAGTTCTTTATTCACCATTTCATGACAGGATCTCTAAAATGATGCACAAAATCCTAACCTATCAAGTCATGTTGGTTGCTGACATCAACTGTAGACAAATCTACATCAACTAAGCCATCATCAGAACATGTACTAAAGGCATTTCAGTCTAAGAGCAAGAATTATACTATGCTCCAAAGCAAGTTACTTTAAAAAAAAAAATACTCAGATGAGATCTGAAAATCTGTAACATTATCAACAAGCCTCTCCTGCCACCATGGTTTATTTTCTTAATTTTTCCAGACTGCCCTTCTTGAAGGCTGCATCTGTTCTATTAAATTGTGTATTTTGCTACATATTCCAACTAACTCCTACAATGTAAACAAACAATAAGCATAATTTCTTAAATACAAATACTAATTTACATTAATACTACAATTATTTGTTACTAGCAAACTGAAATATGAATGTTAGGACGTCCTCTACACACTGATTTCAAAAAAATTCTCAAAGCTAAATCCCCAAATAACTTTGTCAGCAGAGAACATGCAGGTAAGTCAGAATGCTTCAGGACCAATTTAATAACCCATGGTAAAAATACTACACAACCCATATGTATCTCGCCTACATCTCTGAACTTAGAACCAAACACAAGCATCTTGAAAAGCCTGTATTTTCTTGTTTCAGTGGATTCAGCAAGTGGCACAATCATACTTCTACAGAACTGAGAACAAAAACATCTATGAGAGGAATTTTATTGAATTACTGAATATAGGGGAAGGGAATAGACAATTTTTATGTAACCATGCTATTTTACAAGTCAGGACAACCTGATTCAAGCCCATTCACACACTAAATGACTTCAGTTGTCAGGAAAAAAGATTTTGGTAACATTGCATCTTGAAAAACAAATCTTAGTTTAGAAACTGTATATATTTTCTTGGGGCATGAAATTCAAGAATTTAAGTTATGATGGTTTAGAACACATATTTGCATTTTCTCATTGAAAAGCCTTCAACATATTCCTTCTATTGTACTTGTTCCCCTTACAACACATTTTATTCCCTCATAATATAGGGAGTTTCCTTCATATCCTTATAGTCCTTTTTGTACTTTACACAGCTTTTTTTGGTCTCTCCCTTAATTAGCCAAAAATAAAATAAGTCAAGCTCCTAAAGGCCAGTAACATGTTTTTCATTTATCCTTGAAGACGCTGTATCCACTTCAACCACACTTGTAAACTATTTCTCTGCTGATTCGGGAAAAATGCCAATTACTAGATGAGAAACAATAAACTTTCATAATAATATAACCATATACTTTAAAAAAAAATATTGTAAATTGTCCTAAGAGTAAACAACAATTTAGTAGGCTTTGTCTATGCTGTTTTCAGGTATGTGCTCACAGTTAACTATTTACACGTTAGATAGATGATGACAGTTTAATGTTGACATTCAGGAGAAATGCTACTTAATAAAAGACATAAAATACAACCTTATGGCTGAATTCTGTGAGATTTAATTTAATGTCTACTTAAGTTGAAGTTCCACACCCCATAAGATACATTCAGCACTCTACAGTACAAGACTTGATGTCTACTTGAATGAATTTCCCACTACAACCAGAAGAGTTTGGCAACGCCCCAAAGGTCTCATCCAGTCTGCAAAACATGCTTCTAGCCAAGAAGTGTTATTTTGCTAACACCGTCGGAGAGAATATTTGTAAGACTCTTACAACCTAGAATTCTTACAAAGCAGAAGCTTCATTTTCAGCCTTATCAGCACATGTACATGCAGCAGCAATATAAACTAGTTCAAAAGCACAGAGTCCTTTAAACCTAGAACAAGCTATCATGTATTACAGCTAGGATCTTTTGGGCAAGAATAGTACTATTTTGCTTTAGGTACAATACCCTTATAGTGTAAACTACTACCACACTACACAAACATACAAGAAAATGAATCTGAATTTTCCCTGAAATGAACAAGTATTGCTTCCATTTCAGAGATGGAAGACAATGCTGACTTCCACTTCCAGTGGAGATATTAAAAATCCATAGTGACAAAAGGCACAAATATGAAACAAATGAAACACATTCCTTACAAAAACCTCTCCTAAATGTACATTAAGTTCTTCCCACTGTTTCTCCCAAATCACACACACCTCCCAGGTAATACTTCATATATTCCAACATAACTGTCTTCTCTTAATATGAAGAAAAATTTCAAACTAAATACAGTAACAGCAGGAAGCCTATCTAATTATTTGTATAATAACCGATACACTAACATACAGCGCTGAAATAATCCCAAACACAAATCTGAGAAACACAGAAACAACTGAGTTCAATGTAGTTGTCCACGTAACGCAGCATATAGTCTCTGAAAATGACAGTACAAAACATAAAGAAATAATAAGGGATATATTCTATAGCTGTCCATCGAGGAAGTTTCTTCCTAAATACATACAGATTGTACTAGTTATCTCACGTCTCCAAAGAACAAGAAAACTCTTCTAAAAAGATTTTATACTAGTTATACTGCCTCAACTTTTGTGGAACCTATTCAGGTTTTTGACTGTATCTTCTGGCAATCAAGTAGAATTGTCATATATAAAGTAAATAGCATTTCCCCTTGTCATTTTCAAATTTGCCACTCTTTCTACTGAGATAAAGTACAAATATGACGCATCTAATTTACATTCACTCAATCATACACTGTCATCCGCCACATGTCCTTTTTTCTCACCAGTCTCTTTCTCACCTCCTTGCCCACTTCAAAAAGACCTTTGGCTGTATTTTCTTACATACAGGTGATCACAACCAAACAGCATTTCAAATAAAACCGGACCATGAATTTCTACAGCATAATATTGATCATTTACTATTCCATTTTTATATACCTGAGTGTTTGCTTCTGCAATTGTGACTGCACTTTGAACAGATGGTTTCATTGAGCTGTCCACAATAACTTCTTTTCCTACGGGATGGTTTCAGCCACTTTTAAAAAATTAATTAGTGATTTTTTTTTTTAAATACTTTCTTCATTGTGCATTACCTTGCACTTGCCAACACCAAGTTTCAGCTGCCATTGTACTGACAAAAACTATCTTTCCCCAACCCCTATGGCAGTGCTGAGACTTTAGTAATTTCAACTATCGTTTTCATATCTTCTGCAAAGTTTGACATTTGGAATGTCCAACATTTTCTCCACATTCTTAAAAAGTTATAGCTCTCTAGATGAAGCACCATAGCATCCTCTGTAACTTCATAATTTGAAATTAATCTAAAATTATCTCCTGAGATGGCCTCTAAACCTGACAATACTATACCTGCTATTCTTTTACTATCTATATGCCTCAAAAGTCTTGTTTCAAAAGAAGCTGTTTAAGGTTTCACATATATCAGACAGTTCTCTTAGCAACTACTCTCCATTAAAATTTCGGGTTAGCAGACTGGTAAAGCACAAATTTTGTCTGCAGGAACAGTGCTGCTCACTTTATTTTTCTTTTTAAAACCACAATAATGAAACTTTTAATGGAACAAGCTACTTTTCATTATTTCAAAATAAAGTTAAGATTTCTTATCCAGCTCTTCTGTTACCCCAAAAGCTTTAATAAGAGATGGAAATGTCATATATTAGATCTCCACCATAACAGTAGCTCTAACAATGGAGCAAAATTTTTGTTAGCGGTTCAGTCACTTCAGTCTTCTGTTCTTTTAGATATCCTGGTTCTTTGCAATGCAACTGTTGATGACTGTCACTCTTCATCTATTCGTTCCAGAATATTTTCTTTGGATATCCCATATTTTGAGAGTTGCCTCCGTGCAACTAATACAAAATCTCAGTGGTTTTCCTCAGCCTTCTGTTTTATCAGATTGAAGCGGAGTATTTTTTTCCCTGCAGTGTTATTATCCTGTAAATAATTCTTTGGTACTTTAACAGACCCACTAATTCTCCGATTCCTTTTGATTCCCGCTTCCAGTTCACCTTTATTTGGGGCTTAGTTGTTTAATATTTTATTATGACATTAATAGAACACTATAAAAAGCAGGATTAACTAACCAAAAGTAAGAATTACATCAAAATTAGAGATGTACCAGGAGAGAAGAAGTTACAGTAATTTTTTAATAACGGTTGGAAAAAACACTTTTCCCACCAACCATGTACTCAATACCGAACAGTTTATTCAAAGTATTAGAAAATAAAAGAAACACATTTAAGTAAAAGAGTAAAAAGATTGAAAGTTTACACAAATTAACAGCAACTGAAAACATGATTGGAAGGTAAGCCATTCTGTTAATTTAATGATAGCAGCTGCTGTCGATTTCTTTACACCTGACATAAAAATTCATTTTACACAGCAAGTAGGAACAGACCGAGAGGAAAAAAAAAAAAGAATGCTGTTAATACCTGCAGAAGTAAAACTGATTTTTCACAAATAAAAACTTTTAATCATTATTCATATGAAAATGGTCTTAAAAAACATGATGCAGGAATACACTGGTGCTATTGTTACACAGATGCAGGGTCACACTACCAACTCTGCCCCTATTTGTTTGTAACATCATGAACAGATAAAACGATTAAAAAATAAGTAACTTCTGATATTTGATGGTATAGGATTGCAGAAATATGATTAGAAAAAGAGAACAATAATTAATTAATTTTTTGCAAAATCCAGAAGTGAGCAGTTGGGATGACTGATGAGTATGTGAGGAGGAAGGCAAAATGAACCAGCACAACAGTAACTGCATGGTCTCATCAAAAGCAAATTTGGGAAGAACAACTGAAGTCAGGATGCATGTGAACAATGGATATGAATACATGTTGGGGGAAAAAAAAAATCGCAGATGATTGGAACAACGGTTAACACACTTTCTTGGTAATAATAAAAGAGTCTGCACTGTTATTAAATATCTGTTTATCAGTATTTATAACATATTTTAGTCTGCAGGATTTATAAAATCTCTGGGAACCAAAAGACCAGAAAGGGCTTTAAAATTTCAAAATAATACAATTGTTAAGACATTTCATAATAAATATGCCATATGCTATGTACAAAATGATCAGTTCATTAAAGCATTTTAAATATTACAAGTCACCATGATCAGGTTTCTAGGACACACTGCCCAATTGCTACTGAGGGATTCTGGAGTTCTGCAAACTCCATTCTTACCCTAACAGGAGAGGACGACTCCTCTGTACTTCGTTTCTGTGGCTCTGCCTCAACGTCTTGACGTTTGTTCTTCATTCTTTCCCGAAGATCTCCAGTGGGTCTTTCTGGTGACCTGTATAATACAGAAATATAATATAACCAGTTCTATGGGACTATTTTTAAAGGAATATAAACTGTCTTTTAATTTATTTTTTTTATTAGTATATACAGAAGGATCTAAACCTCCCACCCAAAAGCAAAGTAGGTGAATAAAAAAAAAATATTCCATTCTAATGGGCTTAAGCATTCTTAAAAAACAACTCTTTCAAAACATCCAGGAAGACTTGACTCTAAGAAGAAAAATTACTTGTATGCATATACGGCATGACTCAGTTACTACTCTAGCTCAGCTTCAGGTGATCCTATCCAGAACACATAATCTTTTTTCTGAAAATCATGCAAATGTGTTTCACAATCACTCCTACCAAGTCTTTCAAGATATCTTTATATTCTCCATGTTCTAAGCTGCACAGATTTTAATATATCTAATACATATTTTTAATATATATATATAAATACAATTAATGCAGAGTCAAACTACTGTGGGATAGCAATGATAGTCACACAGAAGAACAACTCTGAATATGGATGAAGAGGTAATATGACCTAGGTGCTATCCGTCCATGACCTTGGGGAGACTCCCATGCAAAAAGATACTGTTGCAAGACCATGCACCAGAACAGAAATTCACTCTTGGAGGCTTCCTCCATTTTCCATCTTGCAGTAACATAATTACTTCATTATTTAGCAAAATATTGGATGAACTCTACTAGTCATACAACATTAAGGTATATTTTCTGTAAAAGGTATTACTGTGATGTGGGAAGGGAGGGGGAACATCCTACACTATCACAAGACATCTATATAATTTTGTCACCTCTTAGTATGGATTCACAAGTTCATTTATCCCTTATGACTTAAGAGAGAAAAACCCTTGCATTCAAACAAGTTCCTAAGTAAAGGGGATATAGCAGCTGCTTCACTTGATCTTTCAGTTCAAGAAAACAAATTTTCTCTCCATATAAATCTGGCTTGATACCAAGTTTGGTACTTCTTTGATCGCTGTTTGTCATTATAGATTATTATGTGAAATGGTTGTATAAAAGTGCTGGATCTGCACCTATCAATTTACACTAAAAATCACAGATACTGATGCTGCCTTAGTTGATTAGTAGAGTTATACATAATATTTGCACAATGAAATTTGCATTTGTTTTGTTTTTCAGACTGAATTAGGGTTTCCATTTAGAAAGTGTTGTTTCTCCCACCCTTTCTCTGTCACATAATACACAAAGGGTAAATTGTCTTTCACAGTTTATGCATACAAAAATCTACATTAATACGATTTCATTTTCAACCTGTGCATATTTGAAAAACAGCAACTGGTTTCCACTTCCTCTTTTGCAATGTTACCTATATTTAACTCTTTAAACTATGTCATAAGGTTAAGTGACATAGGATCTAAGCAGAGAAAGTCCAGTGACTGTTCTCATTTTTAAATGCATTTAATACTTCATGAAGTTGTAAATACAGGTCAATCTAGATCAGAGGAAAGGTACAAAACAGTAGCGTGCTGCTTCTTTCAGCATGATGAAGAATCAAATCATATCCAGCATACAAATATAAACCAGTTATCTTCTTTGCATGCATGATTATATCATCTTTAAAGTGCCTGGCTTTAGCAAAGATTATGACTCAAGGTATATTTTTTTTCCCCTCCCCCATCTTAGAGAATTCCTTTGCATTACCAAAACTCTCTGAAGCATTCCAGCCATTAGCTACCTCAAAAAACAAACTATCTTTCAACATTAAACAGGCAATTCAATGCCTTAATTTTTAATATTATTTCAGCTATGATAGAAAGGATTTGGATTTGTGAAACAGAAAATTAAAAGACAAAAAGATTATAGATAATGTACTAGTAACACTGCTCCTCAAGAAAAACAATTTGAGGAAAAACCCCAGCAGCTGAAGGAGAAAGCAAGAGAATTTACACTGAATGCAGCTCATGGACTTTCTAGAGACATTGGATATTTTAATACCTTTTTTTTTTCAAAAGTTATATGCTGGGCTGAAAAAACATCCGAACCATTTCACCCTCAATTAATACCTTTTTCAGTATGGGAGGGTGGAAAAAACCCCTTATTTTGTGAAAACGTTATTCAAATCTACTTAAAGATTACATACGTAACCAAGAAATCACAGAAGTGAAAAAATCTGCAGCTTCAGGGTAGGGTTTGTTGGTGGTTTTTTGTTTGGTTTTGTTGTTTTGAGGTGGGGGTTTTTTCGGCTTTAGAACACTGTAGTGAAGTCATGGTAACCACCCTACCCCTCCTTCCCCAAAAAACATAACTCCCAAAAAGAGCTAATAAAATGAGACTGAAAATTTGTCAAATTTTAAGAAATAATTACTCATGAAACTGTGACAAGAAATTGCTTTGGCTTAAAGCACAGAAAAACAAGCTTGTCTACTAACTGATTTTTCTTTCAGGTACACCACAACTTTAGTTCTTACCCAATGGCTTCTTTTCTACATAACTTTCTCTCTGCTCCCCCTCCAAAAGGGATCTTTGGTTAGTCCTTGCAATGCACACTGCTGAATTTCAATAGCTAACTACAATTTCACCTCTACAGTTTAAGATGATGTGGCTAGGTTGCAACTGGTAGAACCCTTCACATAAAAGGTTCCACAGCATTGTCCCTGTACACTGAAAGAAAACTACTCAATGAAAAATTTCTCTTTATTGACTTAATATTGTGTGATGGGCCCACCTTTTAAATAAGGCCTAAAATGCAGAATTTCATTATTCCAGTTTTAAGCACTGAAGTTAAGCAATCTTCAAACTGCATTATTTCCTCAAATAGTTCAGTTCTCCATATTCAGTAGCTTGGTTAGGAAATGCACGTTCATAACAGCATCTCCATTTTCTTCTGTACCTCTTACAGTGTCAGAACAACTACCTAGCTGTGCTGGGTTTGTGTGAGTGGCAAGGTTTCTGGTAGCAGGGGGAGGGGACTACAGCAGTGGCCCCTGTGAGAAGTTTCTCAAAACTTCCCCAGCTCCAGGTCGGACCCACCTCTGTCCAAGGCCAGGCCAATTAGTGACAGTGGTTGCACCTCTGTGATAACATATTTAAGAAGGGGAACCTGGGAAGAGGAGTTGCAGTTGTGAGGATGAGTTGTGATGTCTATGTGAACACTGAGGTCAGCTGAAGAAAGGAGGAATCGGTGGTGGTGAGCTGGTGCAGAGCTTCCCTGTACCCTGTGGTAAGACACAGGGCTGCCTTCCTGCCACCATGGGGGTCTACAGTGGAGCAGATGCCCACCTGCAGCCTATGGAGGACTCCACACCAGAACGGGTGACTGTGTCCAGAGAAGGCCAGGATTCTGTGGGAAGAAGAGGTCCCCATGGGCTGTAGTTCAGTGTTGGGAGGACTGCAACAAATGGGGGTGAACCCACACCAGAGCAGTTTGGGAAATGTTGCAGCCCATGGGAGGAAAAAGTTGGAAGAAGCTTGTGGAGGACTGTCTCTTGTGAGAGGGATCATGCTGGAGCAGGAGAGGAATGTGAGGAGTTCCCTCTTCCCTGAGGAGGAAGAAGCAGCAGGACTGACTGCACCTCCCGTTCCTTGCTCCCTGCACCACTAGGGAGGATGATGTAGAGATATTGGGAGAAAAACTGAGCCTGGGAAGAAGGGAGGGGTGGGGGGAGGTGTTTTTAAGATGTGGTAATGCTTCTCACTGTCCTACTCTGTTAAGTGGTGGTGGTAGTGTCTTAATTAAATTTATAGTCTTTTTTCTTCCCCTAATGAGTCTGTCTTTTGCCCAAGACCTAATGGGTGACTCTAATGGGTACGCCACCCCTCCCTGTCCTTATCTCAATTCCAGAGCCTTAAGGTTTATTTTCTCCCTCCCAGCACTGGAGAGAAAGCGGGGAGCAAGTGAGTAGCTGCATGGTGCTCAGTTGCCCTCTGGGCTCAAACTAGCAACAGGCACACATTACCACACACCTAGCTGAGAAGATCTCTCTCTCTCTGTGTCTGTGTGTGCAAACACACATGCTTGTAATAGGCAGATGACAATTACTAGTGTATAATGTACATATAACTGAATGCTCATGAAAACACTGCCCCATTTTTCAGTTCCTCATACAACAATATTTGAACCCTACAAAATCCATACATTCTTACCTATTATTACTGTTGGTTTGGTTTGTTTTTTAAATCCAGTGTAATGATCCAGCATGAAGAGGATCAGACATGCTAAGAGAGGAATGCTACAACAGCACAGATCCTGACAATAATATAAGAGAACAAGCAGGTCACTGCCAAGCAGCTAACCAATAATCTGTGAGTGGAGCAAGAGAACAAAATTCCTTGTGGGATAGCATGTTAACACACAATCTTTCCTCATTAGCTTCTCCTTACTTCAGATGCCTGGAAAACTGGCAGATCTATTACTGAATTCTTAACATTTTCATCAGGAAAGCTTTATATGTAAAAACATGCTAAGTTTTATTTTATAACAGCAAGATTAAAATTCATGCTGTGAGAGGCAGCATTAATGTTGAAACAGGGTTATAATGAAACGAGATTTAAAAGGGTTTTTTCACACTTTAGAGTCAAGTTTTCCTACTGTCTGGTGATGTTCTGAACTATGGGAGGCATTATGGTCAGATGAAACCATTAACAATGAGATTTATTTCAGATAGGTATGAAATTGAAGGGGCAAGACAGAAAGGCAGTAAGACATGCTATGTCCTACCAAACTGCTGGAAAAGCAGACAAAAGACTTCACCAGCAGGTCTGGCTGAACACATGTAGACATGCCACCATTATGTTGTCTCAGATACTTCAACAAGACTATTGCCTGAACTGAACTGATGTGGGAGCAGCATTACCTTGGCTTGCAAGAAGCCAGTAAAACTGCACTCCAAATACCTGGATAACATTTGTAAAATTCTCTGTAATGTTAAATGGCATGAAAATGCCAACATTTTATTATGTACATAAAACAGCTTTTTCTGTGCCTGGCCAAGAGCTATTAAGTAGAAAACTTCTGCAGACAAGGATGCTTTTTTCAATTGTCTGTTTTGCTGTTTGTGCATAAATGAGTAGGTAGGGGCTTCCTCCCCTTATGTTTTTAAGAACACCTTTAATAAATGTTGAATGTATCAGGTAGAGCAGCAAGATTTGTCCTTTGACTTTTGCATACAGTCCTAGTAAAAAAAAGTTAGCAATAAAAAGTAAATCAACATTATTCTTAAATGTCAGTGGTGACAGTGAAGCAGAAACATAGCTTTAATCATTAAAAGAAATGTCACTTTTCTTCAAATGACCAAGCAGAACTATGCACTGAGTGTTCCAAACACTGAAAGCAAGGAGAAAGCGACATTCTAAGAGTTTTAAAATTTAATCTCTGCCAGTAAATCACTCCTTTTTCCCATTTGGAACATTCAGTACAGAACACAGTAAAATCTTTTATAGACCAAAAGAAACATTAAACTCAGTGGTATATTTTGTATCCCAGATGCTACCACCTTAGAAGCAATGGAAGATCAAACAAGCAAAGTCAAGATCATCCTGAGAGTATGCCATGGGAACAGGAAAAAGAACCAGAAACAGAACCCTAACCTCATGCCAACCTTCCTATCGCACTTTGATGCTTCAGTGTGGCCATTCATAATCTAGAGGTAACATTGACATTACTGTAGCATTATGAAGCACAGTTTGTAAAATGTGAAGCCTTTACACAAAGAGATACTACACTAAAACTATACTATCTTTTTGTCCTTTATAGCAAGAATATTGCAAACTTACTGCCACATTTAGTTTCAGTTAAGTAAGGTGTTATGCCACACAAAGGACAGTCAAAAACCAAGAAACAGGTAATAAAAAAATAATCTCTTCTGAAAAATTAAGTAACTTTTTGGATCTCCTCCTATGATAGAGGATATCTGTTCTATCAGACAGATAAAGTCACAAAACTACGTTTTGAAGAGAAGTGTTTTCTCACAACAGGAGAGGTAGGGATAGACAACTTATTCATCAAACAATATAGCGAAGGCAGAAGGGCTGCAAGTATGTGAGTACTGCTGCAAGTAGTTGCAAACCAGCATTTTAGTACAGGACAGAAAGGCATATCAGAAGCTGCAGTGACACTATGCCAGAAAGAATATTAATGTACTTGAACTTCCCATTTCAAGTAATACAAGAAGTTAATCTGCATCCAGCGGACTCCGTTCATTTTTTAAAGCTACATACACACAAAAATACTGGGAAAACCCACTGCAAGTTGCTAAACTGTTTCAAGCAGCTTCACAATGCAATTGGTTATTGATAAAACATACCATTAGGCACACCACAGCATTTCAATTTTTTTTTTATAAAAACAGACATAGTTGCAAAAGCTATTTTCCTACAGCATGTGAAGAATTCAAAGTGAGTTCTTGATTTACCTTCTATAACTGCTGCTATAGCCTTTACCTCGTGGTGAAGGGCCATGTACGAATCTACATGTGTTCCCATAGAGGCAGTTGCCAGTCTTCAGCCAGTTACGGCACTGTGTCTAAGAGACAGACATTACTGGGTGAATTTCACACTCATTTCTGGAAATACCATTGGTGTGAGTGTGGCAGAACAAACAAATGACTCCACAATAACTCCCATTTATCTGCAATTTCTGTCCACCAGTTATAGAACTAATTAAAAAAAAAATAAATCAACAATGAGCATCAGGTCTGGCAGAGAAAAATGTAGATTGGTGGAAATACTATTAATATGTACAGTACTACTGCTCCTCTCCAGAAGCTGGGACAACACACGTTATTTGAAAATTCTAGCATTAGTATTTTGAACATCTATGTGTTAAGGAGTTCTTTTCACCTTTACTAACATCAGTGACATCCGAGTATTTGGTACTTGTAAGCTACTCTTTCCCACCACCTAAATCCTGGAAAAGAAGATGCTAGGGTGGGGAGGAAAAGAAGAACACTTTGACAACTCACCTCTGCAGTACTTCCAGTGCTGGGTCCAAGCCTTTCAAACACACTGGGTCTTCGGGATGTGCTATCGGATATGGTCTTGGTATTTTCCACTGTGACCTTCCTTCTAATTTTTGACATTTTGTACTACTTCAACCAAAAAAAAAAGCAAAACTGTAAAATCCTTCAGTTTGGGGCTATTGACACTGAACTCACATGAATAAAATAGTATGATATACGTTGTAAGAGTTGCTGCAGAGGTGATGAAGAAAGAAAAAGTCATCACAAATGAGTGAAATGTATCTTGTAACAAGGAATGCCTCTGATTTTAAATAGTCAGCTGAACACCAGTAATGATAATTTTTCATTTGATTTTATGACCTGCTTTGGATTCTTCAGCTTCCCTTTGGGAAAGATCATATGACATGTTATTCATTTAGGTAGCAAACACCACAGAAACAGATGCTTTCTTTTGTCATGTATTTTTTGTGCATGAGCTTAAGTGACTTCAAGAGAAAACAATCTTTAATGTTACTTCACCAACCTCTCAGAAACAGGTTTTGACCACTACAAATGGCTGCCACTTTCAGAAACACATCTCCAAAAATGAGAGCTCCATTTTTTTTTCCCCATTTTGTTGTGTGTGACAACCTACTGAAAAACACCTTGATATCATCCACAGTCTGTGTTTGTTACTGGTTTGTATCCTACAACTATTTGGAACCACTTCAGTTTAGAACAAAAACAAAAACCCCACAAAAGTGATACACTTCTTAAGCTTCTCAAAAAGTAATGCCTTTTCATTAAGAAAAAAACAGATTTTAAAGCAAATACAGCTTTATAAGTTTGATAAATAAGTCATAATTTATCTTACCTGATAAAGGAAGGAGTTATTGAATATAGAAAGAAAACCATATTATAAAAAAAAAAAAAAAGGAAGATACATATTTAGCACTAGAGACATGTTGTGGAAAAAGGTCAGAATGGGATCCAAAAACTATTCTCCATTCTTTAAACGCTACTTGATCTACACAGAAATAAAATCAATTTGGGAAAATCTGCCAGTTGCTGGATGATTTATAAACACCTCAAAAAAACACCTCTTTGTTGTACCGCAAAATGCCATCATTCTAGAGCTCATTAGTCAGTATAACATGATTAGCCAAACACTAATCTCCTACCCTTCTGCTGTCTCTTTTGCTCCTATCCATGTGTCACTGCATTTAGTACACGCACACTTAAGCTGATTTCTCATACACAAACGACAAAAAGCGCATCCATAAAATCAGAATCCTACAAATTTAAACTAACACCCACCAGATTAGATTAACACAATTTTTCACTGCTCTGATCAGCAATATGTTCCCACAGCATTCAGATTGTAAGGTTCCCTTCCACAGCAGAAAAATGTTTAATGTATATATGTGGACAAATGTACATCAAACCTAATACTGCTGTGACTTACATTTTACAGTTGATACTTTGATAATACCTGGTTTTCCCCCTTGTAGCTTGGTGAAGCTTCATTAGCTGAATTCTATGGTTACTTCAATGACAAGACCTCCATACAAGTCTGACAGCTGTGCACCTTCTACAAAACTCTGTGCTGAAGCTGTGGCTAAGACTTTAGGTCCTTTATAAACAGAAGAAAGCTCACACAATGTACTTGACAGGATTCTCAGCTCAGCTCTAGCAACTACTTCTCCAAGCCTTTGATTGTCTTAAAATTTTTATCTCAAAGTAAGGTTCAGATAACCAAGATGCTCACCAAGATGCTCAGAGAGGGTAGAAGTTAACCATGTGGTGTATACCAGACATTAAAAACAATGGTTAACATTAATTAGTGGAAGCAGACAGTGGAACAGAATTTGCCAGTAGTAGGAAATTATCTGGGTTAGTAAAAACTGTGGAGAATAGAGATTTCCAGAAAGATCTAATTGAGTTAGAAATTGAGTAATACAACAGCAGATGAAATGCAAATAAATACAATGTAATGCACACAAGGAAAAATGATTTTATCTAAATACTTGATGAGTTTAAATTAGTCCAGTCTTCTGAGAAAAATAATTAAGAGTCATTGTGGACAGCTCAATGTGCAGCAGTAGTTATAAAGTCTGACAGGATAAACCATTAAAGTTAGAAAGCAAAACAATACCACATCTCACCTAGCTGAGCACCCTTCCATTTCAGGATTTTTTTCCCCCCAACTGTATTTCCAAAAAAAACCCACTGAATTTGTAAGGTTTCATGCAGCTACATCCTTTAATAGAGGATACAAAAATCGACTGATATATGCAAAAGCATTTTTAATACAACAACCATACACCAAATACTGAATTTGGTTCAAATATTTACATTAAAAAGAGCCATATCTGAAATAAAAAGTGTTAGAAGAACGGCACTGGCAATGGCATTGGGAGAGGGTTCAACACATGAAGGACAGATAAAATGAGTGCATCTAATACGTAAGTACAGTACACATTGACACGATAGCAGTATACAAATACAAAAAATTTACATTCATCTTGCCTCCTAATTTGAATGTCCTTTTATTTTCAAAGAAACAGAGGCAAAACTTTTTAAAATGTTACTTTTTACCCAGCAGCAAATAGTACCTTCTCAGAATTAACTTCTGTAGGAAGTTATGATGATGACTAGGCTTAAAAGGATAGTTACAAACATGAAGAGGATGAAGGGGGTAACACCATCATAACTGAACAGATAATTTCATTTCAACTACCTACTTCCCTATATTTTGGCCAATAATTTCCTATAAGGAAATGAAGAGAACATCATCCAACCCTGAATCTTCTAGGGTTTGTAAAACCCCCTATTTTAAATAAATTAAAAACCTGGAATGTAAAACAAAAAACACCGTACTGTTTCAGGTAGCATTCTGTTAATTCTGTCCTTACATTCTGACCCATATCCACCAGTTTGCAATTAAGAACAGATACTTTATAACATAAGAGATATTTAATGAGAAATTATTCTAAATAAACAAAACCAGCATGCTGTGACTGCACAGCGTATTACTCTCTGTATGCACATACTATCACATGAGGGTGTCTCTCCTGCAACCAGAACTGCATGAGGCTTCACTGTTAAGTGCACATAGCTATTATACAGGCTGCAGAATTAAGTCCAGACATATTATTCAGAGACAAAATTTCACTATGTCAAAGATTACATTTGAGAGACTGTATCTGAAAACACAGTCAGTCCCATTTACATTCTTCAAAGACCAAGCAAGTTGGAAAAATAAAGAGACTATTTAAAACAATATTGCAGTTGAAATCTCAGATGCATAACAGCAGTTTTATATCACTGACAAGCTTCCTTGCTTATAAACAAGTAATGAAAGGAAAAAAATTAAGTCTTTCATTTCCAGATTCTTCAGACTGCACATTAATGGATAATCAAGAAAAATTTAAAAGGAACATCTCATAAAAATGCCTATAACTTGCTCAATTTCCCCACATTTTTATCTTACTTTGCTTTACCCTTGATTATCACAGTCCTGCTATCTGTCCCACACTGAGGGCCAATGCAATGATTTTCCTATCCATCAAATGCCTGTGTCTGAACTACCATCTCCTTATGATATGGATTAGACAACACTGAGTACCAGTATGGACTCAGTCTTGAGCATTCATATTTCAGCATTTCAAATAATCACTACCATGGGTTTCTTTAAAAAAAGTTTCTAAGTAGAAAATTATGTACTTGTCTATTTCAGGCAGATGACGTTGCATTCCTAAATCCACTTAGGGGCACTGAAGTGTCTGCAACAGCTTACTACCACTAAGTGAAATTAATTTTATACTCCTAAAATAAATTCTACACCTAAGGCTTTAACTGTAAAGTATCACTTTGCCACATAAATAAGATCCACAGGAATCATTATTAATAAATTAGAAATATTTTAACACTACAATAACTCACAGATACATCTGTGTTATTCTCGAAATGGAGTGACTTTTCCATGGTAAGAGACAATCTGTTAATGACACTAATTATACTACCACTTGAAGTAAAATATGTCTCGGAGTGTTATTTCATTAATAAATCTAAAATGTAGACAGACTTGAGAGAAGCGAGTATAGCTAGTGGGCACTAACCAAGTAACTGAAATCATTGAAGCATGATATGATCAACACAATATTCAGTGCGATTCTATATTTATTTTATCAGTACTCCTACATTTTGGTGTCAAGCATGCTTAACATTTTCTTCAATAGAAGTATGATATTACATAAGCCACAATCAAGAGAAACACATCTGAAATACCCACTTTTCTGTTACAAAAACCTAATCCAGTTCTCTGCAAAAATTAAATCCTGCTTCTACAGGAAAACTAGAAACTGAGATGTAACAGAACAAAAGCAAAGTTCATAAAAAACTGTGAGGAGATAAAAATCTTTTTGAAAACTCCAAGACTTCACTAGTAAGTAAGCATGTCAATGTTTGTGTATGCATAGGTGCACACCACACACAGGCTAAACATTATCACTTAAGAAAAATCCTACCTGTGAAGTGATAAATAATATGCCATTTAAAATAATAAGCAAAGTTTTAATTTTAAAATCCTACAACAGTTCAGATAAAAACTGATTATAACACTCTAGGATAAACTAAATACCTGTTGACAACTAAATAACAGCTTAGAAAGAGGAAAATGTTGATGCTTCCCTTCACTTTTACAAATGAAGAGCTTTTACCTGAAAAGGTTTTGTTGTCGATTACAATGTTAACGTTTCCATGTAACAGTACTAATAAAATAGAGATATTTGAAGGAGCTCCACAGGTTTACTACCTAAAAATAATGCTAAAAATAGTAAAACGCATTGTTAAGCAACTTTCAAAAAAAATAGTCAAATACCAGTTGCACATTTATGCAATGTCAGTCTAGCACTCTTCAACTCACACAGAGAAGCCTGTTTGACAGAAAACTAGAAATTATTCTACTTTAACAACTCCATGCTGTTAACCCATCACCATATTAACTTGAACCTATCCTTCTAATTTAACACATGGTATTTCTCCATTAGTTGTGATAAGCAACTGCTAATTATGTTCTCACAAGTATAAAATCATGGTTGGCTTTCTACATGTAAATAAATTAAAACATCAGGCCCTAGTATCACAAAGGAAAAAGTATACAGTATTCCATATCTTGTCTAACAAAGTCCTAATACTCAAGTTTCACCAGACTAAGGGACAGTCTATACAGACTGGTGCGGACAGATCCAAGCTCTCTCAGCCTTCATATCAAGTTTGTTGGACACACGTTATCTCCAATCTGTAAACTGGATCACCACATTAGCATGTTATCACACTTGAGCACACATGCTGAGAAGCGGGATGTATTATCTCGGGCACTGCCACGTATAGCCACACTTCTATAGTTTTCTGGTACACGCAGTTCACAGGCTGGGTCTGTCCACTCCCCTCTGCACAGAGGCACCGTGTTTCATCACCACAGCAAGATCCCTTGAGGTCCTGGTTGCTAACCCACTATCTGTCACAATCTGATCTTCAAACGATCTTGTAGAAAGTCGACAAGAAATCAGTGGTGGAGTGAGAATCCAGCAGAGAAGTCAAAGGTGAGGACCTATGCAGACCATCCGTAACACTAACCCAACATGCCAAGTCTACAAGTTCTGGAAGGGATGGGAGTTAGCTGTAGCCACTATCTAAAGAAATTGTGATAGGCGAATTTATACCAGCCATATTAGCAGCTCCTCTAAGCGCAAAAAGTAGAAACTATTTTACTACCAGAAAGTGTGGGAAGAGCCCCACTGAAGTGGAAAAAGCCCCACGAAAAGGGAAGATCCACGTACGTGGGGCGGCAGGCTCCAGCACGGCCACCGACTGATGGAACCGCACCCCGAGCAAACGGCTGGATGGCCGACACCGCCAGGCGCGAACCCGCGGCCCCCCCCCGCTCCCCT
>NW_020799091.1:29962326-30042784 GCF_003259725.1 Athene cunicularia | reverse complement strand
CGGAAGCGGCAGCGCCGCCATCTTGGGGGAGGGCGGGGAAGGCGGGCGGGCGCCCTGCTTCCCCCCGCCCCGCGCGGGCCTGCCTGCCTGCTCCCCTCGCCAGTCTGGGCAGGGCTGCGGCCAGGGCGGCGGTTGGAGGGGCTGGCGCTCCTCGGCAGCTTTGGGCATGCTAGGGGCATTTGCCCGGACGCCGTGGGTGTGCCAGTCCCGTTTGTCGGCCTGGGCCCATCAGGGTTGTGGGCATGATAAACAGCGTAGCGGAGGTGCAGAACAGAACCATGGAATGGTTTGGGTCGGAAGGGACCTTTAAAAATCACCCTGCCCATGGCAGGGACACCTTCCACTAGATCAGGCTGCTCAAATGTTGAATGTTTTCAGGGAGGGGGCATCTACCACCCCTTCTGGGCAACCTGTGCCATGGTCTTACCACCCTCATTGTAAAAAATGCCTCCTTATTCCCGTCTAAAGCTGCCCTCTTTCAGTTTAAAACCATGGCCCCTTGTCTGGTCACCACAGGCCTTGGTATGAAGTCCATAGGCCTAGGTTGTGCTGCCCAAACCCTTTGCCACAGGATAAACAAGTTTAGCCAGCTAACTAGCAGAGAGGAGCCTGTGGGCAGCTCCCACTTGGTATTGATGATTTGGCCATTGTGTGTCATTGCCATTAAATGTCTAGTGTTTGACAGTAGAAACAATGAATTGGGTTGTTGTCTTAGAAGGAAATCCTGTAACAGCTCAAATGATCAAAATGGGGAAATCTTTTGTGTATATGATCTGCCCAGCATGCCACGTGTCAGCGAGAGGTGTGTTCAATGTTACATCACCTGAAGTTCCCACTATCTAGAGGAATGTAACATTATCTATACTATTTTCCCCTTACAGTGTACGTATTTCCCCTTCCTGTTGTAGGTATAGGTATATAAGTACGATTGAAAAAAAACTGAAGCATTCTAAAATTAAGTATAGGGGGTGCAGTATTTTTTTTTTTTACCTATATATAAATAATTTTAATAAGTCAGCAAGCTTTTTAATTGTTATTTGAGCTAAGTACAGTCATACTGGAATAAATTATATTCAACATCACAAATTTTGAAGAACATGCTGAGATATCTCTTTGACAGCAGAAAGTGCTTCTAAGCAAGTTGGTTTAATTTCTTGAGGAGGAAGCAAAAATCCGTAAGTTCCTGTGTCCCGAAGCTCAAAGGTAAAAGAATATTTAATGCCAAGATCATAAGCCCAGTCATCTGAACCTCCAGGAGCTAAATCTATGTGAGGAAAGGAAAATAGATAAATTACTTGAAACCAGAACTTCAGTTTTCTGTTCAAAAGCAGTCTTCTGGCGCTAGCAAGAATGTGCTGTCATGCCTATTGTTGTAGTAAAGTCATACTTACAAATCGTTTGTGCTCCAGCACCAAGTCTATAAGTTTTCTTTGTTGTCCTCTTTATAGCTTTAGCTGCTTTCTTTGCCAGACTTTCCTGAAATTAAACAAAACACTATTAGCCTTATAACCTCGTGATAATAGTTAACATGTATGCAGTTAGGCTTTACTTACACTGTGCTCTGGATCTTGCGTAAGTTAAATACTCTTAGAAAAGGCTCTAGAAAACCCACAGAATGTGATTCAAATTTTTGGCATATGCCCATGCTACAGATAGCCTTTCTGCTGTAGCTAGTTAAAAAATATAGATGGGACCTTACCACCACTTCAGGCAGCAAATTATTAGCAAACCATTTGTTCGCACTTGTCTTATTTTTCCTTTTCCGCCACAGTATTTAAATCAAATATTTAAGTCATATTAAGTCTAAGCTGATTTGTGCAGCATTGACAAAACCAGCAGGAAAATATTTTCATTAAGGCAATTCTACTCTTAAGCCATGAAGAAGACTTAAATGCCCTGAATCAGTGCATCTCTTTCTGCTTTACAGAGGAGTCACAAATACATTATTGCTGTTCACTCACAACTGCATTTTTTTATTGCAGTGTATAAAACAGTTTGTTTCAGGAAATTAAAGAGTAACCAACACAGCATAAGAATATACATTGTTTACATTTCTGGATTTTTTCTGTTTCTTCTTCTGTACATACTAGCACTAGTTACCAATGGAAATGCTATATCAGACTGGGGTTTTGTCCAACAAAGTAGGGTGATTCCAATGCATTAATTGTGTACTTTTTACAGTCCTCTTATCTATACAACATTTGTTTTTTGAAATACGTTTTTTAAAAATAAATATGTTAAGTGACATGGGAGATGCATGACCTTGACAAGCAGTAAAATGACAGCAGTGTTTACAAATGTAAATCCTGTGTCTTTATAAATGCACTTACTGTCTGTCCTTATGTCATATAGTATATGAAATGACCTGTCCACCTCAGAGATGCACTGTCTTCCCATATGACAAATCCCAAAGCCTGCAAACCTGCTTGCTGTTCACCTTGATATGATTTCTTCTCCTTTCTTACTGCTAGGCAGGAGGTCTTGCTGCAAATAATTTGTCGCCTTAGCACTTGGAGCTTAGGAAACACCAAAAAGTGGGCCAGGAACTGCAGGTAAGGAAATTCCTTGCTCTAGGAAGTTTGATATCTTTACATGAAAAGAATATGACTAAGCTGTCCACCTACTCTTATGGCTTGATCAGTCTGTATTAGCAAATCCCATTTTAGCCTGGATATCCTTTCCAGATCAAGACAAACACGGAGCTTTATGGTCAGTGGGGAAAAAGCAGCAGCTACTTTTTCTGTTTTGAACTCTGTCTTCTAGGAGAGTTTTTACTGTGTGATTTGATGGCTCAGGAATCTAAAATTCTACATAAGCAGGATATGTTTTCCATCCTACTATTAGGACCATTTTAAATAAGTATCCCTAGTAAAAACTTAATAAAAAGTATCCAGTGTCCACAGGTGTCATTGCTTAGTATGTGGAGAGTATTTTTTAGAGTTACACACCCACATCATTTCAGAGTTTGTGTAAGCCATACAACATAATCAGGAATTTGCACAAGTAGTTTTTTGAGGTGTCCAAGAAAAAAAAAAAAAAAAGAGAGACTCTGCTCTTTTAGCAGCAACTTGAACATATGAGGGGTTGTTGATGTGTTATCAATCTCAAATAAATATTTTTGTTTTCCCATAGTTTTCAGTAGAAGCTTGCTGATACTGCTAGACCAGCCCATACTTCTTTAAGTTCTTGAGAACTTCAAGAGAAATCTCATTTTGTAATTCTCGATCCTCAGAGCACTGTGACTCCCTCATTACAAGCCTAACCAAGCAAGGTAAGAAGTTCTGAAATAAATGTGAAACTTCAGGACATGAAAACACTTACCAGCTCATCATGGTCTTTGCTTCTGTCCATAGTGTAAGAATATGGAAACAATACCAACTGGGAGTAAGAGTGCATGGTTATGTAGGCTTTAATGATGTCTTTGTGATCTCTGACAAAGCGAGCCACTGCTTTCACTTCAGGCTCAGACTCAGGGTAGGGTCCACAATATGTCTCCTGACATTCATAGGGAGATGCTCCTTCTCCTGTAACAAAAAAGCACACAGTTTTACTCCTTCTTCCCTTCTGCATTTCTGTTCATCTAATGAAAGAGCAGAGCATGATGCAAATATGCAAGAAACTGGAGACTCTGCCATGCTATGGAAATAACTCTCATGCTTGTAGAAATCAGTGTGAGCCTACTAGGATTTTTCACCTACTATACTCTTGAAAAAAATTGGAGTGAAGAAAACAAAAATGATTCAAAGACTGTCTGAAAAGTCTTAGAGGACAGGATGAATATGCTCCGTTTAAATTCATCAAGAACAGGATTGTGAGATCCCTTGTTGAAATCTAGAAGTACTACAGGAAGAAAGACAGTTCTAATTGATTATTTAATCTTAGGAGAAAGCAAACTGCCAATTAAAAGTTGAAGAAATACAAATCAGAATGAAAGTTTTTAAGAATAAGGAAAACTAGGCACTGGAACAAGTTACCAAGAAGACAACTAGGATTCACCGTTTTTGCTATTTTCACAGTAAGACCAAATAACTTTCTGGAAGCAGCCAGGTTCTTTAGTGTTAATGTCAGGTCTTTATGCTTCAATAAATTTTATAAATTTTCCCCTATCTGTAATTTAAATGGACATTTTATCCTTAAATCTTATGCTGAAATAAATCTCAGTGAGTAACAACCATAAGACTTTCTTCATCCCTGGGCATACTAACAGATGTCCATCTTCCAGAAATCAATAATGCCAGTTACATCTGCAGAGTAGCAGCCCTGTAGAAGCAATGCAAGGTATTATCATACATACAGGAGAGAAGGAAACATCTTCTGGTGCCAGTGATATCTAGGGAAATCTATAGCACACCACAAAGTAGTGGGGAGCATATCTGGATCCCCAAAACACTGTTTTTTATTAAAAAAAAATCTATGTTAATTAAAAGTTTTAAGTCTCTGTACAGGTGTATTTGGGTGAAATGTAGTTGTGATAGACAGGAAGACTAGATGATATGGAGGTACCTGGTTGATGTTAAGAATAAACCTGTATTTTCATGCATTCAACTGTTCCACAGATACTGCAAGCCCCTTTATAATATCAGTAGCTTAAAATAAATCCTCAGATGACCTACACTCTTGTATGACACAGCAGAAGAAGCAGAAATAATACAGTGAAGAGAGCAGGCTGTGTGGGAGAAGTGGCAACAGAGACACTGTGTCTGGGAGATGCAGGCTAGGAGGTCAGAAAGAAAGGTACTGGGGCAGAGACCTGTGGTACATTTATGCTCTGGGATATATTTATAAGCCTTAATGTTTCTGAGTTGAGGGGGATTTCACAGACAATCCATGAAAATTCATGCACATGAGAATACAAACAGTTCCTGGTATCTATGTGTAATCATGCAAAAGTGGCAAATGAGAATGTTAAATTTTACACTGTTCTGTTTTGCGCAAAAGTACTGTCCAAAGAAAAAGGCAATGAAGAATTTGTTAGCTGGCAATCTTGCATAAATGTTCTGTTTGCTTTCCTAAATTCTTGATCATACTAAGAACAACCAGCTAAGGAAATAATGTGGAAAATGTGGAGAAAAGTTTAAATCCAGGTTGCAGTCAAATTTATTTCCACAGATTAAATTCCAAGTAGTGCATTGCTTTTAGTGGAGTAATTTTGCTTTTTATTGGTATAAAAGAAAAATATAATGTATCAGTGCATTTAGTATATTTTGCTCTTCATAAAAAGCATGAGGGCCTGTTCATAAAGTTTGTAAAGTTGTTATCTGAGCAGCTGAAGAGAAAGAACAGATAAACATGGCAGTAAACTTCTAATTAAACGCATAGATCTAAAACCTGAAATTTTGTGGTGGCTCAATGTGTTCACAAACAAATCTGAAGCCAGTGAAATTCTGAATGTTTGGCACCCCTTGCAAGAACTCTTCTCTCTTTAGAAGTATGTGAGTAAAGATTAAATCTCCCATTCCCGTTAATTTGTGGTCATTTCCCATGAACACAGTCGCGTTATAGTATTCAATTGGCACAGCTAATAATAATTACAATAGTATTATAAAGTGACAAAAGTCCAGCTTGGTTCTTCTGAGGATCCTGCTGAACTTCTGGTGTTTCACACAGCTATAGCAGTAATGGAGATTCTGCAGTTAATATGATTTGGATCAAATCTGTTCAGCCATTTCTATCAGTTGCTAATGTATCTGAATCAGTATAAACAATATTTTTATGCTACTTAAGAAAAATAGGATTTTGTTTTTCAGCATTTTACTGACTGTATAATTAAAAGAAGTAGAAACCTAGGGACATCCTTACCATCATCTGTTTAAGTTATTGTAAGCACCTGATTTTTGTGCTTAGACTCATCTGTACAGTTTTTTGTCTCAAATGACTCTGCAAGGTGCTAAGGTTTCTCTCTTCTATGTTTTCAACCATGTCTAAGAGAGGAACATAGCATGGCTGAAAACTGTATGAATACTTCCCTAGTTATTCAAGTAAGATGTTCTGGTTTTGCCCTCTAAGAAGGTGTACATTTTGTCCAAAGACTTACTTAGAGAGGAAGCACTTTCTAATCTACCTGTATTCTTCTGCTTTCTGTAAAGTAGAATAATTTTTCTGCTTCAGAAGTTGTTCGCCACCAAAAGTGCTTTACATGTTGAAAGCACTACATTACATAACCTTTCCCTGAAACTAGTATATGTATCACATAGGTTTTTGTTCTTATTCCTTCAGACTTCAAGTTCTGGTCTTATGACATAGTTATACTGAATATCACTTTTAAATCTGTGTATTTGGTCACCATCTTAATAATTTTATGCTTGAAAAAAATGTATGTTTTTCTTCATCTAAAAAAACATGGATGGCAAATAAACATCTTTACTCCCAGTTTAGCAATGGACTAAAATGATAGAAAGTCATACAAGGTGTTACTGTCAGTACTGAGTGAAGCCAGATCTGATAGCTATTCTGCAGACTATTAAAACTTGTCAAGTACTAAAGTGCCTGTGTAAGTAAGTGAATGTGATATAGTCTTGATAACAAACACTGAGAGCCAAAAAATTTTGGTCAGGTAGGCATTACTGAAGGATGACTGAGGTGGGCAATTCATACAACATGGTGGAGCATCAGCTATGTGGTACAACAGGCCTTGGGTGACATGGCAAGGGCCACTTATTCACTCTTTCCTCCTTCCCACTAACAACCTGCACCAGATGTAACATGGTGGGATGCAAGAGGCAGGATCCAGGGTCCTGGTCCCCCTCTCTCTTGTCATCATGCTGGGAAAAGTCCTCAGTGTGGCATCTGGGGAGGAAGAATCCTGAGTCCCAACAAAAGTAGCTCAAGCTGGGGAGGTGTTCACTGGTTCATAACAGATAGTCAGCTGCATATGTCTTTATATCAACTTTGTGAAATGGTAAATGATAATGTTTTCAAAATAAAGAATCTTAAAGGTTAAAAGTGAGGCAGAGATACAGTAGGAAGGAAATAATTTCATACCACACCAGTGCGCATCAAAATTCCTGTTCATGTCAGTACCGATGCACTTGCTGTTACCGTGTGAGGAGCGGCTCTTTCTCCATAGCCGATTCTATGGAAAGAGACACACAAGCCGTGTTCAGGGAAAATGCTGTTAAAACTGATGCACCATCTCACTGGTTAGTTAAATGTGACATCCCACTTGTGCCTCTACAGGTCGTGTGCCAATGGAGAGGCAAAAGAGCAAGGAAGATTATGAAACCACAGTCTGATCACAAGCGAGGCAAGATGATGAAAGGAAGTGTTGTGTAGGATAAGTAGTGGTCACATCTCATCTATTTCAATGAATCTGGACTGTGGAAGGAGGAGAGAAGGCATACAGTTTGGCCAGGTATGTGAGTTTAGGAGTCCAAGTCCAACTTTTCTGTAGGCATTGCTGACAGCATGTGGAAAGTTGGAAATTTGGGGTGTGGCTGTTGAGGTGTCTATGTATAGTTATCCAAATATAAGCCAAGCTAGGTTGAAGATTGAATGAGTAAAAGAGTGGAGGTTGGTTTTTGTTTTTTTTTTAACTTGAGTGAAGGATCTAAAAATCAAAGAACCATCTCAACGGCTTGGAATTTCCAACGAATAAATAAAATCCTGGACAAAAGATACCTGTTGTACCTTCCATTTATCTGAAATAAAAAGGAGGCAGGAGTGAGTTACTGGTTGTGCTCTACATGATGCAGCACGCTCTTCAGCTTGTGCTAGATTGGGCCAGTATTTGTAACCTTACTGCTGAAGGTTGACACAGCCATTCCCTGACATCTGGAACTATAAAAATCCCAGAATGAGATTCTGTCATTTCCAAAGGCATCTCCAGCATCTTGGAAGACACAAAGATACTGTGGGCCAAATGTCAATTAGCTGCAGTGTTTGTTGTGGTTTGAATAAGGCAGAAATGCAGAAATTCCAAGCATAAAGAGTTTGGGGCGTGCAGTTCCAGGATGGAAATGATGCCCTCAGCATGCACAATGATAGTTCCCATAAATAGCACAGCAGTACATTACACAGCCTGTTCAATGTCAAAAAAGCTCTACGTACAGAGGGATGGCTCCATGTGTACTCATAGCCATCCACATTTATCACAGGCATGACGTAGAAATCAAAGTGCTCCAGAAGTGTTGTCATTGTCTGATCTCGTTCACGCACATGGATTGCCTATAAAGCACAGGGGAAACTTATTAAAAGCATTTGTCATAGTGGTTTTCTTACCTTCCTAGAAAGGCACCTGATGGCAGATGTATAATCATTGGGCAGTTATCAGACCAGTCTACCTCCTGACAGATGCGCATCACACCACAGAAATTGCTAAATAGCAAAGTAGCTCTTTAGTTAGAATTGCCAGTGAGAGGGTAGGGATCAAGCTGATACAGTCAATCAGATACACTGCAGTCCTTTAATGTTAATGGGTGGTCATGAGATGGAGTTGAAGCCTATTAATAGGAAGGTTTGAGCTTTTGCTGTTTGTATAAATAATAGGAACCATCCCTCCCACCCAAAACACTACAGAAGTGGCATAAAATAAAACAAGCCCAAAATAACAAGGAACATTTAAAATGGCTGCTATACATGACATTCTTTTTTCTGATTGCATTGTAGGTTCAGTGCACTTGTCGGCCAAGAATTGATAAGATCTGCATTGCTAATTTTGCCTCACAGCCTATTTTGAAGGCTTTAGTGATACCTAACCTGGTTGTTGGTTCATGACACAGGGATAAATTTTAACCTAGACAAGTGGTTTTGTTACTACTAGAATAGACTAAGTCCTTAATCATATATTTTTTCTTTATGCCTTACTTAAATCACCTTCTTTCATTTTAAACCTTCCTAGTTTTCCTCAGGCAATGGACTTTCTCTGACTAAATGAGAAATGTCAATCTTTCTGCAATCTTAACAACAAAATTAAGTGATAAAGAGTGGACCCATTATAAAGGATGCCTAGGATTTGCTAGAGAGAGGTAGTGATTTTAATATGTGTGTGTGTGGATGTGTATTGATGTCAGATTTTAAAATGTTATTTCATGAAGTGATATAGAAATAAAATTTGAATTTAAAACACAGAGATTAGATCAAGGGGATGGAGAACCTAAATGTTCAGCTCGTTACTTCTGAAAAATGCTGCAGGGACATGTCACTGGCAAAGTGACAGCACAGCTGGTAATTACTTGGAGCAGCATGAAAAGGGCAAATGCATTTCTCTCCAAGGGAACCTTGAAGTCTAGGATTATCAGTGAGTCACAAGGTACATTCAGCTGTATCTGTCCCTAACTCCTGCAATCTCCTTTCAGATGTTATAGACATTGAGCTTTTATAGTTGTGTCTGAGGACAGAAATAAACACTATTATTATTATTATTATTATTATTATTATTATTATTATTATTATTATTATTATTATTATTATTATTATTATCACCATCATTAGTTCGATCATGGCCAAACCATAATTCATGTTTCAAGGAGTCATCTACACTGTTTCTCTAGCTACAGTACTGGTTATTGTGAAGTCTCAATCTCATCTAGTTTATTTTTACTGTGAACTTTGCTTTTGTGAAAAAAGAACAATAAATAATATCTCAGGATATAACTGAGCAAGCTGGGCAACCTTGTCTGAGCCAGAAAGCCCTTAGGAGCCTTTTTGTGGTCCATACTAGGAACTGGGCCAGCAGCTCGGTATAATGCCTTGACCAGAGGTGCCTTAAATTCCAAAACAGTCAACATATGTTAAAATGCAGGTACAAACCATGGATGATGTATCTTTTGGCATACCTCTGTTCACTATCCTGAGCAGTGTAGATATTAAAGATATTAAAGATCAGATGTGACCATCAGTCTGCGGCTGCACATCAAGGCTGGTCAGGCCAAGCCCATACGACAGTCTCATCCCATCTGTGATTTACTGATTTCCATGAACTGTGCATGTGGCTGGCAGTTGTTGGTCATGTTCTGGAGGTCTGAAATTAGAGTGTCTCTAGCAGGGATGGTACTTTCAGAAAAAGGTGGCTTATATGGCCTCATTCTCTGAATGAGGCAGATCCAGAAAAAGCAGGAGCACAAGTAGAAAATGCAGAGGCAGGAGGTGGAGGAGCTGTAGCAGCAGACACAGCAGCAGGTGACACATCACAGCAAGTGCTGAGTGGAGATTGCTGGTGTGCATGCTGCTGTGGAGCTATGCCATGCCTGGAGCAGGCCAGTGTGGTGTACCTATTGCTCTAGGAAGGCACGTAGAGAAGAGCCATGGGTTGTAGGACAGCTTGAGCTCACTTTGGGTGTCCTCTGATCTACTCCAGCCAGTGCCAGCTGGAGTAATATGGGCATGAGCCATCATGTGCTGCATGACCCAGAACCAAGATAATTCGTTGGACCCGTGTGGAAGTATAGTTATAGCCCTAGTAGATTACCAAATACTTGCTTTTCCTGGTGCGCCCTCTCCATCCCTGACTGTTCATAATTGTAAATGTCTTTCTTGTATTTGCTGCACATACTTTGAAGTTTCTTTCATACTTGACATCTGAGCTCTTTTACATTCAATCTGTATGACTTTCTGTCTCTCTCTCACACATGCCTCTCCATCTACTGACACATACACACACACACTCACTGCTACATATGCAGGTTAGACACAGATCTCATATCTTAGTGTTGTGGAATTAAATAGATTAAGACCATGGAGCTTAGAGCTCAGTTGTACAGAGAAGGTAAATGACATCAAGATTTTTTGCTTTGCTTTGAAAATGCTAATCAGATGTGATTATCTACTCACATGGCCTATGAACCACAGGCAAAAAGCAGGAGAAATCCATTCTCTAGCATGGATACCACAATCAATCCATATGGCACTTTTGGGTTTTTCCTGGCTTTTAGAAAGCTGACAAAAGAGAAATTGTATTAAAATGTCACCATTGTAAAGTGTACCACATAAAAATGGAAGTGAAAAGGGTAACCAAGATGGAAGAAGAATCACCTGTCTTGTAGGGAGAGCTTAGACTGATCCTGGGCCAGGATACTGTTCTCAGTTAAGTTCACATACAGAGCGCCATATTCAGACTGCTTGCAGAAAGCTTCTACTATAGACACCAAGACTACAGCAAGACCTGAGGCCAAGATCACCAACTATGCAGAGCAACAAACTAGAATGGCTTCACTGTCAACAGAGGAGGGTATCTACCATACCAGTATTTCATGACTTGGATGATGGCCTAGATGTAATAACTTCTTCATGACCCAACAAGGAACCTAATGTGGTCATGTGCCTTTACAAAGGTAATGCACCTTACTAGAAGAACATAGGAAACTTCTAAAACAATAAAATGTGTGTAAGTATAGATTTTTAAAAGTGTTCTGGCCAAGCCTCATCACTTGCTTTCATTAGTACTTGGAAAGTTTTTGCATTAAGTCATAGCTGTACCTTCAGAACATAAAGTGGTCGTTTTTCATATGATGATCCGATATATATTTTCTGGAGGAGGTCAGAATGGACTTTCACTACTTCTTCCATCCAATTATATATCTGCAAGGATGAAATTAATAAATAGATCTTCTCTCCATTGTTTTCCTTCATCCCTGAAAATGGTTTAGACTTAAATTCATTCTTCCTCCCAAAATCCTGTCTCTTAGTTGATGGGAAAGAAAAACTAGCAATTCAGCTCACTTATCACTTGTCTGACTCTAATTTCTCTTAAAATAAACTAAGATACAGTCACAACACAGTCCAAGAATAACCCTGAAATTCCTCTTTCCTTCTGTTTGGTTAAATTATTATTCATTTCATGGTTTAAATATTTATGCGTTGTTTTGCTACTTCATTGTGCTTTTCTATGGACTGCATTTGAATGGCAGTTCGAGGCAATACATGTATGAGAGATTTTGTCCGGTGTTTCTTTCTCTATGAAGGCATTACAGTAAATACAACTCTCAGTGGTTGAGCAATACAATGGTAATTATTTACCTGTTGATGATTTCTTTCCCTATGTCCATTCTCAACCATGAGACAAATTTCACCTCTTGAATCTACAGAAGATTACAACAAAAATATCTTACTTCTTTCATCGAATGGTAGTTTTCATAATATGATGAAGACCTGCGTGGGTTGACTGTGTCATTGATAGTCTGTTTTTCAATAAGTCCTTGAACATCTTCCATTGAGACTCTGAATAACAAAGAAAGAGCACGACCTCCTGTTAAATAAATGACAAACAACTTTACAGAAACATTCATGACAACAAATAAAAAATACATACTTGTACTGGATGGTCAGTTGCCGTAACTGAGCTTTTATGCTATTTATGCTGGATGCCCTGACATAGAAATGGACTTCTCTGTCCTTCCTGATGTTTTCAACCACAACAGGTTGCCAGAGAATAACCTGCAAATTAAAAAAATATTATTTTTTTTTTTTACTGGGAAAAGAAGAACTATTCTTACTAACATTTAATAAGTATTTTGAAAACAACCAAAGCATATGCTTTCAATTTAAGACACCACTTGTAACAAGCAATTTAATGTTCCCTGTGTTGTGTTATACTATTCTGCTGCTGCTGGAAATAAAACGTGCATATTTAAGAAATGTTTATAATGACTTCTGCACATAAATTGATAAATCAAGAACAAAGACAGGAACATAACCTTTTCTGAGATAGTATTTCTAGTATAATATATATGTTTAGCTGGTTATTATGTTACATGTTCTCAAGTCTGCTGAGAGTTATTTTCCCTGAGGGTATTTGGAGAATTAATGAAGATCATGCCAGTCTTTGTAGTTATTGTATTTGCTGATGACTTTGACCAGGGAAGAAATAAATGCCAGAAGGGGTTTGAATATAAGTCAAACTGAAGCAGCAATACAGAGATTAGAAATGGGAGGAAAATAAGAAAATTAGATTCTTCTTGATCAAATTAAATTTTTTACAATACTAAAATCAGAAGCCAACACATTCAATAAAACACTGCAATTTAAAAACCAATAATACCAAAAGATCTAGGGGTGACAGTAAGCAGAAAATTAGGCATGAATTTACAATGTGACAAAGATCAACATAAGTCTTGAATGCATTTTTGAAGACATACAGCAGGGAGTCACCAGACAATAGGATTTTTTTTCCTTTCTGGTGCAATTGCACCAGGAATATTATATTTCTCATGTATAATACATGGTGCCGTTAAACTTAGGCACCATGTTTCCAGGCATGTATCAGCTGTCAACTGGTTACCTCACTCATTTCTCAGAGAGAAAATGTCTGAAAAATCATGCAGAAAACTCATCCATGCTTTTAATCAAGACTTTGGAACAATAAATGTAAAAACATTTGGCCCCCAGATATATTACTGCAATGTGCTATACAAATGGCTGAGCTAGTCTCAGTGTAATCATCTCAGACATTATTGGCAGGGTAGCAACAGCATCACATGGCTCAGCATTGTTCTGAAGACCCATCCAAGAAGCAATCTGGATGCTTAGCTCCCCAGCACCAGTTTCCCTGTTGCCCTTGCTAGCCTGCTGTCTGCACTGATGTGCACCAGTTCAGATTTAGTTTCTCTTTGGTGTAGACGTTCTTTGAATTGAGAGTAAGGAGACTAAGGAACTCTGGATTGACACAACTGAGGTGGCAGAGGAACAATGAATGGGGGTAAATCAGAAACTTTGATAATGCATATGATTATGGGTCTCTTTACCCAGCATCAGCAATGGTCAGTACTGCCCTAGGGGCAGCTATAGAAGACAGTTGTAGGTGTTCCTATGTCCAGGTCTTCTGATGGATGCTACATTCAATATATGTGCTGTAAGAACAAAGCATTTCCTTTGATTTCGGTTTTTACCTTCCAACTTGTTGCAGGAGTAGCACCTATAAATAGCATGATTATTCTTCTTGTAAGATGCTGATTTTCAGTTGCTTCTTTTTTGCTAGATTGTAACCATGAAAAATTTTTAGGAGTTACTATTTGTGTCTTCCCTTTCCCTTTCCCTTTCCCTTTCCCTTTTCATCTTATAACTTGCCCAATTTATAACCATGGGAAAAAAATTGTCAACTTATAACCCTTGAAAAATGTTTAGTTTGCATATTCACATAAGTGACTTGGTAGAAACCACTGCATGCTCTCTCTGCACTGAATGTACTGCAGTTGTTCTTCATGACTTCTTGGGGGTCCTGTCTACAAAAAAGTGAAGAATGACAGTGGTGAGGAAGAGATGAAGGAGGGGAGATTGATTTTGGTAGAGCAAGGTAGATGGATATGTGAGTTGACTTGTGGAAGTGGAAAAAAGCAAAGAAAGTTATCAAGGTTTGTGAGAACTGAAGGGAAGTATCAGAAGATGCTAGTAGGGACAGCAGAAAACTAGTGGATTTTTGGGGTGGATGTAAAATGTGTAGGAGCCAAGAAAGACAGAGAAAGACTGGACATAGGCACCATTAAAAGCTCTCAGTCATCTGAGACACATCTTCAATCATCCTGTAAATTATGTTGGTCAAGGGAATGGTTACACCTTTGTTGCAGAGTGTTGGCTTCAAACTGGGAGTTGGTATGATTGAGCAAATGCTTTTGAAGAGGAAGAGATGCCTTATTTTAATTAAATACTCTATTCTTTAATGAAAGATTCAACTAATAAAAAGAAGTGTTGCTTAAGAGATTTTAATTTTCTAAATACTCCTTTAAGAAAAACACCACAAAAGTCCAGTTCTGATCTTCAAAGCTGTGCAGGTCACATAGTTCAAGATTGCATTGGTCTACAGTGGTTATGTTCCCTAGAAATGTATTTCTACTTACTGTGTGTTGGTGCTTTGCCAATTTTGCAGTGTCTTAACACACAAAATCAGTTGAAGAAATCTAAGCTCTCCTATAACGCACTACTTTAATGTTATGAAGGAGGGGTCACTTCATGTAAATCAGAGGGTAGAGGAGCAATGAAAACCAAGCATTTTCTCAGTTGCTGTATTAGGATGAATGAAGGTGGGCTAAATCCTTCTCAGGGATTGAGGTGAGTGGAACAGTATTACTGTACTTTGGGGAAAAATTTGGCCTAGAGATCAGAAAGACAGAGGGATCTATTTACCTCAGTGGTGTTCAGTAAATCCTGAAGGGCTTCAACCTGTCTGTCTGTTTGTGGGAGAGCCCACAGAACTTCATCCCTGAAAAATAAGGGTATTTAGGTAAAGCACAGGTACTTGAAACTACTCTAGGTTACACAAAAGCAGAGAAGCAGACTTGACCTTTCTTGTCTTCCTTGGCTTTGCTGCCATGAACTGACATTCCCCATGAAGATTCAGTAATGAAGATGCTGAGCCCTGTTCCAGCCTCTGTTTCTGCCAGTCAGTAAAATTTGTGAAAGAAGTGGTTCAGGGCTTTGGTAGCCGATACCTACTGCTGTTCTCTTGAGATGGTTCCTGGGAACTGGCACAAGCACAACAGCAACCAGCCTCAGCTAATCCAGAGTGCAGCAGCACCAGTGGAAAACTAGCTTTGACTAGGAAGGCATCTCTCCTGTTCTCCCCTGAGTTTCTTGGTCTCAGTCACTGTTCAGTAGAGTCATGAGCCCTCCCAGTCTGGCGAAAGCCCTCACAGTTTGGCAAAAGCCAAACATGGTGTTTTGTAGATGCACAGAAGCTACTACCATCATCATTCCTACTCCAGTCCAGTTTTTCTGATCTCCTCATTTCTGTCCCTTTGCCAGGTATGGTTTCAGCTGGTCTATACCACTATTCTCCCCCTTTTTGCCCAGTAATTTATATTTCCTTTTTACTTGAAACCCATGGTCTGGACACATTGTGGATGTGATGGATCTTCGCAGCTACCCCATGCCTGACCCCACCATCAGTAACAGAAGTGAAGTTCACTTTCCAGAAAGAAAAAATACCACTTTGCATTGTAAATCCAGCCCTGATCTTCAGTGCCCTGCAAGCCATTTAGTTCAAAATTACATTGGATAGATAATTAAAATAATCTCTATGTGTAGGAGGAGGAGACTCAGGGGAATGTCAGACCTGTTTTCATTTTCTGGACAGGGGTGGCTCTTGGCCCTCTAATTGTGTGAAGTTGGTGGCAGTGCATAATCCAGCCACTGTGGAAGTTCCTGCCAGCTCTGTCTGCAAAGACTGTTCTGAAAAGAAAACAGGCAGGGCTCTCAAAACTAGTATTTTGAAGCTGTATAACATGATTGTCACAACTCGTTGTTGTGACTGATTTCAAACAGAGACCTGACAGCATCTGGCAACCAGGTGATTCATCTTTTCTACTTTTAGCCAGGCTCCAAGCAATCACTGTTGTTTCTCATGCAGAACCAACAATATGCCAACACTATTTTTGCCTCCAGCATCATTTGACAGAGCATCAAAAAGCAATCAGAGATAGGCAGGGTTGGCAGTTTGCCTATTTCTTCAGGCAAATGCACTCCAAAGTATGTGTTTGGGGTTACTTTAGAAGTGAATTTGTCTTCTTATATCTGGGGAAGTCTTTTCACAGGGGAGATCAGAAAAGGGCTGCTGCATCTGGTTTTGTTCTGTGATTCCCACAGCTTGAGAGTACCATAATGAGGAAGCTGGTGTGTACTTGTTGCACAAATGCTTCAGCTGAGTGTGGTAAGTACTGGACAGGTGGTAGCCATCAGCGATTCCTCTGTAGATATCATTGATAGGACCTGAATACACTGAACAAGCTGATCCAAGTTCTGCCCTTGCTTTTGTAGTCATGTTTAACATGGGGAGTGTTAACAGCCAGAATTGTGGTCATTTGGCTTCTCAGTTCCTCTGCTTTGATTTAGCATTACACCCTCCTTCATCTGTCTTCTGCAACACTCCTGTTAGAAAACACCCACCAAAAGCTCTAATTATTGCCTTTATACCAATCTCAGAAACAACCCTCCACCCCCAACTTTGTTGCCCTGTTTGCTGCCCTGGTACGGCTGAACATGTTAATCTTGAACACACCTCTTTTCTTTCACTTTCTGTTATCATGCTTTGCTTCCCTGGTTGCTCTTTGAGTTTGTACTTGAGAGGATCCCTCTCACTCCCCTCCAACTTTCTGCCCGGGTCCCGCTGGACTCTATCACTGTTACCCATGTCTTTTTCCTCTTCCTTTTGTTTCTGGGTAAATAGAAGTCCAGCTGCCGTTCTCATACTAGAATGCTCAGGTCTTATCCTGTAGCTATGACAGAGTGAGTGGGATGCATTAGAGTTCATTTTAGATGGTTTTGATATCTTCATCTTAATAAAGAAACAGGCACTTTCAGGGTCTGGTTGAGTTAATTTAGATGTGTACTCTAAACTGGAATGAATTATAACCTCGATTTTTTTATTTTTTTTTCTCCACTAGCTATACAGGAAGATGAAGGAACCTTGTGCCTATGCAGAAATGTGCAGAAAGCCTGTATAGTCAGATGAATCCCATCCAGGGCCCCTGGCCACCATCTCACAGATAGACATAAATCAGTGCCATTTCTCTGCTGGCATCTCAGTCTCTTCACCTCTCCTCTCTATTGCATTTCTCAGTCACTAGGAGAGCTGTCAGCATCATATATCACACAGGCCCACAAAACCAAGGCATCAGCATGGATGTGTCTCCCTGTCCTCATAGCCTCAAGGCATTTAAACCTTGCATGTTCTTTCTGACTAATCTCTCCACAAGAGAGGCCTCCCTGCTTACCTCCAGCTGAATGTCTCACCCTGGCTCTCAGCAGGTAGTGTCATTAGAATAGTACTGCTAGCATCTTCTGTCCTCCTGGACTATGTAAACTGTTCATCTGCCTGGAACACAGATGTCTGCCTCTTTTCTCTCACCTTGCTGGCTCTCCAACAGCTTCTAGCCTTCCTCTTTCCCTACAAGTGAGATAGGTGTCTTTCCAGTGCCATAAGCTCTTTCACAAGTCTCACAATATTAGGTATTTTTTTTAGAAGTCCTGATGCAGTAATCACACTATAGCCTTGCAAAGGGAAGCTTTAATACATGACCGTTAAATCCTCCAACATAGTGCTCAAATAAAAGTAAAAAGTCATATATAATATATCACCTTTAAAATCTCATTACATTAGCTATTTTCATAACTGGGGCTGAGAGGATTAGACTTGTGCTTTGCAGTAGGAAATGCCATATTGTTCTGTAAGGGTCAGATATTCAGAATTTTATTTAAACATTAAATAAATTAACCTTCAAGTAGCACAGAGCAATATTGCTCCACTGAATTCACCTAGAAACTTCTTTAACTGTACCCCTATTATAATCCTTACCCTTCCATAGCAATCCACAAGAAAATATGATTGCAACACAAATGGAGATGAAAGATTCTCTCTTTTAAGGCATGAACTCAGTGGTCTTCACCTGTCACAGGTCTGCCACTGGTGTGTGGTGCAGAGCCACTGAAGGGCTGTGAGACATAATTCACTATTATTTGTGTAGGTATTTCAGTCCTGGGAGCATGTTGTGTTTCGTTGTGATTCCTTGTTCATCTTGCTTAATATCACCATATGAGGGGCTTATCCTTTTAGTTCTACCTATTAAAATATTTCAGGTTTTTAAACTTGCTGTACATGTAGAAAATAAAAGCATTTTGCGTGTCTTCATCTCTGACATATGTTCTCATGTTTTAAGAAAGCATTTGGTTTCAGGGCATTTCTGAAATTTATCGATAGGTAACAATAAAGCTGCTTCTGAAACATTGTACAAATACCAAATGGTTATTCAAAAATGATTTATGACTGGAAAAACAATCATAAAAGATGCTTTAGAAAGAAAACAGATTGTTAGCACTTTCTGAAATGGTTTCTGTTTCTACCTCAAGAAGTAATTCATTTAAGATCTTGTTTTAAGGCAAATGAAGCAAATTATTTTTTCCCATTAAGTTTCAGAATGCCCTTTATTGGCATTCAGAAGCACTGAATGAACAGAATTGATTTGCACTTAGACCAAAAAGAATAGTTTTAATATGATTAAAAACATAGGATTTATGGATGCAAAGAAGACTTAGAATAATTTCATTTCCTCCACCATCTATATGTTAAATTGAACCACATATCCAATTACAAGAGCAATAAATAAATGTCAACCTTTGCCAAATGTTTTCTTATGTGACTTAGAGTTTTTTTTCCTCAATACTTTCCCTCTCCCACTCACCCCACACTAAAAGCTCAGTAGCACCAGCAGATATTTACCTTGGAAGAGTGAAGACAGGCTTCTGTTGAATCCAAATAAGTAGGACAGAAAAGAACAGGTAAGACTTCATCTTTCTGGTATCCACAATGAAACCAAATGCAATTGGAAAGTCAAGGGTTCAGGATCCACATTACTGATTTCAAAAATGTTATTTAAAGAGTGGTTAAAATTTAATACTGTCTCTCACCTCAACCCCAAGCTACTGGTGGCTAAGTTAATATGACAGAGCTCCCTTGGGAGGTCCTGCTTGTATTGCTGTCCTCCATCTATGAAAGGATAAAGTACATTTTGGAAATTTTCATATTGGCAAGTCACTTTGTCATCTCAGCCTTTGTGTCATTTCACTGCAGCTATGAACCACAGACATAAGAAAGAACACCAAACACAAAGTTTTTGTGATCTAGTATTTACGGAGGTCCAGCAGCGTGCTCTGCATTCAGCACTCCTATAGCGTGTCACAGCCAAGCATGAAGGTGGGTGAGAGGAGTGGGAGTGAGATTATTAAGTCCAAATGGAAAAATCCTAAGCAGGAAAGCTTCTTTTGATGGCATTTGTTAGCAGAAAAAAGAAGGAGCAAGTGGGATATGATGCCTACCTGCTATTGAGGGCAGTTCCTCTAGCTCAGGACAGAGCATATCAACTGGGTCTCCATCTTCTGCAGCTGGCTTCTACCGCTTTGGTTAAAGCCTGATTCACCCAAGGATTTCAGATTGCTTGTGCTGGTCCATGTCCTCTTTTTTGTGATGTTCTGACATCCATGTATTTTCCATATGTCATACTGGGTTAGCTTTTCAAGAAAAAGTACCAATGACTCTTAATCTCATTATTATTAATTTTTGCATGCCCCAAGATTTGTCTCCCATATTTCTATGCACAGTTGTCCAGAAAGGACATGTCAAAAAGCTGAATGAATTTAACACAACCAGAGTAGATGATCTCCATCTACATTCTGTGCTTGAACAGTAAATCTAACTGGGCTAGGGCACAGTTTATTGTCATGGTCCAAATCCTCTTTTACCATGCACCAACGTAAGAGTTCCAGTCTTGACACTGGTTAGAGAACATCCCAATGACAGCCTCATGCAGAGGAGAAGTGCTCATTTACATCTCCAGCAACAGAGCCACCCTAATATTAGCTCTTGGCTGAGTATGTCATAAAGGTGCAGAATGAAGGAACTAAACCTGCTGTCTGAAATAAAAGGTTTTTCAGGTGAGCGGTCCCCAGAAACAGAACATGGTTTTCTTCTGGAGGGAATTAATTCTAGAAGAGGACTGAGGAGTGAATCATCATACATGAAATGGGGAAACCAGAGAGCCAAGGCCTGGATGTGAATGGGGGAACTAAATTATTTGATGCTGTAGGTGTAGCTTAGGGTTATAGCTGTACAACTGGGTGAAAAATGCCTGGGAGCAAGCTCTGGAGCTAAGGTTATGTAACATGGACTAGATTGCACCCACCAGCCTCCTCTAAAACATGTCTGGAGTGGTCCAGATCAGAGCCAGTGCTCCAGTTGGGCAGGCAATCAGGGCTTTGGAGCTCAAATTCAGTCCTCGCTCATTTTCATTTAGGAGGGCAGATCAGCCCTAAGAAGCCAGACAGGTAAGTTTTAGATGGCTGAAGTCAGCAGAGGTGAATCACACTCCCCAGTGAGTACCCTGGGGCTAGTATCTTTGTGAAAATATACCAACACTGAAAATCCCTAAACTGGAGTTGAGTACAAACTGAACACCAAAGGGAAAGAAAAAAAAAGCTCACAGGAAGTTAAACCCCTGACACCTTACCTAGATTTTGTAGTTCCTATTTTATCTTTTCTAGATGTTGTTCAAACAAATAGGGAGTTCTGGCAAGGTACAGAGGCCATTCCCAGCAAGGGGAGTGGACAGCGCTCTGCCACAGGGATTGATTTTTAAACCAGCGGTTCAGGTGCTCTTTCCTCATGTAGGCAAAAGGAAGCTGCCAACAGATCATAAAATACAGGAGACAAAACCTGGTCACTCAGGCACACTTTCACCTGGAAATGTCTGATGTACAGATATGAATTTAAAGAAAAATTTGATCTGCTGATATAGGTGTTAACAGAGGAGGTGGAAAAGCCAATGGAGTGGGGTTGCTGGTAACAAAAAAAAAGAAAAGGCACATACTTCACTATGTCTTAAAGTGTTAGTTAAGTGGGAAAAGGGAACACTTTCTGCTATCTACCTTAGAAGAACGTTTTGGGCAAGTGGTAGGTGTCAGACATTTTTGTATGTTGGTTGCTTTTTCTTTGGATTCTCCATCTTGTTGCAAAGACTTAGTTCACACATTGTTTGAAAGCTGCTGTTTTCCTACTAGCTTTTTGGTCTCTGGTGTGCAGTGGAAATATTTCACAAAAAAAAAAAAAAAAGAAAAAAATGGGTGTTTGAGCACTAGAGGACTAAGCACTAGAGGAAATTCTGAGGAAAGGACAAACTGGAGTCTTGTGGTGGTTAAGGCACTGCACAGGTTAAAACACAGTAAATAGAAAAGTAAATGTAGGATGAAAGATCCAAAAATAAACAGAAATAAAATAGAAGATGTGACTGACCAGGAAGCAAAAGTGTATATCCCCATGCCTCTTGCTTGTCTGAAATCCTCAGAGGTCTCATGACCCAAGGTAGGACACAAACCCATTGACTCAAGTGTGTGCTGGATATTGCTTATTTGGATCAATTGTCTTTCTGCTTATTTTTCTTTCCATTAGTATTCAAACAATGCAGATAACATCCTCCCTGCTGTCTTCAGTCACCAACCTTGGGTGACTAAATGGCAGCACCACACGCACTGCAGCCCCTAACTCCATCCCGGCACCACCACCCCACCAGCAGCAGCCAAACTGTTTGAATCTGGGTGCCTAAAATGATGTTCCTGGTCAGTAAGCACCTCCACAAAGTGGGCTGATTTTTGAAAGTGTGGAGGTTCCCATTGCAAAGATATTTGTGCTGAGGCACATGTCACACACAAAGACAATTTCTGTGACAGTTCAGTCTCTGAGCAGGTCAGATTTCCTTTCCTGATATAATCTATTTATACTGTGTAATTTATACCAGCTATACATTGATTACCCCTAAAGCCTTGTGAGCTGCTGAGGAGGGCTGTAGCAATACCCGGGCAGAACATCAGGAAAAAAACTACTGACATGATAGAAAGGGATGGGGATGTATTTAGACACCAAACTTAAGCATTAACTTCCCTGCTTCCATCCAGTTGTTAGGGTTTATCATTTGTCCTCTGACTTATGTTGACATTCCCCCTATCTGCTCATCTCATCTGCTTAGGAAGAGAGAATCATCTCCTCTAACGTTAGCCCTTCCCGCTTCAGACTGCTATAGCTGAGTGAGCCATCTCGTGCCACTTGCATAGGCACTGCAGAGAAGTGGGCGCTTTTCGGGAGCAACTCATCGGTGGCGTCCTGTGGACATCTGAGAGGGTGATAAAATGCCTGGTCCTATTCATGGCCACTGGACCTGGGGTGACTCACTTGCAGGTAGGAGGCGACATTTGTTTCAGTGTATCCCATTGATTCTGTATATCTCCCTCCCTCAGCTTGGACACTTCAGAAGCAATATATGGTGTTCTGAGCTACAAAAGTCATAAATTAAGATATACTTGCTCTACCTACAACAGTAAATTATTAACCTTCAAGAATTTCTGAATCTGGAAAGTATTTCCCAGATAAAATGGGAAGAAAAATGCAGTCTTAAAAAATACTGTGAAGGGCAACTATAAAAACAATTGAGTTAATCAAACCTTTAATTTTGTTCATTTCAACCGTTGTTTGATTTTTACTCAATTTCAAGGCTTTTTCATAATTTTATTGAAAATTAACTCACATTCCTGTGATCCTTTTTTTAAGACCTGGAGGAAATAAAGTTGAATTTAGGAACTGTACCAAAGGTAGATTTCAGCCATTTGAAAGCTTTCTTTCTTGAACAAATATATTTTTCTCTAATTGAGAAATTCATCAAAACTGATCCTTTCCAGCAACCCTCTTTGCTTCGGATGAATCAGCATTCCCTGATGAGGAGCTGGTCGGTCAGAAATTCTGGCTGAGTTCAAAGGTTTTGCTGCACCTGGATTAGTCATTCCTTCTACACTGGGTAGGTGGACCATGGGCTATGCTCAACTGGTGCCTGCAGGTGTTACCGTAGCAGATGTGACCAGAAGCCTTGCAGTAATGGGGGACAGTTTGATCTGTGTTGGTTTCTGTTAACTTTCAGAGTAGCTTTCAGACATTCACAGGCTTTTATTTAAAAAGGGATGATCAGGTCCTAGTTTTCAGAGCAGATAATTAACAAAGTAGTCTCTGATTTCTTTGTTCAAAATTACATGTGTGGGAATTAGGACTGGTAATATATAAAGCCTCCTGGTGCCATTACTATATTGCTTCTTTAAGTATAATCACACTTTGAAGGCAATTCTAAAGAGATATTTCCACTCTTTTGGATGAACCTCTCCACATTCACATGTAGTAACACCAGTGGCCTCTGGATGCTGCATAGGTGTTGTACCTCACCCAGACCAAGCTTTGGCACATCTTTGTGTGGTGGTTTTAAGATGCCAGTGCCCAAAAAGGTGGCAGCAGAAGAGGCCAGGCATCCCTGTCTCAGCCAAGCCAGGGTATCTATCATTGCTCAATCACCCTCTGCACTAGCATACACTGGTATGAGAGCACTCATACATTCTGGAGTCTGCACCAGCATCATGCTGGGCTCCTGCAGCTGCTCTTGCTGGTGAAGGAGAGCCAGACTCCAGAAAGTGGTCAGATAAAACAAGTCAAAGGAGGAACTGCTTGAACTGCTACAGCCAGATGGTCTCAAGCAGTTGCAGCAGTGCCACTGAGTAATATCCAGTGATTCCCATCAGTGGTACCCTTGGCTTTCAGTAACCAAGTGTCATGAGATTTCCTTTAAACTCAAACAGGACTTAAGTATAGCTATCCTCTTTGATCCTGCTGCTTGAACGGTATCCAGCAGCAAGATTTTAAATAACAAGCCTCATCCTGCATCGAGATTCTCAGATCTGCGTCTGTATTTCAGCATGTACCAGAGCCCATGCTAGGTTGGTACTGTCTGTTTGTAAGAGTAAACCTGTTAACAAGCACACAGAAGGGGCAGGAGGACCAGAGGTCAGCTGTTATCAGCAGCTGAATCCCTCACATCCTTTTCCCTGTTTGAGATTAGCATATTCTACTATTGTTTTGATCCTCTAGAATCCTCTTGTTGCCAGTTAATCGGCAATGAGTCTCTCCATGGATGGGTAATCACACCAATGGATCCGTGTGACTGAGGCGGGACACAAAAGCCAAGTGAGTCTGTGCTGCCCTTCTTGGTTCTTTAAATTCAGATTCGAATGCAAAATTAATCTCCTGAAAAATACTTACAGGCTCTTGCCCTTTTTTTGGTGTGTGTTATCACTGTTGATGAGGTCAAAGGTAACCGCTTAGCATCCTTCCTACATGAGGCAAAGGACAACTAAAATCTAACTAAACTCTGATCTCTTTGCCTCCTGTGTGATGCAGCTGAGTGCCATTGCTCATGAACCACACAAGGATGCAATTAGTTTAACAGCTCTTTATTATGAATGCGGCAGAACAGAATTAGAACTCAATTTACAAGTCTCCCTTTCAAACCCATTCAGCCATTAAGGCCGCATCATCTTTCAGTTTTCCAAGGCATATAATTGATAAATGATTTCTCCCTGCACACCTCAGCTCCTCATCTTTATTCATGAACCAATTAATCTCTGTAGGACACTGTGATCATTTACATACATGGCCAATGTCACCAACCTCTATCATTTCATTCTGGAAACAATTTTGCAGCCCATGAAACCACCAGGAGGGGAAAATCTGGACTATATCTAAATTTCTGTGGTTCTGGCATTTGTCCCTCATGTCATTCCCAAATATAAAAATCAAATGCTACCTGTGCTAGAAAAATGATGCATAAACCTAGGAGGAAACAGACTTCTCATCTCTAGATGAGTGCTGTACAGACAGTATGTTTCAGTCATGGTTGATAGGTATGAGCAGAGGCAGAATGAAAATACATGTTCACTTTGTGGTTTTGAGTACGCAGTTATGCCAGCCTATTTTATTCAGGTTTTATTCTACTATCCTTGCTGTTTAGCTTTCCAGGGTCATCAGAGAGAAAGACACTGTAGTGTATGTGTTTTTTTGGGGAGTTGAAGTGTCTGTACTGGGTAAACACTTTCCTCATAAGCTCTGTTTCCTGAAGGTCCATAATCAACTCCCACCCAAACAACACGTTGTGACTCATGTTTTCTTATTCTTGGTAGATACTGATTTATTTGCCAGTGTCTTAACAAGGATCACTTGCTAAACAAAGGATATCAAAGGGAGCCACAGGAGCACTGCAGGCAGAGCTCTTGAGCACTTGAGAAAGGTGCTTCAAGCACCACCTACAGAGACCACGCTTAGGCTAAGGTGCAAGAGAATGGGTGCACATCTGTCCTCCTCTCTCTGTACACAGGTTTGTGTGTACATATCAGGAAGGCAATTAGCCCTGGAGTAGTGATGTGTTCTGCCTGTCTCTGAGTGCATCAACCGTATTTGCTACTCTTCTCTGCACTGCTTGTACTTGCTCGCATTGCTTGCATGGCATCTGTCAGAGGTTAGAAGAGTGAGCCCTTCCTTTGGGCTTTTGGAGGATTCTGGGGACTGTTTGGAGGATGCCAGGAGCTGTTTGAGGAGGCTGGTGAAGAGAAGCTCCATGAAGCAAAGCTTCTGCCCCCTTCCACTGACCCCTCTCAGCTGGTGTGGTCCCTGTCTCAGAGAGGCACATCTCACTCTCAGCTCGTGCCGACCATCAGTCTGCACAAGCAGATACACATTGCAGAGACCCATCACTGTCTCAGCAGAACAGCTCCTGTACAAATGTATCCAGATGGATGCATCCAACATTTCTGTCCATTGAGGAATGGGAAAGGGAAGAGATGAGCTTTCCTACAGTGCGCTACCAGTGTTGCAGTTGCAGCCCCCCAGCAAAGCAGTGACACGGTTGTGTGGCTGCTCCAGCCCAGCATGGTGCGGCTGCTCTGTCAACTAAAGGCAACTGTGCTGAAAGTTCCTGCAATCTGCATCTAAGAACCATGCTCTGAAAGCCCCATGATTCCTGTTTGGGGTGTCATTTCCAAACCTTTAGGAGATCACTGCAGGCTAGAGAGGGCTTTCTGTCACGGTGCTGGGTATTCCCCTGCCCAGAGCCTGTACAAGAAGTGTACTGTGAAATAACCTTATGAGAATTTGCTCCTCTACTAAGCTCAAAGCCTCTGGGTGCTCCTGAATGGATGCTACCAGGTCAGCAGGGGCTTAGTAGGTTGTTCCCATGTGCTGTAAATCTTGGCAAGCCAAGGAGGTTCCTGACAGTGCAGGTCTCATTAGCACAGTTCACAACCTCTGAAATTAGCAAACCCTATATTCCTAGCATTTGGCTCCAACAGTGACTTTGTGAAGTTTCTAGAGGCATTTGACTGTTCTGCAAGGTCTGATCACCACATGGGCATCATCGCCCCATGTTGGTCTGAGAAAGATTGTGACTGAAGCACAATGGGGCACTATGGCCACATTTCCCTGACATGAAATGTAACAGTGCAGCAAGCAGTGGAGGTAGGGCTGGTGGTGAGGGCCTGCATCCATGCTCAGAGATCTCTATTACTTTTCACTGATGTGGCTGATTGAGCCTTCCACTGGCATGTTATTTAACCATGGGACTGTTTTGACCACCTCTCAGATGTGCAGGGTGTTCTCCTTCAAGGCTGCAACAAGAGAGGGCATGCTACCCTACTGAGGGGCTGGTCAGAAGACATCTCCCCACCTCAGTGACAAACTGACACGTGCTCTGAGGTGTGCAGTTTGCTTAACTGCAGTGAAGAGCCAGGACAACTTCATAGGCTGCCAGAGGTGCCTGGCAATGGGAAGTTGTTTCTCTCCCGGTGTGAATCAAAGCAGCATCATGCATGTCAATCACCCGGTAGGAGATTTCCTGAGTGGATGTGTGGGGTTCCTCTACATGGTTTGTGTGCTTACAGATATTCATTGCTGTATTCCTTTAGATCCTTAACTCATACACTTAATGAGTGCCTGCCCTGAGGGAGTTCAGTGCTCCTATGCATGATTGGTTCTGTAGGTTTCTGCTCTTTTCAGACTTATCATTACCTGTGAGCACGTGACCTGTGTGAATTCTGGTCTTTCTCAGCTTTGGACAATTTATCATGGATCTGTAAAAGCAATAGTAGCTTTCACCCTGGGCAAAAAATAGGTTTTTTTATAACACACTGTGGCCTTTAAAAAGTGATCAGGGCATGAAAAGTAAATAAGGAGCAATGAAACAAAAGCCAATGGTTGAAAAATACAGTAATTTTCTGTAATGAGAACTAAGAGCTGTGTGTTACTTTCAGCGCAGCAAAAGAACCATCAGCGGAATGACAGTTTTCCTGGTGGCAGAAGAGAACTGCCACCGAGCACTGATTCATGTAAAAAATAAGAACAAAATGAGAACATTATCAAGTGATGTTGGTCCCAGTTCAGAGTTTCACCACACTAAGTTATATAAAGTCCACAGATTATCACCTCTACCAGTACACAGAGCTTCTCTATTTAATGTCTTGCTTAATGAACATCTTCTTAGGTTTGTGGATAAATTTTAACTGTGACGTTGCTCATGATACAGCAGGCAATGAGGCTCAGGCATTCAGTGGTGCTACTCTCTGCTGCTCGCCTTGTCTGCTTGCCTGAAAAGTACTGAACTTAAAGTGGCTGAGCAGCCTGGAGGAAAACGCTTCCAAATTCTTGACAAGTCCGTTCTCCAGATGGTGGGGAAGGCTGCCAGAAATGGCAGAAGTTGGAGATCTGGAGAGTCACAGTAGCAAATCAACACATGGGTTTGCAAGATCAGAGGCACCGGGATCCATTCCCCATCAAGGTGAAAGCAGTGGTAGCTGAGCACTTGCTGTAGGACTGGTGCTGCTCATGTGCTTTTTGCAGCTATCTGCCAGAGGTAGGGTGCTGTTTTCCAAGTGGGAGCCAGATTGAAGCTGCTGCTCAGTTAGGCAGCAGTGACACCAAGGCCTGAAGTCTGTAATCAGGCGCACAGCAGTATTAAACTGCACTTGGAAGGAGGCATGATGTCAGCTTGGGGTTTTGGTTCAAATCCATCTCTGAAGAAATTAGAAACATGACTTTATCTGCACAAGAGCACAGCAGCCAGTTGTACTACTTGCTATACCCTTTCTAAGGCCAGAATAGATGATTTCTAGCCAAGATAGATGATTTACAAGAAGGTGTAAAATCCTCATCATGCACCTAATTATGCATTACTACACTATGGGGGGATATTTCCTTCTGAGTCCATCTGGTGATCAGACTGTACCCTGAAGCATGCGGATTGATTGCCCTCAAGGATTTTTCTCCTAGTCAGTCTAACTGCTGATGCTTTATTTTTATTCATGTGAATGTCTAAGCCTTTTTAAAGCTTTGAAAATTATGATTAATTGTGCAATGAAAATCAATAATGGAAGTGCCTACAAAGCCGGCTTGATTTGGGAGTGAATCCCAATGACAGCTGCTTCCTCTAAGAATGATGGAAAAAGTTGGAGAAAAGCAACAGCAAAAATTCCAGATCCTGTGTTTTTTTGCGATGTTTGTCGTGAGTTTAACCCCTTCAGCATCTGCTGGGAGCTTTATTACCAGCTCTTATTACCAGTTCATGAAAGCAGAACCTCAAGTCTACCAAATAAACAAGAATACCCAGCTAAACAGAGGTGCATTGAAAAGTGAAACTGTTTTTACTCCTGTACCAGAATGCAGCTATTCCTGCACGATCGGGTCCATGACAGCTTTATTTTTCAAGGGAGATTATAGAGATAGGGATGAAGATCTAGTAAGACATTTACTGTAGTATCCCTGCCAACAGCACTTACTCCCATTTGCACACTGGCAGGTGCTAGTTTTTTGCCTAGGGTTAAATATCCCGGTTTTTCTCCATTTCCCAGAGGAGAGCATTTTCGGAGTTCATGCATGCCAGTCTCTCAAACTCCAGATAGAGTGAGTGCCATCTCGTGGTTAGCTCTCCCTGCTGCACTGGTGCCAGGGCTGGTGCCAGGGCTCACCGCGGCTGCACAGCTGCAGGTTGGGGCTCAGTGATAGTGTCCCAAAACGCAGCTTGGGGGCAGGGGACTAGCAACGGGGAGGGCTGTATGGCAGGGTGCCTGGCTTCAGTGCTGGGATGCTGAGGAGGAGGCAGAAAAGCAGCGCCCTTCATAAAACGTGCTTCAAATAACAGCGTACATCACCTGGCCGCTTTCCAGAGCCTGAGCCAGAGGCAGGTTTCGATCTCCATGGCCCCTGGGCAATGCATAATGTGTGAAAGCCTCCTCTGCCTTCCTCTCTCGGCAGGATCCTCTAAAAATCCTAACCCCCTGTGAAGAACTGAGTTGCCAAGGGCTGGTGAATGAAAAATGCCTGGAAATCCCTTCTTCTCCCTGGGGAGAGCAAGTGCCTGCATTCATTTGGGACCAAGGGAAGAGCCCCCCTCTCACCATCTCCCACCTGTCATCTACTTCATCCCTCACATCCACCCCTATGTCTGGGGTGAGGGCATCTCCCTGAGACACAGAACCTGGAGCAGGGCAGTCTTCAGGCAGGATCACCTGGCCTCTTCAGATTTACACCGTCTATCCAGCTGAAAATGGCCCCTGCAGTTTGCAAACATACACACATGCATGCAACTCACACAAGATACATGGTCATCCCACCTGACAGAAATGCTGTGGTCACAGTTCCTGCCTGCAGTTTCCTCTCTGGTTTACCTCTGCAGGACTCCCAAGTCAAACAACACAAGGGAGGGGCAGACACCTTTGCAGTGCCACCTGTCTTGTATGGCAACAGCACGTCCTACACCTGAAAAGAGCAGCAGCATAGGTGTCATGCTCTGGTAACTCCCCTTTGATGGACAATAATCTGGGGCGATGTCTCTGTCATCTAACACTCAAGATGTTCTCCTCCTCTGCCAGCACTGGGAAATACTGTGACCAGATGGAGTAGGTCTTAGGACACTGTAACCTTCCCACATAGGTTCATGAGAGGAACAGGGCAGCCAGACCTGATCAGGAACAGGATCTGACCATTAGTACTGAAACCAAGTAGCATGTTTGCACTGGAGAATGCCTAAAGAACCAAAGTTTATGGGTATATGAGCAAAGGAAGAGGATGATGGGTATTGTGCTGAATGGACAAAATCATACTGGGTCAGGCTGCAGGTCCAGTCAGAACAGTGTCCTGTCTTCAGCAGTGTCTCAGAGCGGCATGTTCAGAAAAGACCTAGGAAACGATTCTTCCTGTTTTCTGCAGTCTGTGGTTTCAATAACAATGTGGAAGACACATCCTTAGCGAGCCCACAGTGGCTTTTTTTAAATCTCTCCCTGTTTCAGCTGTAGGATACACACTTCCCCATTACACATATATTACTAAAAGCAAAGAATACACATTTGGCTTCATAGAACATTTTATTTGGAGACACTTCTCATGTCGTTGAATATTGGTTATTTATTAAGGCAATTCTGAAAGGGTTGGAGGGAAGGGGAGAGGGAGGGAACTGAGACTGTGTCAATGGGATTGCATTAAGGCAAGATTCCCTCCTTCTGCATTTCACCACAGTAAAATCCACATAAAGGCCAGAACAGTAAATGACTTATGCCAAGGAAGAGATTCAGTGCAAATATATCCCACTGACTATCCATAGACAGGGCTAGGTCCTCAACTGAGGCAAACTGACTGCACCTTGTTAGCCGCAAAGCTGTGCTGATTTAGCTCCATTGAGGATCCCAGGCTGGGTTCAGGAAAGCATTTTAGTATGTGTTTCATATGCAAGCACAGATTGAAATGCTCTCCTGAATCAGGGCCACAGCCCTTCAAGTGCAAGTCTGTGAAGTAAACAGAGTTTTTAATTTTTATTCACTACATAAATATGTCATTCTGCATCCCTTTGGTTCACTTATCATATTGCTGCTGAGTATATCCCCTTAGTTTCTTTAACATGGTTTTCATTTCTATCATGCTTTGCAATCTGATTATGTTTTAAGCATATATGACATAAAAATGAATTATCGTTTGGAAAGCATTTCTTGCAAAGATTCCAGAGTTTGGGTGTTCTTGGAGGACCAAGTTATGGTATGTTCTTTTCAGTGAGTAGTAATGTACTCTGTGAGTAATGCCACTGACAGCAGAGGCATAACTTGCAGGGAAAAGTACTGCTCACTTCACATATCAGCAACACATTGCAAACCCCAAACACTTTTCACAAGAATTTCCTAAGAGGATCCTACTGTTCCAAAAATATAGTCATAAATACTTGCATTGGCTTGGGGAAACCCCTCTTGTTATCCCAGGTGCAAACTGAAGGAAAGTATGGCAGAAAGGCTACCAAAAGCATGAAGACATTTTCAGGCAGAAGCAGTATATAACATTTCATAATCCTAAAAGCTGTCTCTTCTTCACAAGACAAAGATCTCCAGGTGACTTCAGACAGTAAACCCTGGTATCCATTAATAAAATGACATGTATAGGCCTCGCTATTGAAAACTTATTCAGGAATCTGAAATGGTTATATCTAGCAAAGTGGAAAATAAGGCAAAGAAATCAAGCACATATTACTGTTCAAAACAAAACGTTTCCTGGATACATGTGGATACACAACTTTTGTATGATCTGGAACTGTGTAACATTCGTGCCTTAAAATCATGAGCACCCTGCATACTTCTGTTATACAGAGAAGAGCATCCAGTTTGAGGGAATCAAAGGGATGAATACCAAGCATCAGTACAAGTCTTTTGTGCTTTAAACTTTCTTCATGCCTTTTCCCATAAGGCAAGCAAACACTGTCATAACCATTTTGGGTTTTACTTCAACCAGGTCTTCTGGAAGGGCATAGACTCTTGCTCCAATCTTTCTTGCCATAGAGATGGCATATCTGCATTGCAAGGATGAAGAAAAAATAAAATAAAATAAAAAATAAATTAGTGCAGTAGCATTGATTTTCCCTCTGTTAAGCAGTTTTTTACATGATCAGTACCAGATTGAGCTTTCTTTCTGATTCATCAAAATTAAACTTTTCTATAAGAATGTATGAGACAGGTTCATAGAGAACTACATTTCTAATAAAGGTAGACAGTATTCCATGATAGTTAGAGCACTGATTACCTGCTGCTTGGAAGATTGCAGGTCAAACTCTAGTATGAAACATTTAGTCTCCCATCCCCTGAAAGATTATCTTCACAACCAGAAATTCTGGTCTTGCTCTTCCCTCAATCACTGCAACTCAGTCTTTGCACATAAACAAATTCACACGATTGGAAAGCAGAAGGCTATGTTGGTGCAGAACAGTGTTGTTGGAAATCAACATTCAGGGACTTCTCTTCTACTTGAGTCACAACCCAGAATCTGCAAGCTGACCTTCCCACCTCCCTGCTCAGAATGCACTGTTGCACGGCTACTGGATGTTCTCCAGTGGGTATGTCTCTTCTATTTTTTAATGAAAAAAGCTAGAAAATCTCAGTTTCTTCCCACTGCAGAGCACATACATTTGTGAAATTCTCCCAAAATTGCAGAGAAACATGGGGGGTGGGGGTGGAGAAGAAAGGAAGAAAGTGAGAGGAAAAGAGGAAAGCATCAGCAGGGGGATGAAGGAATTAAGCACATGTAGGATTTCAAGGAAAGAAAGATAACAGATGGGATGAAATGGAAAGGAAAAAGAACAGTGGGAAAAATGATGGCAGCTCTGATTGCCTTAGAGTCACCCTATTCTCTTTTTTAGTTGTCACATAGCGAAGGAGAAGCTAAAGTGATGATCAGACTGGGAGGTGTATAGTATACAGTATTCAGTATAACTCTGAAAGGAAAGGGAGATGCACCCAGGATTTGCTCTCTGCTAGGAAATGGTTTGCACTCAGGAAAAAATAAAATATCCATGTCCATGAAACCAGTTTTGCAGGCGTGAATCCTGTGCTCTCCCTTCTCTCTTAAATATGCCCTTGTTCCACCTGTATATGACTAAAGAGGTATCATGACCTCTAATCACTGGTTTCCATGGCTCACCATTGTTGGCGTTGTTCCCTGAGCTCTGAAAGAATTTTAAATTTAATAAGAGAAAATAGGAGCTTGTGAAGCTAAGTGATTTTGATCCCTTCAAGGGAATTATAAAGCAGGAATTATAACATTACACACTTCATTTCCATTGCTAGTCTTTTTTACTGCCTAGCTCCTAGACTTCATGCTTCTAACTCTGGAGGTATTTCTCAGTGGAGGTTGTGCCAGATAAGAATAATAGCAGAGCAGTTTTCAAAGACAGAGTCAGGCAAGCCTGAGCAAGTAACTTGTGTTGTGTCACTTGGCACAAACGTACTTAGCATTATTTAGTTTCTCCTCATCATTCAAGTCCTCTGTTTTCAAGAGGTCATATTTGATTGATCCTGGTTGAATGGCATCAATGAGATCCAGGACTGGCATGCTGGTGCTGATTTTGCTATCCTGCATAGATGAAAAATACAATTAGATGCAAGAACAGGGTGACAGATCTCCCACAAAGCCAGAGTCTAGGCTCAAGAGCAATGGACAGCTCAGTCATATACCATTCAGATCTTCACAAAGGCCTGCTTAGGATTTTTCATCTAAGGCAGACTAAGAATGCTTTCACTGATTTTTTTTTTCTCCCCCCAATGGATAAGACATCACTAAAGCAAAGATGGGGTGCTGGGCTAGTGAACTTGCTTCCTATGGGGAGATGACACTGAGACACATCTACTGATGAGAGGTGTGAGGGGGACCAGATGGGTGACTCCTGAACTCATTACATGAAGTCTGATGGATCTGTCCTCACCTGGTGCAAACTGCAGATTTGCATTCACTGATTGTTCTCCAGCTTGGGAGGTGTTGTGAATGCACTAGCAAAATCGGAAGCTCTCTGGAATTGGTCTGTCTCTGATTACATGGTACTTTTCAAAATAGAGCAACATTCCCCTGAATGGTACTACCAGGTTATAAATGTATAGCTATTCTTTTTAATACCATCATTTGTAATTGCTGTTGTTTAATAATCAACAGGACAAGCAGTTCTTGCTTAATTCCAGTCATCATTCCTGGCTCTATACTTGAATTTTCTATGTCATACTGGCATTCAACATGTTTTCTGTTATGTTCATCTCATGTTTCTGTTACCTTTTCCAGTAAAGCCCCTTAAATAAAATCTGTGTATCTGAACATGCCTTTAAAAGGGAATGAAAAAAAATCAAACTATGCAGTTAGTTGTATCATAATGTAGTGTGTGCATGTATATATATCTATATACAGGCAATGTATATAACATACACACAAACACACTGAATAAGAGATCCCTAAGCAGAGACTTCTAACAAAAAAAACATACCTTGAAACTGGAGATGGTTGAATCCTTCCCGGCTGCAGTCAGTGTTTCATTGACCCAGCTGACAATGATTTCATCATTGACCTTCTCTCCACCGCCAATGTCTTCAAGGATATTCAGGGTGTACCTTAAGAGGGAAGCCAGGATACCTGTATTTGCTTGAAGTCTACCATAACCTCAGAAACATCCTGTATGTGTGCAGCTTGGCTGGGATCACCCAAGAGTCCTCTTAGACCTGATATTCTCCTGCTTCCCACACACTCACAGTGTATATGAATTATATTATAACATGATAATTGATCTAATGGATCTAATTCATCCCTGATTCCCTAATAACTGTTTTGGGGTGTCAAAATTTCCTAAAAGGTCCCTCTTAGTGGATCTCAGTGTAAATTACTCATTCCCATAGTGCTTAAAAAATAATCGCTGACTTTAGGGCCAGAAGGGACTTGTTATGCTCATCTAAAATTGATCTTCTGCATAAACCCGGGCCTGGAATATTTTGCTTATATGTCAGTGTACATCTTGGAAAGACATCCCAAATTGATGGCAAGTAATTACCACATCCCTAGATTAATTACCTGCCTAATAAACCTATACTTTGCTTTTATAGACTGAATTTAGTCAGTATTCGGTTCCTAACCACTGGGTCTCTTTACACCCAATTATGGAAGCTCTTACACACACACATACACACACAATTACATTAAAGTGGGAAGAGCTACTGAGTTTCATCCGCTTCAGGTAGCAGATTACAAAACTTCTGCATCAATTCCTTGTTTCCAGTACATTCTCCCCATTCCCTGATAGAGAGACCTTTCAACTTCTTTTTCTCTCTTCCATGCAATGAACATTTATTCATGCTATATAGATAGTGACAATAATCTTCTGCATGAGCCTTGCCCACACGATAATGTGCTTCCAGAACACACTCCTAACTAGGAGTGAGCAAAAGGTTACCCTGTCTTTGCATATAAGTATAAACAGAGGAGCGAGAAAGCTGTAGAGCCTTCTCAGTGATACCATCAGGAAACTGTTACAATTCAAACTGAGTATACCAAAACACTCCGAAGTTTGTGTCTGACTGCCATACCTTCTCATCAACTGCCAGATTAAGGCCAGTGTGAGCGTACGGTTTCCTTCATTCAGATCTTGCCCAGCGATGCCAACAAGGGAAAATTTGGCTTGATTCTTTCCCAGTTCTACTGCATAGTTGCAGTTTTCAAGCTGTTAATGACAGGGTCAATTAGTGCGGTTCAATAATATAGAAAAAAACCAAGACACTGTTACTTTAAATTCTTTGGATCGCTTAGCCCAGATCCTTCTGGGCAGACAGGAGCACTGGAGCTCTCTCATAATACAGCTGTTAGACTACCAGCAGCCAGTTCCATCCCCAAAATACCATGGTAAACAGTTAACATAGAAGGAAATGTTATATCACCAGGGCGTGAAAAACAGATTACATTGGAAAATACAAATCTATGGCTCATGGGTACCTCTAGCATCATGGCATTGCACTGAGACAAAGGATTAGTGTCTCAGTCAATATTTTAGGTCAGTTAATCACTCTGGCCTAACTTGATGGAACTACTCATCCAGATAGCTGGGAGAAAGCTTTGTATTTAGCAGCAACTCTGTGATCGGTTCTTGAGGCATCTGGTCAAGAATGCTTATCATCACTGTCTTCATTTGATGTGGAGGGCAGTGATCCAGACGGCTGCAATTAAGCTGGTACCAAATGACTCATGGTGAAGATGCATTATAATTGGTGACTAATACAGTAGGAAAAGTGGTCTGCAAATACAGTTTTTAAATATTGACACAAAAGGTGTCAAGTCTTTTTACTTTACAAATATTGTTCACCTGTCAACAGAGCCAGTGAGTCAAATATATGTTTCTTTTTTCAGGATGAAAAATTATCCACTGAATAGAAAAAATCATTTAATGTGCTGTACTTGGGTCTTGAGAGCAACACGAGTGCCCACATTGCTGTTTGAAATGATAGAGACATCCTTTGAGGATAAGGCATTGATACTGGAGCTATTCCAGCTTTTTGTACCTTCTTCATGTTGCCACCCAGTTTAGGATATGGTGGTTTGTTCACTCTGTTCCAGTCTACTGGCACTTTGATTTTTTCATAAAGCTGGAAGATAACCAAGGCGTCTGACAAGTCGCTGAAAACAATAAACCAATAAAAAAATATATCATTGTTGAAAAAAACCCAAGGAAAATAATCCAACTAAACTATTAGTAGAGATAAACTTAGTTTCCAAAAAAGAAAAAGAAGCATGTATTCTTACAAGGTCCAAAAGTTTTAATGTTTTGTAAACAATTTGTTGTCTGTATTTATCATCTGAAGGAAGTGTAATACCTCCTCTTACCTATATAAGTGATTTACACGTGGATTGACACCCAGGGAGTTCATCCAGTTCCTGAACGTCCTCTCTTCCCTTGTCTCACCTAAAACAACAGATACATCAGTCAACAGGCCTGCAAAAAACAACACTCCAGTAAAATGTGTCATGTGTTGAAACCGTAACTCAGAATTTACAGTGCACTGAGCCATAAACAGAGGGAGACACTGGTTGACGTGTGAAATAACAGAGCATGATGCAGCATGTAGTATTTCTTCATACCCTATATGTTGTAGTATTTATGCAGATTGGCCTTGAAATCATAGATTCACAGAATGGTTTGGGTTGGAAGGGACCTTCAGGATCATATAGTTCCAACCCTTTTCCAGTCAGCGGGAAATTTACCAGACTGTCATGACTTTTAAATAGAATGGATAGTGGCTTGGCTACTTCATCTGCCAGTACCCATGGATGTATTTCATCAGGTCCCATGGATTTGTGCACCTTCATGTTCCTTAGATGGACTCAAACCTGATCTCCTCCTACAGCGGGTGGTTCTTCATTCTTCCAGACTCTGCCTTTGCCTTCTATGACTTGAGCAGTAAGATGGGAGCCCTTGCCAGTGAAGAGTGAGGCAAAAAAGTCATTGAGTAACCTCAGACTTCTCCATTTTCCACATAACCAGGTCTCCCATTTCCTTCCAGAGAGGACCCACATTTTCCATAGTCTTCCTTTTACCACTGAAATACATACAGAAGCTTTTTTTTTGTTGCCCTTGACATCTCTGGCCAGATTTAATTCTATCAGGGCTTAGTTTTCCTAACCTGATCCCTGGCTGCTCAGACAATTTCTCTGTATTCCTCCCAGGCTATCTGTCCTTGCTTCTACCCTCTGTAGGCTTCCTTTTTTGTGTTTGAGTTTGTCCAGGAGCTCTTTGTTCATCCATGCAGGCCTCCTGGCATTTTTGTGTGACTTCCTCTTTGTCAGGAAGCATTGCTCCTGAGCTTGGAAAAGGTGATCCTTGAATGTTAACCAACTTTCTTGGGGCCCTCTTCCCTCCAGGGCTTTATCCCATGCTACTCTGCCAAGCAGATCCCTGAAGATGCCAAAGTCTGCTCTCCTGAAGCCCAGGATAGTGAGCTTGCTGTGCGCCCTCCTCGATGCCCTAAGGGTATTGAACTCCAACATTTCCTGGGCACTGCAGCCAAGGCTGCCCTTGAGCCTCACATCCCCCAACAGACCCTCCTTGCTGGTGAGAACAAGGTCCATCCCAGCACCTCTCCTCACTGGCTCCTCTATCACCTGGAGAAGGAAGGTATCACCAGTGCATTCCAGGAACCTCCCGGATTGCTTATGCCCTGCTGTGTTGTCCCTCCAACAGATATTGGGGTGGTTGAAGTCCCCCATGAGGACCAGGGCTTGTGAACATGAAGCTACTCCTATCCGTCTATAGAGGGCCTCATCCGCTTGGTCTACCTGGTCAAGTGGCCTGTAGCAGACCCCCACTGTCTTTTGTCTCTGCTTTCCCTTTAATCCTGGCCCATAAACTCTCAGCTGGCTTCTGATCCATCCCCAGGCAGAGCTCCTTGCACTCCAGCTGGTCACTGATATAGAGGGTGACACCCCCACCTTGTCTCCCCTGCCTGTCCTTCCTAAAGAGCCTGTGTCCTTCCTTCCAACATACCAGTCACAGGAGTCAGCCCATCACTCTCTGTGATGCCAATAAGATCATATTCCTGCAGACGTGTGCATGTCTCTAACTTCTCTTGTTTATTCCCCGTGCTACATGTGTTTGTATAGAGGCATTTAAGTTTGGTCCCTGATGAAGCTGATTTACTGAATGAAATTCCTTTGTGCTGCTCTTCAGGTGCTCTCCTGCTGACCTGTGATCCCTCTCCAGGCTCTGGGCATCTATTGCTGGCCCTGGTATCAAACTGGTAGGAGTGGGATTGATTGAGGCTCCCCTCCCCTAGCAACTTTAGTTTAAATTCCTCTTCTCCAGCTTGACAAGCCTATGATCAAATGTGCTCTTCCCCTTCTCTGACAGATGGGCCCCATTAGCCCCCGGTAGACCAGTTTTCTCAAAGTGAGTCCCATGGTCTAAGTAGCTGAACTCCTGGCTGTGGCACCAGTCCCATAACTATTTGTTGATCAGCAAGATTCAACTGGCCCTTTCAAACCCCATCCCTTTGACTGGGAGGACTGATGAAAAAGCTACCTGTGCTCCAGTCCCTTACCTCCACTCCCAGGGCTCTGTAATCCTTTTTGTTACGCCTCAGACTGCTCCTGGCTGTTATCATTGTTGCCCATGTGAAACAACAGCTGTGGATAACAGTCTGTGGACTGTATGAGGCTTGGTAGTCTCTTTGTGACATCCCTGATATAAGCCCCTGTTAAGCAGCACAGGTCTCTAGAGAGTGTGTCAGGTCAGCAGATGGATGGCTCCATATCTCTCAGAAGAGAGTTGCCTACTACTATCACCGGTCACCTTTTCTTAGTTGCACTAGTTATACATGTTATACATGGAAGAGGCTGGGCTGCCTTCAAGAATTCAAGAACAGCCTGTGCCCCAGCATGAACAGTTTCCCTATGAGTCTGAGAAAGAAGAACGTGAAGCTCAGCAAATGATCCATACAGTTGTGGCCCTGACCACAACCCAGAGCAAGCAGGCGGCAAGTTTATTCAAGATCTGATTTTTAAATTGTATTCTCAATTAAGGGAATGCCAGGTCAACTCTAATTTCAACTAACAAGCACATTCAATAGTCCATAATGGTTCAGACATCCCACAAACAATTTTGTCTTTTAACACGTGCTATCCACAGAACAGACATACACAATACCAGAAGCTACCTGAATGTAAAGAGCTGCCTCCCTTTCTCAAGAGTGCCTGTGCTAACGCTGCAGTGAATATATGTCTGAACGACATAAGGTTAAGTTAACAAATGATCAACTCAGAGCTGGGGATACTGTAGCACAGGTGTCCAGAAACATCCTTTATTTGCATTTTCCTTACCTTCAATAGAGCTCCAGTCGATGTCCTGGTTCTCTGGCTTATGCAGGGCAGGGTATTTGTTGAACAAGTTGGCAATGAAGGCCAAATTTAGCTTTGGGTTCCCTCGGACGACATCAGTGGCTGTGACGAACTGCCGGCAGCCCAACCGCTCTGCTTGCTGCAGCATGCACTCTGCTCGCTGGACGTCGTCCTTCTCCTGCGCCGGCAGAAAATGGGGCCATCAGCCTCACCCCACTGCCTGGCACTGCACGCAAGACCCATTCAGGGTCTCTACGTGTGGAGCTAGGTGTGGGGCTGTTAAAGCAGGTCCTTGTTGGATTTATAGCTATTTCCTTTCACACTTTTACTAACGGCAGGTCTGTGTTTTCAAATGGGCTTTACCTACAATCCAGCCATCTCACCATATTGCTTTTACAGTTATATTCCATAAAAAAGGGGATGGCTTGATGAAATTCCCCAATAATTCTATTTAAATATACTTGTTACATGCTAGTAGTTTGGTTCAGTGTGGTTCAGTGGTTATTAGTTTCAGCAATAATATCTAACGGAAGGCAAATCATTTTATTATTTGAAAGCTTTGTTTTCTGAAATACAAGATCATGTTGCAATGCTAAAAAGAGTTTGCTTGTTCTGGCATCCCGGTGCAACTGTGTGTTGGCCAACAAAGCAAGTAACAGACAGAAAATATCGGCATTTACTCTAAACTTATCTCATCTTACCCTTAATCCTGACATGTCAATAGTAATAGCTGGAATGCCTTCTTCATCTCCCTTGGGGGCAACTTGGTTCAGCAAATGGTAATAAGCTCTTGAGTCCTGTGACAGACAGAGAAATTAAAGGGAGAAAAAATCACATCTAAAGCTCAGGTTTTGCATGCCTGAACAATGGGCCTGCATGCTTCGTTTTTATTACATCAATCACTGGTCTACATAATTAAATTAATTAAACTGGAAGCACTTAGCAATTCCTACTTTATCCTGTATTTGCCAGATGTTTCTTCCCTGAGCCAATATATATGCTGCAGGACACACAACACACAAGACAGAATGCTGTATGTTGCACTTACAAAAAGGACAGAAACAACAAAGAGACATTAGAATTGACTTAATCTGAACATTAAATTGAGATAAGAAAATGCATACCTTTATAATGCTGTAGAAGTCAAGCTGCTGAGCATTTAATAAAAGAAAATGCAGAAGAAGAAAGCAGATGTTTAGAGTGGATTTCAAAGCAACGCTGGAACAGTTATGGAAGAGAAAGCATAGTTTTCAAGGACAGAAGTTGAAACCAACAACAGTATCAGCATTTTTCAGGCAAAGGGGCAGGAACAAGACAAGGATTTAACATGTTGCGTCTTTAATCTTTTGTGAAATGTAATTGTGGTTTGACCTTGGCTAAATGCCAGGTACCCACCAAGTCACTCTATCACTTCTCCCCCTTCCCCATTTTTTCTCAACAGGGCAAAAAGGGGGAAAGAAAATAAGATAGAAAAAAACCCAGTCCTTGGGGGTAAAAAAAAAAAGAAAAAAAAAAAGCAGTTTTAATGTAAGCAAAACAAAGCAAAGGTCCGTGCACAGAAGCAAAAAATAAAACATTTATTCTCTACTTCCCATTAACAGGCGATGTCAGGCCTTCAGGAAGCAGAGCTCCAATACACGTAGTGGTTGCCTCAGAGGACCAAGGGTGTCACCCTGCCCCCTGCCCCCTCCCCCCTTCCTCCTTTCTCCCAGCTTTATACTCGAGCAGATGTCATGTGGTCTGGAATATCCCTTTGGTCCGTTCGGGGCAGCTGTCCTGGCTGTGTCCCCTCCCAAGATCTTGCCCACCCCGTCCCACTGGGGCAGGGGGGAAATGTCGGAGAGAGCCTTGGTGCTGTGTAAGCCCTGCTCCGCAGTAGCCACAACACCAGGGTGCTACCAACACCCTGCCAGCTCCCAGCATAAACACAGCACCGTGAGGGCTGCTATAGGGGGAAACCAATTCCAGCTCAGCCAGACCCAGTACATGCATGGGAAATAATAATCTCACTTCAGAAATAACTCAAAGAATTGAAAATAAAGCTACATGTCAGTGTCTAGGGACTTAACTCAATGAATTCTCTTCAAAATATAAAGCAGATTACCTGAATTATTGTAAATCTTATACATCTGCATTACCACCCACCATGTGTAGAAAGTGGTTATTTATAACAGAAGTGAGGTGGGGAGACACAATTAGAGAATGGCTGTAAAATCAGAAGTCTTGGCCTCAGAGGTAAATATGAGCCTTATTTTCCAACTGTAAGTGCAGTAAGTGCGATTTCTCTTTCAGTTGCAGATAGGATTTAATCAGTTGCATTATAGTCCTCTCAGTCAGCCTACAGGAATATGGGAAATACTGCATTCCCTTCCATCTCCATGGATATTCTCCAGTCACCTCCACATACTGACTGTGACTCTCAGACTCTCCTGTTGCCTTCTCTGGTGTTTTTTACTGTATGTCAAGTAAGTCATGGTAAATAACTTCTCATGCTTCAGTCCCTGGTGAAGCCTACAACCAGGCATCTCTGGAGTAGGGCTTTTCTCATGCTATCTTGGACACCAGCTTAGACACCTGCCCTGACATACCCTTACAGCCCTGGGATGCTGGCTGGGCCTCACACTGTAACTTTAGTGTCTGAAACTCATCACTGTGCACCACTGAGGTTCAAATACATCTGTCTAGGAAGAATGAAGGTCCTACAAAGAAAAGTTCTGCTGAAATCTGCCCATGAACTCCGAAGTACAGGAAATATGCTGCATGGACTAGAGAGCCATCCTTGCAAGTGCCTCCCCATCTAGCTATATTATTTTTGATAGTCCCACTGAATTAAAAATTGCAGGTAAGTGCATGCAGGGTTGTAGCAAAAGTTGGGACAGAGGAGCATAACCCAGGTGCTGTACTGAAGAAAAGATCAAGTGAGCCCTATCTTCTTCCCCTACACTTAGTTACATGTCTGGGTAAGGTCCAGTCTTTTCCAAACCAAAGCCAGGTCAAGAGGCATTTAGGAAGGAAGAGAGCAATAGAGGCAGGGAACTGAAAATGCAGCAGTAGAATCCATATGCCCTGTCCAGATCCAAAATCTATTCCTTTCCCAAACATTTGGTGTGCTGGGGCTGGCAATGGTGACTGGGAGGTCAGAAGGAGAAATACTACTGAGCATAAAGGTAAACCCCACTAAAAGTTACCCAGCTCCATGTGTTCAGCAGAGCAGTCTCAGCTGCTTGGATTGTTTCAGTGCACAATCCTTGTTTGGAGGACAGGGATTTGGGTGTGGAGATGCTGTTTTGCTATTGTTCATCAGTGTTTCTCATACCTTGATATCTGAGCTGAAGTTGTTAACTTTGTTGCATCCTGCATTCTCCAGGTGATAGTTTGCCCACCTGAGGAGCAGTTCCTCTGGAGACAACTTCATCAGATCCTCCAAGCTCTCTCCTTCTCTCAGAAGAGCGATCAAGGCTAAGCAGGGTAAAAAGAAAAAAAAATTAATGATGTTGTGAATACTTGTAGAGGATAATGTGTAAATAGTTTCTCTCTTACACATTTTGCTACCCTAGTTTCTAAAAGTGAGTAACCAAAGTGTTGCCAAAATTCAAGTTGGGTTATCATGATAGGATATACATAAACAGAAAAAAGGTCTCATCAACAAAAAGATAAGGCTGTTAGTTGTGGATCTAGTAGTGGGTCATATAGAAATGCAAGACAATTTCAGTGTGGTCTAAAAACCACCCAATTTCCTTGCCTCAGATCTTAATGAAAAGATGATCATAGAATGAGAGTGTGCCACACTAGTCTGATCTCCTTCTGATATCTTTAGTCATTCTTTGAAAGAAATATGGATTCGCTACATAAAGGAAAGAGTGGAGACCTAATTTATCTGGAGTTCTGTGGAGAGCTTTTTGGCAGAAAATGGACATCTCGGCTTGACGATATCCTTGATTGAAGAATAAAGAATGATTGAAGAAAGTTGGAAGCTGGTAAACAAAAAAAATGCAGAGTTGTAGAACTAAGGAACTAAAGGACTGATAACCAGGATGCCGACAGTAGAGTTAATCTTTTAGCTTAGCCAATCAGTGTATAGACTAGAGCACACGGACAGCAAATGCACAATACATTGTAACCAATTATATAATGCAGCCTAACTCGTGCTTACTGACATAGCTTTGAAGATAGTATAAATCCTCAGTGTTAATAACAATAAAGGTCTCTGTCTGTTCACACTGTACACAGAGTCCATGTCTCCGTCTCCTCAGAGTTCCATAGATAGTTTGACATAGGGTGCTGTGGGGTTAAGATGAACCAGAAGGGGATAATAGAATCATTTGAAACAGACAGTGGATTTTATCAAAAGAACAATGTTAACACTGAGAGAAGTAGGCTGGAAGAAGGATTCTTGTGAAGTTGATCATGGATTGGTTTTTGGATTAATGTTTTAATTTCTTTTGGTATCAATTATCTTGGCAAAAATACTAGTAATGTGCTAAAAGTTTGATGATGATATTCACTAGGTGGCATAGTCAATACAGAGGATTATTGGGAAATCAGACAGAAAGAACTAGATGACAGTAATATATATGAAACGTAATTTAATAGCGCCATGTTCAAAGACATTCACTAGGGGATTTATATGAATAACTGCTATTAGCTAAAAGCTTCTATGAATAGAGGATGAGAACAACTTGAGTGTATTAGATGTCTTCTGAGCTACTGTGAGCCACCATGGGATATGACCAGGTGAAAACCAAACATGGTATCACAGAATCACAGAACCACAGAATCGTCTAGGTTGGAAAAGACCTTGAAGATCATCCAGTCCAACCATTTACCTCACACTGACAGTTCCCAACTACACCATATCCCTCCGTGCTATGTTGACTCTATATCAGTGCATCCCAGGTATTTCTCATAGAGCTTGGGATGTATTACTGCCTTGATATCATGTGGCTATGAATGCTCATTGGAAATAAAGTGTCCCATATTCAAGAAAAGGGAATTTCACCTGGAACAGCTGCGGAGAAGGGCTATCAGAGAGAGCCTGAAAAGACATCAAAATGATCTTGGCTTGACCCTGACAAACCGAAGTCTGAGATGAGAAGTGAAAGAGAAAATACTAGAAAGGGAAAATTAGCTATTAAGCAGCTACTTACAAAGGAATGGGAAGTGGGAACTTTGGAAACTGGTGGTTCTGACTATGAAAGGGATAGAAATGTGAAAGGGGTGAAGCAATGAAGGTAACACCTGCACGGTAACTGAAGAAGTGTCACTGTTGGTTGAGTGAACAGAGACACAGGGAACAAAGCAGCAAGATGAGGTGCCACGTGGACTGCATGTACGCACCCACAGCCTCACACTGAAGCTATTTCACAGATAATGTCAGCATTGACGAAGCACATCTGGGGTCCTGTGTGCAGTTTGGAGCTCCCCAGAACAAGAGAGACATTAACAAACTGCAGTAAATTTAATGGAGGGAGACCAAGATGGTTGGGCTGGCATATGTGATATATGACAAGAAAATGAGAAAAGTGGGTTTGTTTAGCCTGGAAAGAGGTTTGAGAGATGAAAACGTATTGTCTTCAACAAATGCAGAGGGGCCAGAGCTGTATTTTCTCAGTACGCACAGCAAAAGGATGAGATGTTACAGTCACAAGGTGGAGGAAGGAAAAGTCCAACTAGATATAAGAAAAAAAATTCCACAGCAAGAGTGGTTGGACGCTGGAACAGGTTGCCGGAGAGCACTCGAAAGGCCCTGAGCAACCTTGTCTAAGCTTAAGACAGGTTCTGCTGTAAGGAGGTAGTTAGATGCCTGAACCAGAGGACCTCCAGAGGTTCCTTCCACACTAAATTATTCTATGATTCTGATTTCACAAAGAAAGAGGAGATGTTTGGCAGTCAAGAGCAAGAAAAGAGCAAATCTTCCCGAATGCAGTGTAGCATTTCCTTATCCCATATTTAGTGCCAAAGTACCAATATACCTGGGTGTAGACCATTATTCCTGACCCAGTGAGCATGAAACTGGTTCTGCACATATAAGCCTACATACAGCCTTGGACTTTGGAGTGCTGAAACTTGTGAAGAACAAGGGAAATTAGAGCAGTCAAAAAGACAGGCAACAAATACTTGAATAAAAAGTTGAATTAAGATTATTTTTTTTAGAAGAGCTTTATCCTAAAGACTGTTCAGTGATAACAGTAGAGCACTGAAACAAAGAGCCATACATACCTTCATTCCTGCTGATCTCTATGTCGGCAAAAAGTCCAATTTTGATGACTTGCCATAGAAGACCCAAAACCAGGTAAGGTTTCCCTTCTTTTAAGTCTTCAGCTCCAATGTTAACAACATGGCACCCAATGGCTGAAGCAGAGTTCAGGGCCAGGTTCAGATTTTCCTAGGGAAAGAAGAGAACTTACAAATGATGCAGTAACCGGACAGCTGAGGTTACAGGAAGGAAGCACAGCCAACACTAGTGAAACCTGTGAGCAGCTTCACTACGAATGCATTCACATACATAGAATCATGGAACAGTTTGGGTTGGAAGGGACCTTTAAAGGTCAGCTAGTCCAATGCCTCTGTGGTGAGCAGGGACATCTTCAACTAGATCAGGTTGCTCAGAGCTCCATCCAATCTGACCTTGAATGTTTCCAGGGATGGGCCATCTACCACTTCTCTGGGCAACCTGTTCCAGTGTTTCACCACCTTCTCACTGTAAAAAATTTCTTCCTTATATCTAGGCTAAATCTACCCTCTTTTACTTTAAAACCATTACTCCTTGTCCTATTGCAACAGGTCCTGCTAAAAAAGTTTGACCCCATCTTTCTTATAGGCCCCCTTTAAGTACTGAAAGGCTGCAATAAGGTCTTCCTGGAGCCTTCTCTTCCCCAGGCTGAATAACCCCAGCTCTCAACTTTTCTTCAAAGAAGTTGCATTCTGGCCCTCTGAACGTTTTTGTGTCCCTCCTCTGGACCGCTTCAACAGGTCTTTCCTGTACTAAGGACTCCAGACCTGGACACAGCACTCCAGGTAGGGTCTCATGAGAGCAGAGTAGAGGGGGAGAATCATCTCCCTCGACCTGCTGGTCATGCTGCTTTTCATGCAGCCCAGGATATGTGTCTGATCACAGGGAGCAGGGGAACACAGAGTGTCCTGGGATTACAGGTAAATTCTGGGTCCCAACACGAAGACAGAAAGGATCTCTTTGTCAAAGTTGAAGGACACCATATCACAAGGCACTGGAGCTCAGAGCATATGTCTGCGTCCACAGTGATGTCCTGGCTCAATCCTGGTTATCAAGGCCAGGCTCTACCTATAGCTAATGCACAAGCACAAGTGCAGACATAACTTCAGCATGGGGCAAACTCTCCTCCACTCAGTCTTCCACACATGGAAGAACAAGGGAGCTACAACCGAATCAACTGGAAGATATTCCATGCTCAGCACTCCCTAAGCTCTATGCAAAAGCCGTAATACCTAAGATACAAGTAAGTTGCTAGCTGGCAATGTATTCAAAAAACACACAGTCATAGGAATCAGTATGAATAAAGCTGTTGAGTTCTTAACCTTGCAGTTCAGTCAATGTCAGAACTAGTCAATTCTGGATATTTTATTTTTGAAATGTGGAGTAGAGAGTCCTGCCTTGGGAGTGTTCAATAGAAGCAGAGGGATTCTGTGATTCCAGAGAGGGGCAGAAAGAAAGTGATGTTTCAGGAATGTTATGTTCTTTTGCTACTTCTTTCCCACTTAAAACAAAAGGTATAAGAAAATCTGACCCACTGGTCTGCACTATTCAAAAAGGTGGCTTTGTAAACAGAGGGCAAGTAAAGCAGGCAAAGAAGCCTGGAAAATATCATTTATCACACAGATCCGCAATCTTTCACATGAATTTCATTACTGCTGGCATGACAGAGAGATTTGATTAGATACTAAATGCAGAGAGAGATATAGTGTAAATTCTCATAAGCTAGAAAAATTGGAGCATTTCAAATTAATTACCTTTTCTCCACCAGACAGCTGTAAAAGGGTTACATTAAAGTGGAAGCTATATTGATCAAATCATGTCTATGTGTGACAAGGATTGATCTGAGCTGCATCACTAAGCTATGCTGCTGACCAAAACGATTAGAACTGAAAAATGTGGTATACAGCATTAAAATCCAATTTAATGGCTTCTGAGCTTACTTGAGCCTGGCTAATGTTCCATCAAATCAGAGTAGCTGAGGGCTAAACTGGGTTAGGTTCATATCTATTCCATACATCTATTTATGTTCTGTACCCAAATACATAGATGCTGTTCATATAAAAATATCGCTTTACACACTGCTGTGTGAGAAACACAATAAATAGGTGAAAATTAGCTTTTTTTGTCCAGTTTTTAAATCATATACATGTGCACATAATGGAAATAAAGAATGGATTTAATATTCAAGGTGAAATAACATGGATTGTAAAAGGCAGGCAAAGGCTATGGTCCCATCTCAGACATGCTGCATACCACAGTACTTCTTGGATCACAGTTAATATTTTGGTGAGGACATCAGACTGCAACACAGCAGCTGTGAATTCAAGTCCATGAACATGCCTGTGTGACCTTGGATGTTGAGTTCTGCCTTCTGAGAGCTACTCCAACTGGAATAGGTATTATCTAGTTGCTCTTGCATTTGTATGGCATCTACCACAAAAGTATCTGAAACTTTGAACTGGTAAACATACATTGGGTTAAGTGCAAATACAAACACAGTTTGTTTACTCAGATTGCTCATACGTTTGGAAAGAAACAGAAACATGTCTTTATGTTTTTATGATGTAGACCTGAGCATCTCACTTTGACACAAACAGCAAACAGCTGGTATCTCCAGCCTCTGCACTAAGTGATTATATCAAAGCATCCTAAGGGGAAAAGCAAAGAATCTTGCTGTGTTTTAGTACCTGTATTGTGAAGGGTGTGAGTTTCTTTTTGTTGATTGTTCTCTCATCAATGGTATCTGGCACTGAAAAGTTGATCATCTTACTGGAAATAAAAGAAAAAATAGCAAGAAATAGACTACTAGCTACGTGCACACAAAAGACAGAAATAACTTTTGTCATCCTGTAGGACAAGTCAAAGAGCTGGAAAGCTACTGAACAAATATAGATAGCCTCTGATTTTACATGTACACACACAGGCACATGCTCAATACTTGAGCAATTCTTTTGGGTCACATGCAGATTGTACTATAGATGTGAGGTCAAGAATGCCACAAGGTGAAGTTGTGCGAGAAGTTTATTGTGTAGAAAATTTCTGTGAAAAAACTAGCTATCTCCTGACACTTTATGTGAATCCGCAAAAGTCCTTGGACAAAACTAAAACCAAGTAACTCTTTGAATTTCACTGACTTCATCTTATTGCAAGGAAAAACCCTCATTTAACATTAAAGAAGCATTGCATTTTTAAAGATAAAAGAAGCAAAAAACCTAGCATTATTAAGGCCCTGATTCTGCAAAGATTCATGAGCTTAATGTAAAAGTCAGCAGCTTCCATTTAAGCAGAGACTTGAGTTTCTGCAGACTCATGGTTCCCATTTGTGAGGAAGATAGGTATTATTTACCAAAGCACTATGCCATCACCAACTGCCTGGAAGAGGTCATCTGTTTCTGGATTCATTGGGACCACGTGCTTACAGTCAGGGTCCTTCTCAAGGGCTTTATTAATCCAGTTGACAAAGGCATACTTTTCTTCCTCTGTGGACACAACATCAAATCCATCAGTTTGCTGTGCAATACCTCTACCGTAATATTACTTACAAAGGCAGAACTCCTGGGGGAGAAGAGTCTCCCATCAGTGTGACTGATCAACAAACCCCCACAAGGGAAGAAGGCTCTGAGGAGACAGACAAATGAGCTGAAGACAGCAATGGGCTTGAGCTGATTAATACTCCTTCCATATTTCTTCCCATTGACTGGGGTTGTCCTGTGTCATGAGAACAGGCATATTATAGAGACTGGTAATGAAGTTCACGATTCATCTGTATGCTGCAGTTGATATGCTCTGCTAAGAGTAATCTGTACTTACACCATAATTTTGCATTGTTGCTGTCACTCTGCTAAATAGAAATCCCATGTAACTTCAAATAAGTTCAAGTAAGTGAATTCTGTATTGCACCAGACACTCTCCATATGTGGAATATCTAGAAGATCCTGGCCAGGATTGCACTCTGACAAGGAGCATTCAGAGGGTAATAGGCAAATGTTCCCTATAGTTCAACAGGGCTATAACGTACTGTAGCTATCCTGTACCAGCAGCAGCTCACACCAGCCCCAGAAGCTCAGGGAAGTTGTCATCTGTGCTCAAGTGGGTGGAGACCTTGGAAGCATCCTTCACTCTCCCTTCCCCAGAGAGAGTCAGTTCCCCACCATTGCCCCTGGAGAAGACAGCCAAGGGTGGTACCTCCTCCCTGTAGAGTTGCTTCAGAGCGGGCTATGCTCAGGAGGCAGCAGAAGTAACCGTGGCTGCCCCAAACTTTCAGCTTGGAGAAACATTCTGGGAGAAGTGCCCCAGTGGGGTTATGTGTACTTTAGAAAAAGATCTGGAACCATTTGGTTACAGGTGTTTACAGAGAGACTACCAGACTAGTAAAATATGAAAGGAAATAGGTTAGCAACAGTGGGAAACCTGTGCCTTGCCTCACTGGTGAGCAGGGACAGCAACAGGCCAGTCTTTGTGCTGCTGCAGCCATGCCGGGAGGCTGCATGCCAGCAGAGTTCCAATGCATTTAAGGTAAGGGAAGCTAAGATGGATGGAGCTTCCTCCAGCAGCCACAGCTCTGTCCACCCCAGTAAACCAGCTCACACTATTTCTGACAAAGAGAGATGCTGCTCTGGTGTTCATTACCTTTACAACTCTGCCTTGCACCAGCCTTGCCTGAACAGCTACCAAAGCCCACCAAGGCCAGAGCACCTGGTTTTGCATCAAGATAAGGTGCAGATCTCCAAGGGCACACTTGTTCCTAGTTGCTATCAGTGTAGGACAGCCATACTTACCTGAATAAGAGTGTTGTGTGCCAGCACTGGACTGCTCAGATGTCCCACCAATAGCACAGATGCCCTCCTTTTTGTTGATTTGTTTTCGGAACGACTTAGCAACATCGTCACTCTTCAGGTTTTGGAAAATCTGTCAAGCATGAGAGACAATTTTTAAATTTTGGAAAATTAAACCAAATCAAAACAGTGAGCTCTTGGGCCAGGAGCCACGTCCTGCCTGATTCATACATAGGGAAGCACAGCTTGTGCATTATTCTGCAGGTTTCTGTGCAAAATCTGTGTATCTGCCATGGCAGAACAGGACCATACACAGCTTTTATGTTTTCAAAGCAGTGAACAAAGATAAGCTAAGTAACAGAAATGTATATAGTATGAGTTAAAATGTGCAGTAGGAGGGCCTTTAAGAGTTTTTGTTTGAAGAAAGGACAAGTAAAAATCAGTTTCTCCATCTCAAGAGAAATTCCACTATTTTAGCATTTGCTTTTGCCCCAGTTAAGACCAGAAAAAGAAGAAGCTTTTTTAATAGGAAAAATGCCCCATAACTTTTCAGTTTCAATCTGCTGAAATTTTTCATAACCATCTAGCCAGAACATAATCTTTTTGCATCTTACTACTGAAAAGCTTTATCCTGCTAGATGATATTATGTCTACTCAATAGGCAGCTGCATTCATGTAACTTGCCCCACCTAATTGCAGGATTTCTAGTTTGGTTACCCCCTGCTCTCATTCTCATCTTCTCCAGTGATTAACTAGGTGCCCATGAGACCCTTTTCTTGTGCCTCTGCTGTGCCCTGGGGACCACCTTGAGTATCCCATTTGGCATATTACTTACTGAAATAAATTCATCAAAACTGATCCTGCCATCCCCTGTGGTCAAATTCTGAATTATTTCTCTGGCTTTATATCCTGGGAGAGGGAGATTGGCTGCCTTCAACACATCTGTTAAATCATTGGCATGGATGAAGCCGTTCCCACTGATATCTGCAAAGATTAAAGCAAACATTTAGATTCTACATCAGCCCAATGAAATTTTATGCACACAAAGGCTGTTGTTTTTATTTTACCAGAGAAGGGTACATTATATACAAAGATTTGTTATCCTGAAATCCAGTATTTTCAACCACTGTGGTGTCATTCACACTCAAGAAAAAAGTTACGACCACTATTTATCAAAAAAACCCTCAGAGCGGTGAATTTATATGTTTTAGACATATAATAATATCCTACCAAAGCTAGGTTTAGATGTATGTAATTTAGTTTCCAAGCTTAACATGTAGACAAATGTGATTTATAGAGGGACCATCCTGTCTACAGAACAGCTAAAGAAAATGGAGTTGACACAATACAGAGTTACACCTTACACATGTATTCATAACTTGTGATTTTGGCCTGTTTTCTGCATCTAGTATCATCAGAAGTCATGAGTTTAGAGGCTTGGAACTGCATATGGTCATCCTTAGAATAAAAACTTGGGTGTTTCTCTGTGATGATGCTAACATGGATAGTCTTGCTGAGCCTGTTGCAAGATCCAGGGGAGGATTTTATGAGAAGATCATCAACACAGGTTAAATCGTCCTTTCTTCAACACCAGTTTGTGTAAATCTCCACAGATAAAAAAGGAAACTGAATCTATCATGTGGAGAGTTTGTGTTATAACACTACGGTTATGTACATAATTATATAGTTATATATGGTTATATATTTATATTTGTTTTTTAAATATCTGTGTATTTCTTGTTCTGCAGGCTCTTTTTCCCCAGCCCAGATGCCGAGGTGATTTCAAAGGAACTCAGCTCTCCGCATCAGTGGCATGGACTAATACAGATGGCAGAGAGCACCCTATCCATTTCTGAAGTTGTGCAACAGACGGATCTGGACTTGGAAAGAGAAATGTCTGGGAGAGGAAGGACAGCTTCCTTCCAGGATTTGTCTTGTCAGTGCACCAGGTGTACAGAGCACACACCATGACCAGATGCTTTAAGATTTCCAGCCTGGACTACTGTGTGCTCAGAAGTGAAACCACCATCACCTGAAACAGCAAGGACAACTGACTAACGCATAAGCCGACAAGGCTGACAGATCTGCTAATAAAAGTTGAGTTGTGAGATGCACAAGGACCTTTTCTTAGAATTTGGGTAGAAAGTGATGGATCTGCATGACTTTAAAGGAGACAAATCAAATGAAACCTTTAAAGGCTTGAAAAGGAAACACACACTTTAAAAATATATGGGCTTGAGAGGTCATAGTAAAGGGATTACAAATTCTGTAGCCCTTTGCACATTTATCCTCTGCAGACTCTTTCTCCTCAGAAGTAATCAATTTACATTAAAATAAAAACTTTTTACCTTCCAAATAATTTGTTAGGAATAAACAAAGTTCTTAGGAAAACATATTTCCAACATGTTTTTCTGTTTTCTGTACAGCTTTTGAGGTCAACTCATAAATGCTTCTGCTCATTGCCCTGCCATGTCTCTCCGGTAAGAGGCCATTGCTCTGCTGCGTGCTGATGTGGTTTCATCTAGGAGCCCTGCAGTGGCAGGAAAAGGCCTTTCTGTGGTTTCTGTGACACAGCAGATCAGCACTGGAGTAAACACCATTTCCTCATGGCTGACTGGTACATAAGAAAAGAGCCTGCTACCGCTTCACACTTCTGCCATGTCTTTCCTGTTTGCTGTACTCACCGACTTTGCCAAAAGCCTCTTGTAGCTCTGCCATCTCCTCCTCCGAGAAGTGTGCTGTTGACGCCATTTCTTATTTCTCCAAGTGGCAGGTCTGCAAGAAGAAAGCATTTGGGGGTTTTGGTGCCTTTTTTGAGTTTGTAATTGTGATGAAAAAGAGGGGGTTTCACTTGGTTTTGAGCGTCTCGGAGCAGCTCCCCATAGCTGAAAACCTAGTTCCTCTCAGCATCCCGAAAGCAAGTGAAGGGGTAAAATCCTGCGTACATGAGATACAAATCCATGTCCCTCCTGTTGTTTTGCCACACCCTGCTCAAAATTGCGAGTTTTATTTATACTAATTTAACTATTAAATCTTACCTCTGCTAACTTTTGTTTCTCATGGAGAAAACAAACAAAATTGTGCTGGTTCTTCTCGTTCCCCCTTTGGAAACACAATTCACCACGTGCCTTTTCAGCAGCGCTGGCAGAGAAGCAGCAGCCCTGTCTGCTCCTGGGGTTCTGGGCTGGAGTTGGAGCCCGGAGGGATATTCGCACTGCCTACCTCTGCTTACCTAATGAGGAGGCTGGTCACCCTTATGGTGGATGGATGGAGAGAAGCTCCTTCACAAAGTGTTCAGAGCACCAGGTTGGGCTTCCCAGAGGGCTACTTCTCTTCCTGGCTATGGGGAGAGTTTAGGGACTTGTCCCCCAAGGTACCTAAGTCAGTGCCTGAGGTTGGGTGACACTTTAGGAATGGGTGGCTGGAAGGAGATTTCCTGACTTTTGTCTCATCAAAGATATAAAGCAGGAGAAAGGATTAGACTTCCCCTTTCTAGGCACTTTTCTTAATAATCAGAAAGAGAAAGTTTACTTCCATTTGTCACATCATTTAATACACTGCCAGAAGATGTACATTATACCTCTCTTGTTTTTCACGCACCTACTGTCCCTTGCATGTATTCATGAGGAAACTGTTCAGGCAACAGAGTATCTATTATTCTATATTTGTGAGAATGACTCTAGTGTCCTATGTCTCTTTAAGTATTAATTAACCAAGCAACTATTTAAATAGAATAGAATGGAAACCTGAGTTGATCCTAGAAAGTGGTTGCTGTAGCTACAGTGCTCAAATGAGGAGAAAAAAAAAAAATCAGAAATACCTCATTCCCAGACTAAAACCAACATGGCATCCTGGAGGCTTGGATTCTTGGATATAGAAAGATATATAGGGATAATTTTTAAAATTACAGATTTTCTCTAGCCCTCTACAAAAACACAGAGTTGTGTACAGCCTCTCCAGGCTTCAGATTAATGCTATCCTGAACTGTCTGTGAGAACCACTATGGATTTGAGGCTTTGAAACAGTCCAAAGGCAATCTCATGGGGTTAGCTTTTTGTCTGCTGTCTCCCTGTAGTATCACGCACCCTTTTTCTGCCTCATCACTGTGATTTTAGGGTGAGAACAGCTTCCAGAGAAACATCTGTTCATTCACTCCAACCTTCATAAATAGAGAAATGCAGCATAATCCATAACACAGTCGCTTTTGGGGCACGAGAACCCAAGTGTAGTTTTCAGCACAACAGTGACAGTGGTTTCTACTGAAATACTAATAAAATATTGAAAGTGAATCTAGCCACCATACTTTCAAGGATTACCTGTAAAAATCCCTGTGATCCACTAGCAATGTGTGTTATGTAGGGTAAAATTAGATCCATAGTCTTCCTCCTTCATCCTGGTATCTTTCTTGTTTCTGATTCCTCACTACCAATCTTATTCTGTTGCATGCTGTATATTTTTGCAACATGTGGATTACCTAAAATGCACCTGGACACATGAAAATCTTACACTACCAGCAAGAAAATCTACATTCCACTGGAAGATCACCCCTTCCAGTTCAGTCACTTGATCAAGCAATATAATTGGCAACAAAACTTTTAATAGCATTAAGACTGTTCGAAAGCCTAACAGATAAGAAACACCACAGGTTGTTGCCTATAACATTACTTTTGCAGACAGATTTATAACATTGACAAAAAAATATCACCAACATAAAATGGACTTTTCTTGATTGCATAAGAAGTTGTGACCTCTGATGAGTAACTAACTGATCTGTTAAATACAGAGAATCCTCTTAATAGCATATTTGTTTCCACGTGTGCATTTATACAAATAATACATTTTTGTATTGAAGGGCTTTGCTGTAATGAACCCTTCTGACATTTTTTTTAGGTCAATACTATCCACTCTTGTAAATATGGCTATGCTTAGCTGAGAATTCAAATGAATCTCTGCACCAAGCATGAGAACTGCTCCTCAGTCACCCTAGAAGTAGTTGTACTTGGGTGATGGAGGTATCACGACTGCCCATTCCAACATGCAACTGAGTTTCTTCTGCATTTTCATCCCTGCAGCATCTCTTGATTTCAGCCTGTCAGCTCCAGTACCTAACATCACCTGGTATCACTGACTAAAAGTCCACTCTCTGATAGATTAGCTATCAGCAAAACCAAGATTTTGAAAGTCAGCAGCAGCTGTGAGGAAAGGTCTTGAACTTGGCATGATCAAAGATCAGTGAAAGAATTGATGTTCCTTAGAGAGAACAAGATGAAAGCCAGCACATGCTCAGATGTGGAGGCAGGACAGTGAGGGGAAGGCAGCTCCACAGGTCAGGGCAAGAAAGACAGGGAACTGCCAACAAGAAAGAAATGGAAGGTAATAAAAATTCAGAAGGAAAATAAAACACTCCATGATAAAGGCTGAGCTTCAGAAGGCATCAGGACATTGGGATTAGACACTGCCTGGAAGTGACACTTCATACTTGTTTGCCAAACAGCATAAACCTGCTATTGCAAAAGCAAAAATAAAGTTGTGCAAATACTCTCCTTCCTCCCCAGAAGACTGTTGAGTTACACATTAATGTAAAAAAGGGAAAATGGTCTAACCTAAGCTGCTGAGAATTGTAACAAACTGATATCAAAAGAGCCTCTACAAAGCACTCCCTTTCCTGCTGTCATTTCCAAACCAATGCATTACGGCCATGCCATAAAGCCTCCTTTTATTTGACCTTATCCTCAGAGGAAACCTGACTATCACACTGATGTTTTAAGAGATGTAATAACAAACTACTTTCAGTCTGAAATATAAAGGAAGATCTAAAATAATCACAAACCTGAATGTTACTGCTAAATTGAAACACAGAGATATTGATGTTCTTTCGTCCCTTTCGATTTTGAATCCATAGACTGAGAAGCTGACTGGTTATGTATTACTTGGCAAAGTGTGCACCCACAATGCAATATAAATAATAAATGGCAAAGCCATTAAAACCTAAAGGTCTCCAGGACTTGTATTAAATTGTTACCTTGTTTCATATTTTCCTCCACTTCTCTGGTGTTTAAGCTGGTGCAAGCAAGGCAATGAAAACTTTAGAGATGTGAAACTGCACTTTACAGCTAGACATAAAGTTGTACCTTTCCCCAAAGCAAAAAAAAAAGCAAATTTCATGGGGCAACACTATATTTCACAAACACATATTTAAGTCATCAGGAACAATTTAACTGTGAATTTGGTGCTGAGAAAGTTGAATAAATACCAGCTCTTTTCCTCATTAGCCTTCCCTTCCTAGCTGACATCAAAGAGGGACCACCAGCAATCTTCCCCCAATGCTCAGCCTGCCCGGGACAATGACACCAGCATGCAGGAATAAGAGAAGTGGCCTCAGAATTGTGAAGAAACTCTTGTGATAGATCTGAAGTGTCTTGCATGCCAGAAAAATATAAAGGAAAAGGGAGTATCCTGAGCATATGCAATCTTTCTTTCCATATTTCTTGCACCTTTGGGGCCCTCCTTATTCCTGGTCACACATCAGAATATCCCTGATAGGATATTCGTCCTCAGAAATATTTCCCTCTACCTTTCTCTCATAAGGTTCCACACATAAGTCCATATATCTATATGCATTTCTGTTCAAACTATGTGTCTCAGTCACCTGATTTTCTACAGTATGGAAGGGCTGAGGATGAGACAGGAAAGAGAAAATGTATGAGTTAGACTGTGATAAACACTTTCCTTCTGGAGACAAGTTTTTGTCACTAAGGGGTGAGAAAAAGAGAAATTACTCAGTGGATCTCATGTTGAAAGAAGAATCAATGCTATAACCACAACAGTGTGGCCTGGAAGTTCCTCAATTTTAAAGTTCCATCTTGTGCTCATTGGCAAAAAACTTCAACTAAAATGCAATAGGCAAAGCCATCTTATTGACAGTCAGCCAAACATATTCTTTTGCATAATCGAGAATAGTTCATCTCCCAATCAAACTTCATATTCTCAGCAGACTTGCTATTACCATGCTTCTCTCATATATATTTTAATTCTGTTGTTATTCCTACAGTTCTGATCAAAATTACGTGCTTGTATCCCTGCATTAGCAGGGGGATGCATAGTGCACACAGAGCAAAGTAGGATAGTAGCATTCATGTTAAATTTCCCCAGCCTTACTGTCAGTTTGGAGCAGTGGCAATATCCAGCCATCTTATACAAACAAACAATCATTCCCATCTATGTTCTTTATTCTTGGCTGGTGTCACAGATTCCAGGCAAACTGTGTGGACATTTTTTTTGTGACAGGTTTTTTTCTGCTAATGATGTAAGATAAAAACTAATATCCATATGCATCTTCCTCCCTGTTGCATTATTCAGCTAGGCAGCTACTCACCATGACTGACAGCATCAGCAAATACCATCAGGTTTTGAACCTGATGCATTTCTTACATAACAACTTTGAAAATAATTTAAAAGGAGAAATCGTGAAATCTTTGAACATGTGAGGTGGTTCATATAAAAAAAAGTTTGTATTTCAAGTTGTGCACTTAGTGTTATGACTATTTCCCTATTTAAACAGCTATAGATAACACATGAATAGGAGGTTTTTCTAATTTCCTCAAAGATGCTGAGCTAAATTTTATATCCCAGAGTAGACAGAAACATACTTGGCTTTATTAGCAAGGTGTAACTTGGATTACAGTACCTTCAATCTGGGTGGGATCTTCCTGTTTAAATCAGCATACAAAACACAGAGAGGAACCTTTCTGAAGTTATGGCAAATAGTTCCTCCCTGGTGCATGGTAAAGATTCACAGTTTAGCCCACAATAAATGACAATCTTTGCCTCAAAGGCATTTTAAAACTGGTGCCTGCAACAGCAAAATCTCATCGTGTATGCAGGCACAGGCATTACTAAACTGTTGCATTTCACATATTTTATTTCCTATACAATCTGAAGAAACACAGAAAAAAGACATTTATCACTGTTCAGAAACATGGTGATGCCCATGAGTTATTTTCTTAATGTTCTGTTTTATAAAAGACCTTATTTGTCAATGTGATACTCGAGTCCTAAATCAAATATGAGCCAACAAGGTTTAGGATGGGAAAATCCACAGAGTTTGTAAAGAAATGGAGATGTCTTTCCAATATACCTCACAGTGGCAGGGAGTGCTAATCCTTCAAGGAAACAAAGACACTGAAGAAGCAGAGCTGTGAACCCATAAATACTCTCCTGTCATTTATCTGTCACATACATCCTACAAGGGACACAGTATATATGTGCATATTATTTTTCAATCAGAGTATGTAGAATTTTTCTTTAAAAAGAAAAAATTTATCCAGTACACTACATTTTTTGTTGAGTCACTTATCTTTTCTATCCCTTTACCAACACAAGCTAGCTAGTTTTAAAGTAAAAACATTTTCCCATAGAAAAAGGAACATTTTGATTCTCAAATGTTTTCCAGTGATTTTTTTTTCTTCTTTTTTGGCCAAAGCTGGTTTTCAAACGAAGCCAAATTGACAAACAGCTTCAGTCATGCGGCAGATGTCCTACTTGGTGAGGAAAGCCCTGCCCCACCCAGTTCCACCTTCGCTCAGTAAGATGGGGGAAGAGGAGAGCATCTACAGGGGCTGCTTTGGATATGGGCATGAGGAGCTACCCCACCTCTCTCCCATCATGACTGGGGTGGCAGATGGGACACAAAACCCTGGGCAGACAGGTAAAAGCATCTGTTGCTATTCCTGTGAGGTAGTCATGGTACTGCATCCTGATAGCAGAAGGTTGGGTCACGAAGTACTGACTCAGTCCCAAATACCCTGTGAAAGCTGGTATCTGATACAAGAAAAGGAGAACACGGCCTGTGTTTCCAGCTTGTTAGCAGGAGAACAGTTCCTCTGTAGATGGAAAATATTAAAAACATGTTCCAGCTGTAAAAAGGAGGTGGATATATTATTTTTAGAGATTAAATTATATTTGCATTTGACTGATTCCACCTGGATTTATGAATCTGTTGCTGTTGCTTCCATGCCAGGAGTTGTGTTCTGTCCTCAGCTTTGCAAGACTCTTCACTGATTTCAGCAGGGATTCATAGGGGCTTAGCAAGCCCCTGAGTGATCACGCCCTTCCACCCACCAAACCAGACCAGAAAGTGGAGAACACATCTGAACATAGCCCTCCTTACTGACTGTCCTGCTGCTTGGGACTCCCTCCTGCAGTGGTGCCATGCTGGGAGCTGTAGGGTCTCTGGTGTGCAATGGGGAACCAAAGCAGGAACTGGAGCAGCAGGACACACAGTCCTCCTGTGCCCCTTTACTCTGAAGAATAATTTGGCTAAAGCCATAAATAGCATGGTTGCTTAGCCACCGCCACGGGGCACCCCTCATGGCTCGCATGCCACTCTTCTCCCCATGGGCACTGCCTCCATGTCCAGGACACCCTACTTGTCTCACCTGGGGGTGGCTATTTATCTCCTGTCCTACAGCTTTCCCTTTTGATAACTGCAAAGATGCACAGAGTGACCAATGCAAAGCCCCCTACTTCATCTTGCAGCACAGCTGGTTTCAGTGTCCTAAGTACTATTTAATTTTTCTTAATAAGTATTTTTCATTTTGACAGATATTTTACATTTTTGTATCAGCATTTCACTGGAGTGTGCTGTTTTGTATGAAATGGCTAAGAGTATGAAAATCAGCTACATTTCTGAATGCACTGTACTCTCCTGACCTTCACCATCTCCTTCCTTCCCCTTTACTCAATCTCTTTCTAAAGTTCTTTCACACTTCATAAAAAAAAAATGGTGATTACTTTTACTGTACGATTTCTATCAAGATAGCTCTGCTCCATGCTACACAGCTGCATTTTAAGCTGCTCATGACTGAAATCAGAAGGACATGGGATTAAAAAAATTGGTAGCATAATACAACGTGATGGAGTGTGTGGTACGTTCTGTGAGCAGGGAGAGAGAAGCAACACCACTAGACTTGTTTAAGTATAATGAGTTTCATAGAGACTCCCAAATATTTTATAACCATAACAACATTCAGTCCAAATGCTTACTTGGTTTCAACTAAGGAAGAAGATTCAAAACCAGGAACAATACAACATTTTTTTGATCTATTGTGTGAGCCCTATCTTCAGCTTCTGAGCGAAGTAAATCTGGACTTCATGGTCAGGACTGAAGTAGAAATCCCCACTCTTGTTACCAGCAGGCGGGCAGGTATTTCCCAGTCCCTCCTGGCTCGAGCATCCCTCCTCCATGGAGTTTCCCACCACAGAGGGGGTTTCCACATCTTCTGTCCGCTCAGGAGAGCTTCCCCGGCCTCATCCTTGAACCCCTGCAGAACCTCTGGCCCCATCTCGGGAGGGCAAACTGCTCCTGTGTGACCAGGAAGGGGGAGGAAGGTGATACATGCTGGAGTTTCTCTACATGAGAGGTTTCAGGGTGTGATCTGCTTTTATCAAGACAATCAACCAACCATCTCCTGAGCACCCATCTGCACTGCTGATGGCACAATCTCGCTTGCCATTTGCTAGAGATTATCTTCACTTGATATCTGCAGCAGTAAAGAATCAGCCAGCCAACGTTGTCTGTGACTTTGGCTACTCTAACAAAGACCTGAGGTCCCACTCGCTTGAAAAATCAAGTTGCTCACAGGCTTAAGGGTCAGTTATACAGACAGCATTCACACTAAACCCACGTACTGAAACCACTATCTGACAAAACCAGCAAGTCTACTGCTCTTACAGAGCAAAAAGTTAATCCCAAAGGTCCCTGTTCACAACACTACCAGCTAAAATATCTGTAGACGTTTGTAAGTCACAGTTCATCTGCAGCCTGAGCTGAAATCTCCAAAACAAGGGACAAGCCTGACCAGCCTCAACAGTCAAGATCTTAAAAGGCAAATGTAATGTTAGGACCATCCCACATCACTGAGTTTACAGCAAAAGTCCCTACTACAATCAAGCTCCATCACGAATCAGTTTTATTTTTTTCTCCGGTGAGTAAAATTACATTTACAAAAGCCTAGTATAAATGTTCTAAGTCAGCAGAGTATATTGTAAACACTACAGGCCAAACCACTTTAGCTTTATGAATCAGTGCTTTTCATCACTGGAATTATAATTACATTCTTACAGGTATCCACTCTGTAATCTAAATAATGGCTTCTTCCTTTATCACACCCTGCCAAACTAATGCAAATTCAAAGACTATCACTCAGCCAAAGGCCACTCTGCCCAATTAAATCCATCAAACACTTTCCTGAAGGTTAGTAGAAATGCTGTGCACAAGACAACTGGAAAATGCTTCATGCTAATACAGAACCTGCGCTGCTTTTTCATGGCGACCACAATTTCCTGTGCAGTTAAACTGCTCGTACACTCAGTGAGTGAGGGCGGTTTGCTAAAAAAACAGCAGGTGCTGTGATCTTACCTCCCAGGCTCAAGCGGTGGGTCCAAACTACCAGAGCAACAGCTCAACAGCTGCAAATCCAACAGAAAGGGAAGAACTTCTTAAAAAAACCAAACTTTTTGTAGGTTGGGGAACTGCAAAGTAGTATGTCGAAACAGGTTGCTGCGTGACTAGGAAAATCTTCCTTTCCTGTAGAGCAACTAGTCAAGCCCAAGACTGTGAGCCCAAGACTGAGCTCAGAGAGGGAAGTGACTGGTGACAAAACGTCATAGTGAAATAGATTTTGTCTTTATAAGGAAATTTAGCATTCTCTGGTCTCCCTCTTCACCTTGTTACTCCTACAATAGGTCCACTGCTGGGTACCACTTCCTCTCAGTTTTACCCCCTTTGGTTCCGTTCTCTCTCACTAAGCACAGGCATGCATGAAGGCATAGACAAAACGCCTTCTCTCGTCGGTGATAAAAGTAGCCATGTTTTAAAATTGCATAACAACAAGGTCTGCAGTCCTGCTCCGAGCTCAACGAAAGGGTGGTTGCAAAGTCAGGCTGGGGTGCTCGGAGCAGTGTCTCCAGAAATGGAGGCTCCTCAGCATCTCTAGGCAACCTCTGTCCTTGCTGTGAAAACTTTTTTCCTTGCGTTGTGGTTGGAATTTCCCTTGATGCAACTTGCAACCTTTTTATTCTCAGTGTGCACCTCTGACAAAGGGCTGGCTCCATCATCTCTACAAGCTCTGATAGAGCTAAACACCAAGAAGTTCCCTCTCAGCCTTCTCTCCGGGCTGAACAAGTCCAGCCCTCTCCACCTCTTCTCGTATATCATGTACTCCAGCCCATGACCATCCTGGTGGCTCTCTACAAAGCCTTTCTCGTACAGGGGAGCCTCAAACAGGACACAGGGCTCCTCACGCTGCCTCACAACTGACACTGATTTCAAGGACACGTTTCCCAGCTAAGATGAGGGTCAAGTGTAAAAGTGCTCGATGGATGCAAACATTAGCTGTCTTTCAACCCCGGTAATGCAGAGTTGCAGAAGCTTTAACAGAACTGAAAACACAGCATCAATAGATTAAAGTGATTCATCAACCCCATGGGGATTTTAAGAAATGTCCTGCCCTACAGCAAAATTCCCACCACTTTCCACAGCCTGAAGAATCAACCTTCAGCTTTTTTAACAACTTCTGTTCTTTTACCTCTGAAAACAGGCAGCTGAAAAAATAACCAAACTGAATGGCTTTAACGAAAAAGCTGTCATTCATGATTCATCAGACTTGCTGGACCATCAAGTACATGCTGATGTAGAAAGCTTCAGGAAAACCTTCTCATCAACTCCAGAGTTAAGATCCATCCTTGAAGCACTGTACATTCACTGTATTCAGAATTACATTGTAACATGTTCTAGGCACTTTTTATGATCTATTTATTTCTGTTTCTCTCCACATCTCCTTGAATGCTGCAATATCTTTTCTGTGATGGAGAAGAGGGCACCAAATAGATGTAAGGGCATGCCTTACATCTAACATCTTACTTACACAGGAAAACTAGGGGTGGGTGTTTCCTTATCAGAGATGTTTGCTAAGCACTCTTAATGTCCTCTCTTGAGTTATTATAGCTTATGCAGAAGGTAGGCAAGGGACTCAGATTTTCCACACTAGTGTATTCATCTCAGACTGAGCTCCATACTGTGTCATCAGTACACTTGTTCATACCAGTAGGCACCAGCTGTGGTAAAACAGTGCTTGAACAAGCTTAGAAATAAAAGGACAGTGGGAATTAAAGTATGATGGATTTATAAGGCAAATATAAACAAAAGATTCTGATATATTTGCCATGTAGACCATGGATGCACTTCCCTTTTTCTGACTCATTTCAAGACCTACTGGAATGTCACTGTGTATACCTAGTAACGCCGCCGTCTCACCAAATGTTATTAAACTGAAGTAGTCTTTACATACAACTCCAGCTGAAGTCTTGTCATGACCACACACTATTTAAATTCTGCCCTGTGCATCCTTGAACCACCACACAATTAACAATTTTATTAGGCAGCATTGAAATACATTTAACTAGTCTGGTGCAATAGTTAACTCCTACCTGTACCTGGTTAACTTGTACCTGGGTCATGTCCGTTTATGGTATTGCTGGCAGTGTACAATTATATGACAACAATCTCTCTAATGTCATTTCTTACATGGGGCAGGATACTTCAGGCAATCATTATAGCAGCAATTTCCTAGAAGTGTGTTGAATCCTAATTCTTCAATATAAATAGCTTGCATTTTGCAATGAAGTCTGCTTAGGGTTAGCAACGGGCTAGCTGGTGTTACAATAGGATGTACTGTGATACCGAGTTATAATACACTTGACCACTCTTGGGGCCAAAATCCCAGTGCAGCTACTTTGAGATTTACTTGCATGAAAGGCAGAAGTGTTAGAAATGGGTGTTTCTCCAGTTACAGGAAAAGATATTAGGAAACAGCTGAAATGACTGTCTGCAAATTAAGTACCATAAATTAACACCCACCGTGTCTAATCTCTCACAGAGGAAGGACTATAATTATAATTAGACCATGCCCCTGAGCCACAGCTGAACAGGTCAAAACCAATACTTTCCCCTCTGTTGTCACAACTAAAATACTTCAAAAGCTTTGCTTCTTATCGTCCCTGTGCCTGAGGGACCTTTCTTTCCACTTAACACTTGCAACACTGACACTCTCATCCTGCTGCCGTTGTAACGCAGCCACACTTCACTGCAAGCCAGCCAGACCGTGTCACCACAGGCTTCAAACCCTTTCACCGCTTTTTTCCTCCTCCCCTGCAGCCTCAGCTCTCCTCTGCCTCTGGGTCAGCCCCGCAGCTCAGAGAGGCTGCGCGCCTTCACTCCTGCCTCCTTGCCTGCCGGTGGCCTCTCACCTGCCTCCCCTTCATCCTTGGTGTCTTGGGGAGCCTTAGGAAGTGTGGTGACTGCCTGCTTTCCCTCATCATCAAGCTTGGAAATTTCTTAGCAAGGTAAGCAGCAACTCAAAAAGCCTGCAGGAACCATTGATCCAGTTTCTGCCAATGAATGGGAATTATATTCAGGGGAACTAGGGCATCTGCCTAAGAAGAGGTACAGCAGCTTCATATTGCTTGGCAGCACTGTGTTCTGGCAGCCTGGAGGGGGTTTGCAGAGATCCCAAACTGAGGAGGGAGTTGGGGTCTGTTGTAGGTGAACAGTTTACTTGCGGGAACTAGGGAAGGGTATTCCTGCGGTGGCCTTTTCTGGCATGATCACCTCTTGGCTCTTGCACTTGTAACTGCCCACTGCAGACTCCCAAGACCTCTGCCTTCCTCCAGGCCGCTTCTGCTTCAGGGTGTGAGTTTCTCCAAAAAACATTATTTTTGCAAAATCACATTCATATAATGCAACGCTTTCCTTGCCACTGCTGATACAGTCATGGGTTGTGGATATGTCCTCCATCCAAGAACACACATGGGAAGGATGGGAAGGGTGTGGTGGAGAGCTGAGCAGACACAGCAGCCCAGATCTTCCAAGCTGACAGTAGAAGCTTTCTTTTAATGACAGCACAATTTTAAAGGAACCCTTTGAGGGGAACCTCCTGGTCCATGAAAAACTAGAGCAAATAAAAATTAATGGAAATTATTTCAAATTGATCTCATTTAAACAAATAATACATTGCTCCTGTATAAGTACAGAGGACCTGATCTAATTCCCACTAGTTTGATGAGATCTGAATCACACCTTTATTCCATGTGACCCTGTTCTTATTCCTCTTAAAGCCAGTGACACTTCCTGTAGCCACTAGTGATTTAGGTACCAAAGTCCCTGCCTTGTTTCTGAAAGTGGACCCCGAGAACTTAAATGCTGTTGAAAGGTAAATGAGTCTTTGTGAAGCAGGATGTGATAACAAGTGCTCAGGTGGGGGGAGGTAATTTGAACCACTGCTGGGACTGTCTATATTAGCAATGTATCCTGAAATGCCACGTGTGATCTCTGCAGAAGAGATAATACTAAAGACTGGGGGCTTTGCAGAACGCATGTGAAAATAATACCTTTTATGCTGTATTCTTCCTGCATTACATCTGCCAGAAAGAACACTGAGAATACAAAGCAACGGTGGGTGACCACATTGAACCTTTCCTAACATGGATACTGAGGTCTTCTGGGGTTGGAATCATGGTATCATGAAATAACTGTTGGTGCAACAAGAGCATCTCACTCTTTGTCTCAATCCGTTTGTGCAGGAAGGAGTGGGGCAGACCTACCCCAACAGGGCTTCACCTCCAGCTGGAGTCTGCCACTGTGCTCTCCCTCCCTGAGACACGGGATCTCCCACCCCCATGCAACCACCGCCCTCCATGCCAGGACCCACCAACCCCCATGGACCTCTTGTACTGGTGTTGCCAGTGACACCCTGCACAGCTGCTGCATGGAGCCAGAGAAGAGAGACAGTAGCAAGGAGGGTGATGGCCCATACCTATCCAAATGCGAAGAAAATTAAGAGAAACCTCTGCCACACAGCAGAGCTGGCAGCCTTGAGTGTGAACCTGCAACAAGGCATTTACACTTGGGCAGAGAGGGACATCTAGGCTTGTATATTGGCACATCTGGAGACAGAGGAATGTAGAAAGAAGTTCCTTCATCTTGAAAAGCATGGTTTTGGTGGGGTCAGTCTCAGAAGCAGTGGGTCTCCAAACCTCACCCTTTCCCCTGGAGCTGGGCACAGGTATGACCAGGAGGATGATATCTCCATTAAATCTCGGCTGGGAAGCTGGTTTATGATCTACATGCTTGTGTAGCTTTCAGTTTCCAAACCCTTAACTGTGAAAACCTGTCTTGTCAGTCTTCTAAGGAAATCTGTATTTCAGTTTCATTATCAAAGTGTCTTATTTAGGGACCAAAATGAGCCACAAAGATCAAATAAACTAGACTGTTTCCACAAAGCAAAGCAAAAGATCACTCCTAAGCACGGGGTACAACACACAACCAGCCTAGAAAGATTTACACTCCCCAAACATATGTGCAGGGGCCTAGGAGAGACAGTGTCTGCTGGCAGAGGAGGAGGTGGGGCAACAGTCAATCACTGGTCTTGGAGCAGGTTGTTCCCTCAGCAGAAATAGCCAAACATCCCTGTGAAATAAAAAGCAGAAAGCTTGGAGGCTGTGGATGAACTTTGGGCTGTCAGACTTGGTACCAAATTCCCAGAGTCATTTTCTTCAAAGAGATCTCTCACACTGAAGTGACTCTGTCTGAAAGTTTTCCTTACGGCCCAGTCGCAGGCCCTTGCAGTAAGAGCTTACTTAAAAGGTGTAAGGAACAAGATTAATTTACTCAAGCAGTCTGAACTTTGAAGGAGAGTCATTTAAGCAAGTGAAAAATGAAATAGCAGGGGAAGAAAACCCTGTAAAATGAAAACAATGATAAATAAATAACAGGAAAGTGTACACCCCACTACAAATTTAATAGGCTACACCCAGCCATGAATTATTGAGCAGAACCATCCATTTGCTGCAATGAGGAGTACTAGTGAAATATTAATAACAGTGCATGAGCTAATCTTAGGTTTTACTTGGTAGGAGAGAGAGAAGAAGAGGTGGGAAAAGCCTCGCCACTGAGCCACAGCCTGCGGCCAGCCCCCAGGTCTGACTGCAGCAGGAGGAGGCACAGGGCACCTGCTCTCCCAGGAAAGCACCTGAATCCCACATTTTGAACAGAGACCAGCAGTGACTGCCCCAGCTGATAAACCCATCTCAGGACGCATATGGGTCTAGAAGTGCCATTTGCAGAGGCTGTTGCAACAATACTGGCTATCATGTTGTTGGGGTTTTTTTGCACCCCTATGAAAACCAGAGTCTTGGCTAGATCCTGACTTGGCCCAAAATCTGTTTTCTAGCTGTTCTAGTTCTCTTTCAGGAAATATTTCATCTTTGTGATGGGGGGGAAAAGTATGAAAATGTGACTTTGGTGGCTCAGGTGGCCAGAGGCTTATAAAGAGTAAAAAGCATGGAGAAACAGATGGAAAAAATATTTTATTTTTAATTATAATGACAGTTGTTTTTGCAAAGCTGGAAGGAAACAAAGTCATGATTTTTGAAAATCTGGATCTGGTAAAATCTGTCTCATAGTTAACCAATCTTCACATTTATCTATTACACTTACAGCCTCAATCTCAGTTTTTGGTAAGTGAACTGTAGGTGGCTTTGGCATAGTAGCAAAATGGGCTTCCCCAGGCCCCCGCCCCTGCCTGCTACCTGGGTGCAGGGCTTCGCTGTGTGCCCAAAGGCAGCTGTCGGGGCAAAGTTCTGCTGGTGCCACCATCCCACCTCCAGAATTTCAAGAACCTGTCTTCTGCTGCAAACTGGTGCGATAGCAGCAAAAAACTATGACGATTATAAATGAAGCTGCTCTCCTGAACAAGTTCTTCATGGGTAGTTTTTTTGCCAAGAAAATAATAATTCCATTTCCTTTGGATCCAGATGAAAATCTGCACACAAACACGTGTAGGACTGAACACAACATTGTGTGCATGCAGGCTCACTTGCATACATACCTCCTTGAATACTCTATCATGTTTTGATTTTATATGTTTTTAAATGCTGGAAATTTTAACCTCCTATGCTCTTTGCTTTGCTTTTAGCTCATTTTTCATTTTTTTGACTCAGCTTCTTTAAAAGCTATATTCCTCTATCTCTTCCTCTTTTTATGGCATATTTCCGTTTATTCTCTCATTTTCCCTTTGCAGATTTTCTGTATTTTTTTCCTTCTTCCTCTATCTCTTGCCATTTTGTTACTCCCTGACTCCTACCCTAGCAGTTTCTGATCAGTTGCTCTCATGCAGTGCTCTTCTGCCAGTGTTCTTCATAATATTTCTAAGGGTATTCAGCTTCACTTCTTTTTGCAGCCTCCCGCCAGCATCTTCCAATCCTGGGCATAAATGGCCTGAAATTCTGCATAGAAACTGATGCTCAAATATCTGTACAAGCAGTTATTAGTTCCCTGTGAAGAGAGGAAGTTTGTGTCCCTCAGGAGGAACTTGCTGTGCTCTTACAGCACATCCAAAAAAAATCTCAGTGCAGAATCTGGATATCAAATGCCCAAACTGAGGGGGGTTCATTTCCAGCCTTGCCACGGTTGTGTTTGCAGACAGCCCTTCTTCTGGCTCTGCACTGGGGGGACTTGCCAACCTCTCATGGGTGCAGTATGAAAGCCAGCGCTGGGCTGACCGTGTCCTGTGCTGGGGGACAGTCTTTTGCTCAGAAGGAACAAGTCCTGCATTGACCAGGAAGACCAAACAAAGATTGGGTGGAAGTCTTTTTGGTGGAGACATTAGGCTGGAAATTAAACACAGTGGTATCTGAAGTCAGGCTTTCAACAAAGGTCCTGAATCCAACAAACTCCTTACCTGGAATGTCTATTTTTGGAAAAGGAATGCCTATAAGGCCACACTTTTCCAACAAATGTAGTCCCAGTAATGTTTTTACACAGTGATTAATAAAACCTCTGAGTCAGAGCTTGTATCTGGGATGAATCCCTTCCATGACATATGTAAACTAACAAATATGAGGGGAAAAACCTTGGGAAGGGGGAGACATTTCTGCCTCTCTCTACATGATAGCAATCATCAACGCCAGTTACACCTGGTCTTAGCTGTAATTCTGCTTCATCCCAAAACCCAGTTATGATTCCTTCATGTTTTCAGTATTAGCTTTGTTTATCTCAAATAAGCAAAACCAAGTTTTTCCTTGCTTTTTTTCTTTTTTTTTTTCCATCTTGCCAGTCACCTTCCTGTCCTTGTGATTGGCACTGATACCTCTTGGAAGCTCAGCTGAGATAATAAGGTTGAAGGGATGTGGATATGCTCTACAAAGCAATTGAAGGGTTTTCATCCAAAGGCATGTTCCTATTCTAAGAAGTCTATATAGAGCAGTAGCTGGGCTTTGACAGTAAAAGTGGCTAAGACTGAGAGGCTCTGCACAACTGAGCAAAAGTTTGAGGCAGCTTGGACAAGTTTTAGCAAACAACATATTTAGTACCTGACTAAAATACAGTCAGGAAGACCCTCTATATTGGGATAGTAGTTAACAATCATACAGAAGGCACATGTTGTAAAAGAGAAAATTAGACTTAATTTTGCCAACTGCTTAAAGTGAAAAACCTTTGAGGCAACACAGAGAGACAGAAGATCCACCACTCGAAAGCAAGTACCCAAGTGCGAAGTTTCAGATGCGTATCAGGTGGCATGAGTTTGCTCACGCAAGTGCTGTTTGTGTTGTTACCAGAGGGTATCACACAGGAGCTGCCTGCTCTGCTAGGAAACAGGCAGAACACATCCTCAGACAAGCAGAGGAGTTTCTCATCTCTACATCCTCACTTAGCTACTCCATTTTCTGTTCTGTTCTGGCCAGTGAACACTGAAAGCTAGTACCCAAGTAATGCACACCAGTTATCCCAGCAAGTGCCCTCTTTGGGGCACTTTCCTCATGGAAAAAGCATAAACACTTCCAGGCAGCTGCCTAGAAATCCCCTGCATAAACAACCCAAGGAGCAATAGCATTCAGTTATATTCAGCTCTGCATCACACAGGGCATCCTTGCAGGTTACCCCCAAGTCAACAGTGATGTCCATTTTCCCAGGCACTCACTGACTTGTAGGGAGCAAGAGCACACAACCCATCCCCTACACTGAAACCCTGAAAGGGATAGCTTTGCTGCACAGTTTCCATCCCTCATTATACAGCTGAGCCGATGAGCATGACAGCTTTGGAGATGGTCTCAGGCAGATACATTTAGCCCCTTCTCAGATATTTATCAGTGCCTCAAGCAATGAATGGTGAACTCCATCACCTCCAAGCTCAGGTGTTTCCAAGCAGCAGAGGCACAGACCTCTGAACACACTGAAGAGGAAGGAAACCTCTGCAGATGATACCACTGGACAGCTTACGTTGTCACCTGGAAGCAGTATGGACTGGCCAGTATGGACAACCGAGGCATGGCCAGCAGCCCTGCCATCACTCCCCCTGGCCAGACAGCAGAAGCTGTGCCAAGGACAAGACATGGGTGTGCAGGGAGCCTTGGGCTGGGATCGCCCGGTGAGCTGGCGTCTGTCCTACAGCAGCAGGAGTGAAAGGGGAAAGCAGGTGGTCCAGGGGCTGGGGAAGGATGGAGCCAGACGGGCTTCCCAAGAGTCATTCGTGGAAGCTTATTCTCTGCCTCACTCTCCTTTACACACCCCACAGGGGTTAACTGAGGGCACATAGAGGAGGGATGGGCACCAAGAGTATCACCTGAGCTGTAGGATTTCTTGGTGCACCATCAGCATGAGATGATTTCCTCCCACAGCTCCAACACCCCACGCTGCTGGCAGTGTTTTGCATACTCCATAGGCACAAGGACAGAGCCAAAGAGGCTGCATTGTAAGTCTTCTTCAGATCTCCACAGGCAGGATATCTAAGCATCCACCCTGGGGTTGCCAGTCCTGTTCTGCTGAGCATGTTTCCACAGAAGCTGGTGGCAAAGACACACCTGGCAAGCACTGCCATGGGCAATATGTACAGACTGGCCATGGAGTCCACTCCAAAACTCGGGATTAGGTAGAATAAGCCATGTTTCTGATCAAGGTTGAACATGGCCTCAGTCACTGTGAGGCACTGGCCAAAAACTATCCTGGTACCTCAAGTCTGCAGAGAGAAATAGGTAATGCAGCCAGGAATTTTTCTTCTAGAATGCTCCTGGCTGCTTAGCATTTTTCCCTTTGCATCTCTGTGTCTTCTTTGTACCTAGGACTGGTTCCTACAAGGGCTGGAGCCTTCTGACACTGTGGTTCCAGGAATAAAGAAGAACAGAGGATAAGAAAGAAAGCTTCCCCAAAGGGCTTGCACTCTCCAGGATGGAACAGAGAGGGAGGTAAGAGAAACCCAATATAACAGATAGGCAGAAGGACAGTTTGCTCTACCATCATCATTCAGAGAGCTGAAAAGGGTGGGGGAGAAGAAAGCAGGAGCATCTTCAGTTTTTATTTCAATCCCCTTTGCTAGCCAGGGTACACAGGAGAGGTGGAATAAAACTGAGATAAAAGATAAGAACAAATCACCAAATAGCTCAAGGGAAAGAGGGTTCAGTGTCAAGAGTGGCAGGAGCAGTCTGCCTGCTGGCTAAACGTGCTTTGGCTGGTTTAATGCTCCTTCAGGCACTTCTTTGGCTTTTCCCATCTGGTGAGTTATGAGCTTCACATGAGCAGCAATGAGTTTCTCACATGACAGTAACTAAATCCTTTTCTAAATATTAGTGTGGAAACTACCTAAATTTTAGTATAATGAAATATGCTTTTAAGCTCTTCACAGCATTACGTATTACATGACTGAGTAGTGTGTAATGAAATATCCATTTCATGTCAGAAACACTGGACAGCCAAAGCATAGCAGAGCCAGGCAAAGATCTCACACTGAAGAAAATCTCACCAGTTTGCCTGGTCCCTCTCCCTCCTCTGCATGTGAGCTGTTCCTACAACAGAAGAAAAACCCGGGGGTGGCTCTGACAGCCTGCAATGAACCCCTACGAACCAACCTTCTCCAGACTAATTTCCAGAGCAGTAAGACCCACCATGCTCCTGTGCAGCACACTGATATCATAAGCACATCCACAACGGCATGCTGCAAGCTCTGACTTGCAAATCACCTTTAAACAACAGCATTGGCAGGTGCCTTCGCAAAGACTAGATTTAGTTCAGCCTGTTCACATTTCCTCGGTAGTTTCAGCTGTATGTTGTAATCTCTGCTTCCTCCATGGCTGAAGAGCTGTTACCTTTCATTTTAAAAATAAGTGTATTTCCACATCCCAGCGAGGTATCGGTACTGTGGGCTTTCTCTGCTTCAAGTTCAGGGATACCCTTGGCAGGTGCATTTCTGGCCACAGCCACATGAATGAGGACAGCTGGCATGTGAACTATGATGCTCCAGCTACTCTATGCCCAAGGGTATGTTCCAGCAACGAATGTAAGAGGTGTTGATTCATAAATGAGAGAGAAATTACTGTGCATTTACTAAGATCCTGTGTACCAGCTGATCTGCAACCTCTCCACAAAGCTTTGTGGTCTCCCTTCCTTCCCAGTACACAGGTATCTGCAGCCACAAACCCCAGCTTTTACTAAAGGCCATCTTTTCAGCACACCTTCCTACCCACCCTTGTGAAATAAGTTAGCATTTAAGCAAAGGCTGGGTGATTCTGTCCAAAATTTCTGGGACATGCCACTGCATGGCTTCTGTGCACCTGGGCCAACAGAGGAGAGTCCTCACATCTGACCCCAAGAAAGGCTCTGAGAGGAAGGATGAGAGGATAAACACCTGGCAGATACATGGTGGTCACAGCCTAAGGGGATATCTCTCTTGAAGCTACTAGGATTTCTGGTGACCATTGGTTGCGCAAACCCATTTAAGTAAGGGCATGTAACCACTGAAGGCAGAGTAGTGCAGAATTACCCGAGTTTGCTTAAAGAAGCTAGCTCAAATGCTGGGAGCAACCAACCTGCTGCTAACTACTGTATTTTACTTATTTTAAAAAAGACTTATTTTTAACATCTGTATCTGAGAGATCTCCCATGGTTTGAAATAGTGGTCTAACCACTGGACAGTCCTTCCTCTTCCCACTTGCTGCTTTTCTCTGTGGGGCATGTAATTGTGAAAGCAGATGTTGATGAAATCTGGACATTGGGATGCAAATTAGAACTGCAAAGGTGAATGCTTGGGCCTTTGCAGCTTTGCAGCAAGAGTTATCTGAAAATCAGTGTAAATTGCTAATCCTCACCTGAGGGCTGCTTTTGAATTGGTTTGAAAAACTGTGTGTAGCATCCACACAAAAATATTGGGGCTCACTGGTATATCACAGCATTAAGACTGTAATGCCTTTTTAACTGAACACCCAGAATGAAAAGGCAGCAGGGGAAGGGTGGTATTTCTTAAAAAAAATTATTAACAAATACTTTGATTCCTTCTGATACTAGAAATCATATGTAAAACGTGTCAGTTATCCTATTACTTACAGGAGATTGAAGGTGGGTCTAAACGATCTTTAGTAAGGGCATTTTTCTTCTCTGACTGACTATAAATCCCCTTCCCATTTTCTGGGAAATAACTCTCCTTTGGTATCTCTTTTTTGACCTAGCAATCTCTCTGAGGCAAACAGACAATATAAGAACTGCGTTTGCAATATAATAATAAAGAACCTGATTACTACCTCATCCTATAAAACATTTATCATCAAGAAGGAAAATGTAAAACATTATTTTATCTTTGTAGGACTTTTTTTTTTAATTTTGTCCCAAACACCATGTGCATACCAACACCTCCAGCATTACCTAAAGCCCAACAACTTTTGCAAATATCAGGCTTCCTAGTGACATGCATATTCGAAACCAGTTTCTTTTTTAAAAACTTATGGTTGGTGTTAGTTCAGAGAAACACACCATCACGGGCATGGGAGACTTTCAGTGGCCAATGACCTTACCTCATCAGGAAGGGAGTAGCACGGTGCTACTTCCTCCACCCCAGTGTCCCCTTGCACCATGTCTTTGTTACTACTGTGCTTCACACTTCCCGGACAGCAGATGCACCCAGGCTTATCATTTGATGGCACCACACTGCAGGCCTCCCACCAGGTACAGGGGAGCCTGTTCCCACACTCAGAGATGGCTTTTTTACAAGGGCAACCCCACCAGCCAGCTTGGCAAGGCATTTGGGTTTGGGTACCTGGTGAGGAGGACGCTTTCCTTTGATTCTCTGTCTTTTTAGCAAGGGGAGCTTGTCCAAGCCAGGAGTTACTCTGCCTAGCTACAACAGAGCAGTCAGTGAGGACCTGAGGAGCAGGGTCCCAAGCTGATGGGAAAGCATGTTCATGGAGAAATGACAAGGTCGGTATTTTGAAATAGAGTTGTTAGGAGAAACTAAGGGTTTTTTAAAGAACCATAAACTACTTCATTTAAATTCACAGGCAAATTAAATGTTCTGACACTGTTGCTCATTGCATGTCCCTGTTCACATTTCCTGTGTCAATCAAGTTCTGAAGGGAAGCTGCTAAAAGTATACTTGAAATTGCTAATGTACAGGGACCTGTAAAATAAGACATTTAGTTTTAATGTTAGACAACACTTATGTTTTACTACTTTTATTTTTTCCACTATTTTTCCTGTATTTTACTGTAGTGTATATAATTTCATTTATACTTTTTCCTAACTACCCTCTGTAGTCGTTACCCAGATACCCACTTATAAGATGTTTTAAAACCTTTACCTCCTTTCCTAGTAAAGATAAGACAGACCTTGGACAGTCTGAAAAACTCCCTGAGTACATCCGTAATAGCAAGAACCTAAAGAAAACAAGGGCCTAATAAGATGCCAGTGTCATGGTAAGTGCTGAAAGCTGGAACAAACCAGAGCTGAAGGATGGATGAAGTAACTCTATGACCACGTACGGACACTAGAAGCCTAAAGTTCACTAACGGGCAGTGTGAGAAAGGCTAGATGGATCCTTAAGGAGGGGGGAAGACCCTCACTCTATTTTTACTACGCATGCTCAGGCTATGTAAATGAATTTTAAGAATCTATTAGCATAAGACTGCCTTTTCTAAGCAATCTAATGCATATGTATGCTTTTTGTGTATATTAGTAAGAGAGTTTTGTTAGTAAGTGCGGCACTTGTGGTGGAGCGATCCCCAGTGCTGCCCAGTACTGTGAATAAAGGACACCTGCTGAACAGTTGTACTCAATTCTGACTGTTGAGTGAAGCTCTTTGTTTCAGTTCTGATTAACTTTGCTCATTAGAACCAAGCTGATCAAGTCACTAACATGCAACTTACCTCACTGTGCCTGCAAAACATAATTCAAACTATATTCACTTATGTTGTGTGGTCTTTGCTGATTTCTCTAACCTCGAGTGGAAATGGGTGAAGCCCTGAGATCCAGAACCTGAAGACTTCTATGAACTTCTGGTCTGCAGGCCTTCCAGAAAGCCCGGATGCATCCTCTTCTCTGGGACCTTAAGGAGCACAGCCTTCTTATGGTAGCTGTTCAGCACTTTCCAGGGACTGCTCTATTTTTATCATGTCTTAAACTGGGTAATCTGAAATCTAAGTTTTATTTAAAAACTCTGGCCTGGATACACAGGTGAAAAAACTGAGGAGCAAAGTCATGACACCTGCTTGTACATCAAGACAGCAAAGATATGGAAGGGGAAGAAGAGAAAAATAGTCTGCCAAGGCTAACTAATAGGAAACAGTTACATTTTCAAGAGTTTATTACCAATATTTGACAAAAATCTCACAAAGTGAATTTCAGATTTCTCTTTACGGAACTATCAGTCAAGCAAGGACTGTATACAAAACAACAGTGCATAAATTCTAGAAAAGTTTGCTGACAGCAGTACAGATGCTTTCGAATTTAAAAGTAGGGTAAAAGTTGTATAGTTGGTAAAGAGATTTTGATATATGGCATAAATTATTTATTTTCTTGTAAATGCAAAGAAGCATTTGTCTTTAAGATACACTGAAATCTCATTGAGTTCTTCCCATAAGCAATAGAAGAAAAATTATATTGACAACTTCCTAGAATCAATAATTCAGAAACATGTTTATATAAAAATTAAAAGAATGTTCTCATGTATCTTTACATACTCATGAAACAAGTTGTTTCAAAAGATACTATTTTTAGGTATGTCTTCAGTGATTCAACTTGAGCCTTCTGCTTAAGAGCAGACATGGGGGTTTGCTTTTCCTTATTATTTAACACAATGGCCATATAAAACTTTTAATAAAAAAAAAAAAAAAAGCAGCAGTAAGTCTGGGTTTTTTTCAGACTTTTTTTTCCACTCAAGGGAGCCCACTGTCTCCTTTTCACCAGTGCACAAAAGAAAATGAAAATTTTTTGTATTTTTTTTCTGCCCCGAGACAGATAAGCAATTCAATCCCAACATGGCAACAAGCATTTGTAAAAAGTTAACAAAACTGCTTTCATTTCAAGGTTAGGCAACATAACAGCACGGTGACAGGAACTGTAATGAGGAAAGGAATTCCACTTTGGTAAGAAATAGAACTATTTCTGCTTACAGAAACAAAACATTTTGTAAAATACTCAGGTCTCAAACAAACTCTTTTTACTGCAGTCTTACGGTGCTTTATCTTTGGGGAAATCAATTCCAGAATGATCCTGATCTCCTTTTCCAAAAACTTTTGGACTCACTGATTTAAGTGTGATGTGAAAGGCATGTGGCCACTCTGCTATCCCAATACTTCTACACTAGAGTTTTAACCACACTGTGGTGTCCAGTTTAAACAGGCTGAGAAGAAAGGACCGCAGATACATTGGTTGGAAGGGACCTCTGGAGTTCATCTACCCAAATCTCACGCTCAGTGGTTTACATTAAAATGCAATGCTATGAGGAAGGAAACTTTTCTGATGTAGAAGTACACGTGCTTAACTCGTATGTATGAGTGTTCCCAGCTAAAACTGTCCACTTTCTGCAGGATAAAGGCTTGCAAGAGAAAAATGAAATGTGTTGACCTTCTGAGACTTCCCTTAAAGAAAAGACCCTACAATGTAACTTCACTGGCTTCCTGAAACAGTAGTAAAGGGCATACATCCACAATCTAATAAAGGTTTAGTAGTGTTAAAATACCACAACAGTAAAGGAAGAGTAAATATTGAAGGTTCAATAATGAAAACCAACAACTAGGAAAATATGTTAAATATTGATTCAGAGTAAAACCCTAAAAAAAAGAAGTATAAGGATAATTAAGTATGACTAAAGCAGATAAAAAAATAAATTATGCTTATTCAAAATGTTGATTAAGTGGACTAGCTATCTTTCCATAAGAGAGAAGAAAATTGGACTAGCTGTCTTCCCATAAGTGAGAATGAAATGAATGCACTGTAAATACTAAGGGTCACCAGGTAGGTTAGGAAGGAAGCCTACTGACTGCAGACATCTACATGGGGAGTATTCCCCTCCTTAACACTGAGCATCTGACTCAGGCTCCTAAGCCTGCACATAGCAGGACCAACTTCAGGGCTCCCAAGAGCTGGCTGGGTCAGGGGCTCTGCTTGGGCATTCTCCAGAGGGTCTCTGCCTACAGGCTGCACACAGAGAGCGTGAAAAAAGCAAAATACTGAGAGAAAAGAAGCAGATGTTTTCTTTCAGAGTCCACCATCAATTCAGAAATCCATCCCTCAAGTCCACCTTGTAATGATATTACCAATTTGTGAATTTTCCAGTTCCAGTATGGTCCCTATGTTACCAATACTAAAGGTCAGTAGGAGGACTAGCAGCATGGTCCTAGCTTCTTGATGAAAATCATTCCATTTTGGTAACCCACACTGTTACAATTGGTACTTATTTCATCCAGCCCTCAAAACTAAAATGTGGACTCTCTAATTACAAGGAAGATACTATAATCTCTGATAAATGATTGTGTTTTCATGAGGAAAAACCTCCAGGTTATCTGTAATATAAATACATAAATAAGTCTCACTATTTAGCAATAGTACAAGTTAGAAATGTACATGCAGAGGAGCAGATGGCATTCATCTCTGAGTTCCTCCTCTTGATCTCCCAGCATGTGCTCCCAACACAACCCTGCCTATGGTTCCTCGCTGCTTCTTTCTCTGACTTTGCATGGGTGATTGGAGGGTGTAGGTTTTCTGAGTACTTATTTTTTAGCAAAAGCTACCTGAAGTGTGCATTGCACATGGGAAAATTCAGGAATTGCAAATCTGTAATAGAGACAGTGATGGGATATGAGAGAAAGCGTCAAAAATGAGGAAGCACTGCATGATGTGGAGGTGTGGGAAAGGGAGTTTCATCTTGTTTTTTAACTCAGGAATAACATGTACAGCATACTCCATTACTGGACTGCCACTGTAGCGGACCTTCACACTCACAGTTAGTACATCTTAACAATTGTTGAAGGAATAGAGGGCGAAAATTTTGGAAGCAGATGATGGAAGCACCATCCCACCAGTCACCCAGGACAGATCACCAATGGAGATCAATGCCAGACACTGCTGGGGATCTGGGCCACAGTCCCTCCCACATGTCTTGTCACACCAGACACCTGCTCAGATGGCTGTGACACCACACAGCTGCTGTCACAGCCCCTGCCATTGCCATGGGAAGGGTCTGGAACAGAAAATTAAAAAAAGACTCTTTCCCCAGCAGGGAAAACTCACACAAGCCTTTGAGTGAGACGGTGTTTTAAGTACAGTTCTTGTACATGTCTTTTACGCTGAAACAAAAAAAAGATAGGCCTTGATCTTACAGACCCAAAGGCCATCTTATGCCTTTTTTCTGAAAGAAGAAAAAACCCAATCCCACTGAAGCCTGGAGAAGTTTTGCAGGAGACCCTATAAGAGCAAAATTTCATCCCTCTCACAAAATACAGGATACAAAACTTCCTTGAGAGAGGAAGCCTAAATCACTCTGGGATTTGACAAGTAGGGTTTTCAGTCTGGGGTTCACATACTACCTAGCACCGGCCCATACAGACACAACTTCAGAGCCAGGAGATGGCACTGCAGGGAAGGCTTCCCCTGCCATCCTTGCCACGGGTACCAGGCAGAAGGGACCTGGCCAAGACCAAGTGCAGTGCCATCATCTGCTGTACGTAGGCCAACCCGCCATCCCACCTGCCAAATCCTTGGCTTCATGCATGTTGGTGAAACTACTAACCCTGCTGAAGACAGTGCTTTGGTGAAGAAAAATTTAAAATTTCAGCAAGGGTTTGTTGGATTATTCCTATTGCCAGTCACAAAATTCCACATTTACCTCTAAGGGAAGACTGCAACCCAGTATTTTGCTGTCAATGGCATGAGCACATACAAAATGTTTCAGTAGGGGTATTCCAGTATCCTTCAGGTTTCCTTCTAGCCTTCCTCAAGGTGTCATCCTCAGTGCACGCACCTACATCTAACCAGGAGTGTGTCTGGGCTCCCAGGTCTGGAGGCTCACCCTGGTTGTACCCTAACTCCAAACCCAAAGGCAGGCATGACCACCCCCATTCTGCCTCCCTCAGAAAGGGGTGCTGGGTCAGGAAGTGAGG